>NC_134372.1:7981000-8313000 GCF_035582795.1 Mycteria americana | reverse complement strand
GTCACCTTGTTGTAGAAGGAGATCAGGTTGGTCAAGCAGGACCTGCCTTTCCTGAACCCATGCTGGCTGGGCTTGATCCCTTAGTTATCCTCTACGTGCCATGTGATGGCACTCAGGATGATCTGCTCAATTACCATCATGGTTTGGCTAATCTGTGTTTAAAGGACTTTGGGTTTTGTCCTGATTCTCTGTATGTCATAGCCACAATATCCCAGTGCCTGAAGAAGGATAAATCTAAATGCATTATCTCTTGGCCTATCAAGATGAATTATCTGTTTTCCTATCAAGGAGATGTTCAGTTTGCAACTAGGGACCTAAGGGCAAAACCTCAACAGATGCTTGCATGGAAAAATGAAGCTAGAATATTGTCCTAATGATGTAGCTCTGGAGGTGACCTCAGGTCAGGGACTCCCTCACTGGGAATGTTGCATCGCTCTGCTCCCAGTTGCTCAGCACTGCCCCATCTTACTCCAGTTCTGCGCTGGGCTCACAAGTGCTCTGAGCTGGTCATAAGCCTATAGCAACACTGTCTTTTAAGGAAGATCCTTAAGCAGCCCTTGAAGTGGACTCCATGCTGTAAATCTGAAAGTGCCACTTTGTGACCAAAGAGTGGTTTTCAGCACACGCGGGACTCGGTCTGCCAGGGCTAAGGTCACACTTGATTTATTAACACATTAATACGGACCATCTGCATCATGGCCATCATGTTGGAAGGGGAGTGGGATGAAGAGCACATCTATTCCCATGGGCTGCTCTTCCCACCTAGTATAGAAAGCATGCTTAGAAAAACCTAACCTTAACCACTCTCTTGGTCAAATTACAGGTTTAGGAGAGCTTCCACCTATGTTCAGGGCAGCAAGTGCAGGAATACTCAGTGCCAGGTGTTGTGTGATAGGAGGCACAAGATGCTGAAGTGGTGGTAACTCTCATCAATACAGTACTTCATTTCTAGATGCCTTGTGCAGCTTGTCATTTGTGACTGCAGTCAGCAAGAAGTATTAAAGACCGTCTTCCATTCACTATATGGGAAGTTAGGATGTTTCCACCATCTACAGTGAAGGAAGCCCTGTGCAGAGATCTTAGATCGCACTTGGAGGTGTGGTAGCTCCAGGTTGGTGTGGTGTGGGAATGCTGATGTAGCAGCTAGGAATGAGGGGAGCCAGCAAAATGGAAGATTTTGAGTTATTCTCAATTGAACAGATCTGTCATTTACTGTGTGATTTACTCTCTTGTGCCTTTCTCTCTAGAAAATACAGTCATTTCACTCTTCAAAAAACTTCTCTCGAGCTCCTGACGAGATGATTCCCTGGGAGAAACAGCAGGTGAAGTTCCAGCAGTGGATAAAAGAAGTCATTTCCCTTTGTGCATTTTAGAAACCTCAACTTAACCTGTTTTCCTTCTTTCATCCATACGCACATGTCCTATTGCTAGCAGATCCGCCCTTCGGTTAAAAGTTTAAATGCTGATCAGCATGAGTTGACTTTAATCACCAGGTAAAGGCCACTGACAAACAGTTTTCCCAGTATGGATCCTGTACATACTTTTCTCTTTCCACACCGCATTTAAATTTGGAATTAACCCCCCGAGCCCCCCACTAGCGTGAGATTCAAACCGCACTAGCGCTGCCATCTGCTAAATGACTTAACAGCGCACCCCAAGTCGCCGACCAACAGCGGAAGGTGCCATCGGATTTGTGACTCAAACCCTCCTCCAGGCCGCGGTCTCCCCATGTTATATTTATTCCCCTTCGCTGCTTGATGCCGAATCCTGGGCTCTGGCTGCGAGAGCAGCGCTCGCTCGGCTCTGCAGCCTGCGAGCACAGGGATGCTGGGGGGAGCGGCGGTGGGTGGCTGCCCTCGGCGCGGCACAGACAAAGCGCGGAGGCTGGTTCCCTGCAGCAGCCGGCAGCAATTGCCATGACAACCAGCAAGCTGATTACTCAATTACAGCGTTCCTTTTAAAAAGTGACATAAAGCCAAGGGACAACACATCCTCGGCTTCCCGTGGTGCTTGATTTTCAAAGCGCCGAGCTATGTTTAACTTTTTAATATACCTTGTGATTATGTTTGCCAACCTAGTTCTGGATCTCTTTTTTTATTATTATTATCATTATTATTATTTTATCCCCGTGTTCTTTGAAACACCGAGAAAGTAAAAAGCTACTTAAAACACACGGTTTTTCTTGTTGCAGGAAAACGTGCAGGTGCAATCAACATCCAGTGTAAAAGTCTTACTGGCATGGGAGGACTGTGACAGATGCACATTCAGGAGTGTGCTGGAGCCATGACCAATTTAGCAAAATGTGCCAAACCTGCTCCAAGAAACCTCAGCGGAGCTAGTCATGCTGCAGTCTCTGAAACTGAATTGTCTCTTCATGCTGTGCATCCTTTTCATACCTAATATGCTCATGAAGGTACCACCATGCTGTTCTCACAGCTGATGCATTTTTTTATCCTTTTGTGTGAGTGTAGATTACTGAATATTTTTCTACAACAAAAGAAGGGGAAAAGCTGAGCGTACACTTGTGATATTGGGTTTCATTATTTTGTTTAGATCAGTTCAGATTTATAACGCCAAGTGTGCATGAACTGAGGAACTCATTTGTTTTTCATAGGGATATAACTGCTGTTATACCACCTTGACGGTCTGGTCAAGGTCTTCATCATGTTGGACATGATAGAGGTGGACAGTGAGAGACATCCTGTACCAAGCAAAATAGACCAGCCAGGCTAATGCCAGGGAGGAAAATAGAAGCACAGAAATAGAAAGTAGCTTTGCTGCTGACCTTGCCTGGATTCATAGGATCGTAGAATAATTTAGGTTGGAAAGGAAGTCACAGGTCATGGTCAAGCCCTCACTCAAAGCAGGGCCAAATTCAAGGTTAGATCTATTTTCAAAGTTAGTAGGCCTTCTCCAGCCAGGGAAAAGCTCAGAGCCTTTTCCAGCCAAGTCTGGAGTATCTCCATGGATAGAAATGCCCCAGGCTCTCCAGGCCCCTGTTCCAGGGTTTAACCACCCTCTCTCTCTAGCATCTTTCCTGCACAGCAATGCTCTGCTGTAGGTCTGCTTTAGCAGATCATGGAACATCTCTACATGACTTCTCATGGACAATGTTCCAGAATGAAACTGTTTTCACATCTTCTCCCTCCCAAATTGGGTAGCCAGCGTTAAATGGCTCTCAGATTCTGGAGGAAGCTGTCCCAAAACAGTAATGTTATTTACAGTGCTCACTCATGATTCAGGTAAAGAACAAGACATAGGATTTTAAATCCATAATTTGTAAAGGACTGGGTGGTACTTGTTCTGTTCTGAGGTAATGTCTGGGTTTGTTAGAAAAGTTTTTACAAATAGTTTTCTCTTCTCTCTGAAGCTGCTGAGAGGTTCAGGTTGTAAGTAGACTGTGTGACTCTGCAGAGACAGATTAGCAGGATTACTGTCACCACTCCAACAATTTCTTTACAATATTTTCTTCCCCACTTCCTTTTTCCTCTCTGAGTTTGGATCAGCTCGCCAGACAGGAAAACAAATACTTCAGCTCTCATGAACACAGACTAAGGATTCACTTACTATTTCCTAAGGAGGAACCTCCTCATAGTCATGTTTTCAACACTAATGCTGCAGTAAGAGAAAGGCCTGAAGATGTATTTGCTGAACAGGGATATGGCATGGCATCCCAAGATGTTGATTTCTTACAACATTCAGTCTCTCAATATACTTGATTACACATAAGAGGGATTCATTTTTCAAAACCACGTCACTTTCATTAATAAGGAGAGACAAAGCCCTTCTTTCAATCACATATCAGTCTCTTATGGGTGGGGAGGCAAGGCTGTCAAATCTGCACATTGGTGGATTGGTTTCTCAAGCACAGATTTCCCTGTGGGGGGAAGGAGGTAGATTGGCCCGAAGAGTTCAAGCTATGGATAACAATTCACTCGTAGGAAAGAAGTTCCTCCCCAGCCACTTCTTTTCCACTTTGGTCACTTTGGAGTAAGGCCATCTCTCCTCAGGCTGCTGCTGGAAAAGAGGCATTGTTTAAATCTCAGCCTTCTGGATTTCATAACACACTTCAAAGGTCTTCTTTGTATTGCTTGTCCTTCAGTGTTCTTGCTCCATGGGATCCAGCTGAAAGTATAGCATTTAAATTTAGCACTGGCGCCAGCCAGACTGATGGGAGAAATGCAGAGTTAATGACTGGTGAGTCTTCTGCTGAGGTTTCAGCTGAGAGGCCAAGGGGGAGCTGCTGAGACAAAAATTCAGAGCATGGCTGCTTTAACAAAGATCAAGGCTTGTTCCTGCGAGCTCTTGGTCACTATAAGGCCATATCAGCTCTCCTGTCACCACCCAAATACACACACAGAGTGAATGCACAGGTTTTTCCTTTAACCATGTCTTGCTTGAGTGCTGGTCTTGGGAAGGAAAATCAACCAGGCTGGAGAATCTGCTGTTTCTGGTGAATATTAGACTGTGTTGGTGACATCTAGACTGTGATGTAGGTCCACTCTGAAGCTCTAGAAGTTCCTAAATCACAGAGTGTGAGGAGCTAGGACACTTTACCCAGGAAAAGATCACTCCATCTTTGTTGTCCTCTTTCCCCTAAACACTCGCTACTGACCACTGTCAGAGATGGGGTAAGGCTAGCCTGTTTACCCAGGATATTACTGGGGCAGAGCTGAACAGAACGTGCTCTGCAGGGGAAAGCTGAGAGCTCCTTTAGTTTACCAGAGTGGAAGAAGCTTCCCCATCCCTCCCCAAAGAGCAGAGCTATAACCCAAGGTCCAACCCATTCAATGAATGCTATAGAAGACAGATGGGTATATGACCCTTTCCGATTCCCCCAGATCCTCTTAAACTGATTTGTGTGGAGTATGAACAGCAACAACATATTGAGGGGAATGGAAAACCACAACAAATGAACTGTTCCTATGCATGTATTTTCTCATACCATGTCCCTCTTCAACAGTTTTAAGCTAAACCATAGTCGTCCTCAGTGAAATGATTGATTAAAAAGTGCCTGATTATTTCAGCATTATTTGCTTTGCAAGCTGCATATGTTATTTTATTTCAAAGCCAGGAAAATATAATCTGATTCTCCAACCCATGGGACAGAGTAACTGAAGATATGGTTTTCCAGTCATCTCATTTCAGTATGTGATAGAGTTGTCAACCTGGTGCTGTGCAGACGAGGGAGCTGGCCTGCAAGCCATCTGTGTGAGATGGTGCAAGATGTGACTTGCACAGGTGTTTGTCAGGAAGGTAGGGACAAGTTCAGAACACCAAATTGCTGCTTTCTGCTCCTCATTTAATGAGTCAGCTTCCCAGCCAAGCACGCTCTAGAAAGAGCATAGAAGGGATCAGCAGGAATATTATCTGAGCTGTGCTACAATCCATTTCCTGCGCCCACTCATTACAAAGGAGCAGAGGTGTCCTGGTCACATATGGACATATGCCAGTGAGTGAATAGAGCAGGATGGAGGTATAGGACAGCTAACCCACAATTAGCATTTCTCCCCTTAGCCCTGACCACATGAATCCATTGTTTGTTCCTTCAGAATATACATTATATTGTGCACAAGCGCATATGCTGTGCTTGTAGAGATTACCATCAGCAATAGGAAGCATCTTTTTTGTGAACTTTGCATTCCCAAGCACAGAGTGTTACCTCATGCCAGTGCCCTACGACAGAGATGAGAGAGTACGTGACAGTGCAAGTGCCCTGCTTCTGAATCTCCAGGTTTCTCTTTCCACCTTCTTACTGCTGCTTTTATTTTATTTCACTGCAGAGCCAGAAAGTTTGGGATCTAACCCAAACTGACCTAATCTAACTGACTGTAACTCTGAAGCTGGATCTAGCTTTAAATTTGGCCCTTTGCAAGGGGGTTGGACCAGGTGGCTTCCAGAGGTCTCATCCAACCTCAGTGGTTCTGGACTTCTGTGGCTTCTGCTGAGGAGAGATAACAAAGCAGCCGTGGTTCCAGTGAGCTTCGTGCAGCGTTTTTCATTTATGCACTTCAATATTGAGAAAGGCAGAAAATACCATTAATCTGCTTTTTAACATGGCAGGCTGTGAGGGCAGAGTTTAGGGAGCTGAGGTGAGTAGCCATAATGCACTTAAGTCAGTGGTCAGTCAGGAATATAGCGAAGGTAACCCTGCCAGATGGTTCTGCATAGCATCCAGCTGCTATTCTGCTTTTCTGGGCATCCAAATACACAGAGCAAAGCTTATCCAGGGGTTTGTGCCACAGACCCAACCTCATCTCTGTGCATGCACTTGATCTGTCTAAATAAATCTACTCTCTGAAGGTACTAGAGCCAAAAGGTGACAGATCTACAGTGAGGTGGAGGACCTTCACTGACTTTTGGGGCCTTATAGGATGCATAGGTATGTGAGCTGGGTGTTTAAAGTATGATGGGATAAATGCAGGCAAAAATAATCTTGCTATTTATGACAGCTGTGCATAACTGTAGCTTGTCCCCGTGCCTTCTTTTCCTTAAAAAGTCACTGAGAACTGGAGCTGGGAAACCAAATCTCGCTAATAATGGACAAGTACATATATGCTCCAAAAGGCAGGTATGTAACTAGTGTATATGATCTGCAGTGTAATGTACATGATCTGCAGTGTTTGAAATGGGCTATGTAAAACAGGGTGCCATCCTGTGTCCTCTCAGAGCCACAGACACAGATAAGGGCATTTTTCAAAGCACTGGCAGTGAGCTAAAGAGGATTCAGGCTGGGATAGCTAAACTTCTATTTGATATATGTTTGCACCATTATACATCGGGAACACACTTTCTTTCAATTGGTTAGTTGAACAAGAGCAGTCCTCAGATGTGATACAACTTTTGTGGGAGACTAAGTTGTTTCCTCTCTCTCGCTCATGCCTTTATCCTTTCCCTTCACCCTCAGTGGTAGCTTCTCCTTGCTATGTAAAGACACCAAATTAAACAGAGCCATCCCTTCCCTTTCCCCTACCTCTATTTATTTTGCAAATGGTAATGATAAATCACTTAGGGGATCCATTTGGTGTGCAACAGGGCTGTGCATTTGCAAGTTTTCGCAGCACATCATTATTTTCTCTCATGGTCATAAAGCCATGCTTCTGAAGACATCTCCTGGGGATGATAAACCATGATGCTGGATGAGATGAGCAGAGGCCTCAATTTTCATTTATTCTCTCTGGTTTTAATTTTATTTATATATTTTTTGAGAAACTGGAGTTTAGACAGTTTAATAGACTGGAAAAATAATTGAGAGAAAGATCCAACTATCTTTCCCCCCTCTAAGGACACACAAGCTATTTCATTAGAGACATACATGGTAAGGAAGTTTGCACTGTTATCATTAGTGCTTTTGTTTTGTGATAACCGTTGTAAAGGCAGAATTCAAAGAGGAGAAGTGACACCTGCTTTCACCTGTGATAGCCTTGGAGTGAAATGGGACTGCTGTCAGGTAACACAGACAGGAACCCCGGAGGCTGAACAACTCATGCAATGCATGCTACAGAGGAACTGTCGATGCAGCTTGCAGTGGATGAGCACTTGCATCCCCCAAGCACGAGGTGCGGCTGCATGGAGGTAGTCAGGAGCAAGGAGCAATGGTAGCACCAGAGGGACCACAAACATGGGTCAGCAGCCACGTTTGTCAGCATGCTGTCACACAGCACAGTACAGAGCTTCACAAGCCCTCAAAACAAGCCCTGAGAGATACCTCAGTTGTCTTCTACTTGATTTTAACTTTCCATCCTCCTTCAAACCTCACTTCCCATTTCTTGATCTGTGAGCTCAAACACATCCACAAGTCATTAAAATCCTCTCCTTAGTCTACAACAAGTACACTGTTTTTCAGTCACTCTCCTCATGATGTCTGTTATGGATTGGGATCTGGAGTCGGGCTTGGCTCTCCTGGTTTATTAAATGAACCGGTCAGCTAGCGCTCGTATCAGTGGTACTCAGGTGCTGAATTTCATTCCAACGTCTAGTCCATTGAGTGTTGAAAGACCAAATTCTTTGGCATTTTTCTTGAAATATGTTCAGTGCACTTTCATACACTCACTGAAACTGAGATTTGTCTTTACCATATAGTTTATGATCAAGGGAACAGAGCCAATGACTAATTTCTTTTACCAAATAAGTCTTTAGTCTTTCCTTTTTATATATCCATGTTTAATTGCTGTAATATATATTGATCTTATGTGCATGTAATATATGTTAGTATTATTTCCATTTAAAAAGGGTGTGATTACTATATTGTGCTTTCCAGCGTTTGTATCATCCTTGTCCTTCTCCAGATGAAGACAGCACAGAGCATCTACTTGCAAAATTCCTGCAGCCCCAATTTCCCATAATTTTCCCTGATTCAAGTGCTATCAAAACAAAGTACAATCAGATCCCTGAAAATGGGAAGTCAGAAAATACAGCCCTACTTGAGGGTGTTGAGTTTTGTTTTAGAGCCTCATTACAGCTATTGCCCTGTATATTAATTTGTGCTGTGTTGGGACATTTCCTCTGCTCTTGTTAAATCATTATTAGCAGCAAATGCCCTCTATAAACCTGGCACAACAATCCTGTCAAAGACAACAGATATTAGCAAATACCAATGCTCTGACCTGTGTAATGTTCTGTGGTTCAGTTCCCAAAACTGTGCATATCAACTGTCCTTCATAAGCTCTTCATTAGAGCTTCAGTAATTTCTGAAGCAAATGAAGAATCAACAACAGCCACTCCTAATTAGCAGACTTTTCTCCTAGGATGTCACACAACAAGGGTAGGGAAAAGAAAAGAGGAATCATCTTCATCTGTTCAGCAGGAGCCTCAAAGAGGTATCTATTCACTTAGGAGACCTACAAATGAACCAGCACCTACTTGCTAGGTGCTGCACAGACACACAATCTATTGTAGGTGGAGTAATTTAGACCTCAAGAATACATCAACACATAGTTACTTAAGTAGATGCAAACCCCTAGAATTGGATGGATCTACAACCACCAAAAGAAGCCCTGCCTCCAGTGAGCATGAGAGTGTTGGGGTCAGTCTTGTCTTTCCAGTTGTTTTATTCCATTTTTGTTACATTGTGAGAATATAAATAAAGATGGAGCTAAGGTGAGAGTTCTGCTTCTCCATCCAATACAGTTTTTAATATATAAAGCTGAACAGGAACACTTAATCAAAATGTTTCATCTGTGTCAACACTTCTGATGGCTTGAGAAGGCACTGCTAATGCATGGACATCCATCATGCCTCTGTAACAGCAAGATACCCCAAGGAATAATTTAGGGACCTTCTCCCAGGAATATTGCTCTGTGTAAAGTCAGTATTTTATCCACTTGTCCAATGGGAATATTGCTTATGACAGTTTTACACAGCTGTGGTATTACTGCTATTTATCTTCAAACCCCTCAGATGATGCTATGTCCTCATGTTGTCCCATATGCATAAGCAATCTTGGCCTCTACTTCCATTCTTTAGAATAGAGAGGGAGGAAAAGGTCAAATCTGTGACCGTGGGGAGACTGTCTTTGCAACCAACATTTAGAAACTGAGATGAGACACTTTGGAAGATGTCTTTGCTACCTTGTACATATTTTCCACAACACTGGTTCAGCTACACTAGAGATCCCAGTCAGGCTAATATCTTGCTGAGACTGTCAGCTGAGTTCCTTTGGCAGGACATTTGGGTTTAGCTCATCAGTTATTCAAGTATCTGTGCACGTAACTCTTAAAGCTGGATTATTTTCATCGTAAAAGTAGTCTGAGTTTGCGAAGATGTAAGTGTAGAGGTTGCTAAACCTCTTTAAGTGGTGTCATTGTTTGGGAAGAGTACGCAGCATCTACTGTAAGGCGAGCTCTCCAACAGAGTCTACCAATGTTTTGGGAACAATGGGAATTTTTTATTCCTTTTGCTATGTTTTTATTAGCCTTTGCAACTACTCACACAAGTATGAGAGTCCTTACCCAATGTTAAAATGTGTTCTCCATGTTTTACAAAATGTTCAATGTTTTCTTGCTATTTCTAGATTATTCGTCTCAAATTAAGGCTGATATTCCAGTGATTCACTTCCAACTTTTGACAGTCTATTTTCTGCCTACAGAGGTACTTCAGAGAGAACAGAGAAAACAGGATTTTTAATGAAATAAATATGCAATAGTTAAATACGCTAGAACAACACATTTTACAGCTATGCCCCCTGCCTTCCTCTGGGAATGTCATCATCTGATAACATGGCAATAAGATACAGAATTTGAGATCTACCTCTGCAAAACTGAGAGGAACTGGGTTGCTCCAGGAAACATCCAGTCCTGACAGACTGACATGACATTCCTTCCTTGTGGTTCTTTCTGCAACTAATTTTACCACAGATTTTTCTTGGTAGGTTCTACTAGAAATGCCAATTCTTTGCAGTTTGAGGGGAAGGAGAAAAAGATGGTTATAAGTAAGGGGGGAGGGGAAAATAAGAAAATATTTTATCTTCTTTAATGATAACTTCATTATATCTTCTCACTACAGTAATTGCAGGTTTAACTAAAGATTTTCCCATTGTGCAAGCTCTGGAGAGGCTGGAAATTTAATAAACAGAATAATACCAAATGATGGAGGCAAAAGGTGAAATTACCACTTGGATACATTTCTTTCAGCTCAACTGTGCAGGATCAAGGGGTCACTCAGCAGAGGTAATTGCTAATTAAGCTCGGAGGGGCAGCCAGGCAGCCAGGCAAACATCCTTGTGTTGCATTGGCTTGCCAATTGATTACAACCTCAACCCTTGATTAAACTTCAGAAATGATTAATTGATTAATACTTACACACTTGCCAAAATGGACAAGAAGGAGGGGATACCAAAGTGAGGCCACTGAATTCACCTCCAGGTGATCTTCAAAGCATGAGAACTTTGCAGTTTCGTCACGGTCCCATTTATGGTTATTTCACTAATATCAGTACAGGAGCAGGATGAGCTCATGGCTCAGGTACTGAAAAAGGAATCAAATAATGTGAGTTCAGTGCTGGCTCTGCAAAAGATTTGCTCTCACTAGAAGGCACTTAATCTCTCCCTTCTTTCATTCATCATCTGTAAAGTGACAATGAAAGATTGTTTTCTACAAATACCCCTGAGCAGGGTTTCTTGCAGCACAGATCCATACACAAGACAGATTTGAGGCTGAGGGGGACCTTCTGAAACTTTCAAATTCAGCAATCAATGATCACGCAACTGTTGTTAAGATGCGAAGACATGGAGATATATTGTAACAGTATTGCTTTACAGATTTTAACACCAGGGAGTATGATCAAGTCTGAAACTGCCTCAAAACATAGACCACAATTTTATTTCAGCAACAACCTGGCTGGTAAGAAAGATGCCGTCACCAAACAATTTATTTAAACCAGAAACCTTTCATACTTTGTTTTTTTTTAATCTGGTGCTTTTGTGTGGATTCCTGGAAGCATGAACGCAAGCTAAGATAGACCATCGTTGAGAACAAATATTCCATTACTTTTCACTTGCTTCTCCATATAAATATCATTACATAGTATTTATTTACTTATTTATGTGACATTTGTTAGTAATGACCATTTGAAGTTCTAAGCACCTCTTCAGCTTTTTTAAACTATTGAAAATATGAACTTCCATCACAATATCTCTCAAAGCCATAGTGAGAGCACTTTTTGTCCCAAATACACGTACCCTCAAATTGTTCTATCTTATCACAATCAAAACGTAGTAATGAATAGCATACTTTATTCCTTTTTCTGAACTTGCTTAAGGAATCATTGTTATCTTACATAAATTATAGTTTTCTGCTATTCAAAAGCAATGCACTGAGGTTTAAATATTGCTCCCCCAGCTGGAAAAGTACATTTACTTTGCAATGGGTTAAAGTGTGCTTACAATTAAATACTGAAACATTCATTAGTATGTCCTGGCTAGCAGATAATTCTGCCTAGTCATGTTCAAAGAGCATCTCTATGTTCAAAAAGCATCACTGTTATTAAGTAGACAGATGCAGTCAGCAGTCCTGTGGAGGGAGTGTTAAAATGAGACCCCTGATTAAATGGTGACTCACAAGAAACCCTTGGGGAGAATGCTTGAAGGTGATATAATCACTATGCAGAGTTTGGGTGTATAACAATAGGGTAGACACAAAGCATCATCCTCCCCAGTGAACGCTGTATTCAAGGTGAAGCTTTTGCTTGTGGACTGTGTCCCAGCTGCAAGGCAGCATAAGCATCTTGACAGATGGTTAGCTGGATGACACAGAATGATGAAAATCTTTTAAACTCATCTTACGCATATACTTTTTCATTTATCTCTGAACCTCATAACTTGCATTGTCTATATTGGGCTGCCAGTAAGGTGATTTCAGGGCAAGTGGCAAATAATAAGCTGTTTGGATACTAAAACCTGATTTATTACTGGCCTTTTGATGTACCACAGGACTATGTGTGGGAATGCCAGAACATCCCAGGGATCTGGTAACTACTTCTAAGCAGTGGAGAGTTCCAGCTCCCCAGATATAAGGAGGAACACAACTGTGTGTGATACACACGCCTCTATCACCACTGGTACCCTTCAGTCCAAGGCCAGGGAAAAGGGATTACCCAAGGATTAAGCGTGGTTCAGTCCTCCAAATGCTGGTGTGGCTGGACTGTGAGGGCAGACTGGAGGGGGAAATCTCACAGTAAAGCCTCATCTCTCTCCTGTTTAAAACAAGGGCTCTTTGCTCCAGGACTACTGACCAGGACAGTTTCCTTCCTTCCAACACATCAGGCTTAGTCTGGGAGTTTGTGCTGCTGGGTTTTGCCTGCATCCCTCGCCTGCACCCCTCGCCTGCACCCCTCGCCTGCAGGTTTTCCAGCTTCCACTGCTCTAACTCCAACTCAAATTCCCTCTTCGGTTGCAACTTGTAGTTGCAAGTGCTTTGCAGTGATTTTGTAGCATACAAACTCAAAATGATTAAAATCTCTGGAAAATCACCACCTAAAGTTGAATGATGTTTACAGCCACATCCCTAGGGAAGGGATTACCCAGTAATGTCTTCAGCTAGACAGTTTCTTGGACTATGGGGAAAATGTCCTTTTTTTGATGCAGTATATGTTAAAGGACTCTGAAAACAATCACTTTCTTCTGAGCAGAACTACAGGTATACATGTGCTAGAAACGTACACTGTGAACTTTGAATCAAAGATTTTCTTTCAGGGAGACTGATGTCCTTATTTAAGAAAACTGTGTAGAAAATTAAAGCGAAAGTAATTTTCGACAGAGGATAAGAAACAGTGAGGAATAAATCCAATTTGGTGACAATTGGTCATTCAGTACCTGAATGAGATCCGAGCAGGTCTGTATTATATGGCTCTCTGGAAAGCTACCTAACCCAGTACCAACCGCTCGGAATCAGGAATAGTTCCCTTCCCATCTCCACGTAAGAAGAGCGTACTCTCTTTAAACATGGGAATTTGCTCTTGTGTCATGCTGTCTGCAGAAGGCATTTACAGCATTGTGCACATTTTTTTGGAAAAATGCAGGGAGCAGAGCCTGTAGCCATGGAAAGGCAAAGGGTCTCCCCATCACAGGCTGAGTGCAGAAGACAGGAAAATATTTTACCATGAGGGCATGGTGCAGAGATGCCAGTTTCCAATGTTCAGTCTACCTCTGGAAGCAACACAGATAGTGCATCCTTGGTTTTCAGGACCCGAATAGGTATGTCTTTGTGGTGTTGTACTGGTCAGTACACCCATGCCAGCCTTCTCACACCTAGCTCAGGGGAATTTATAATGGGAAAAAAAAAAAAAGAAAAAAGACATTCCAATACACATTTCTAACTTTCAGCAGTGAGATCCTTTAGGTGAGTTTGGGAAAATGTGTCTCAGCGCTAACCCCAGGAGGAGCTGTTCAGCCCCCTTGTTTCTTTCCCTCTTAGTGAAAGCTGCAGACAAGCACTCGGCAATTTAGTGTGATTTTGTGCCCTAATTACACCGTATTATTCTTTATTATTATCTTTATGAAAAATAGACCTGCTGCAAGTCTAGAATCAGTATTCCTCCTACACTTCTCCTTAAGCTACTTTCCCTGCAGGCACACTATCTCTTTCTCTTTCCCTCATTCTCTTGCTCTCTGCTTTGCTAGTAGCTTTGTTTTAGACAGGATTTTTTTCTCCCAGCCAATACTGAATGAAACCCTCTGCTATTCGTGTCCTGTACTGAAAAGGAGAAATCTTCGGCAAAAATAGAGAGCAGCTGAATGTGAGAGGACAGGTGCAAACGCTCCTGACAAGGCTACTGAATAAAAGGGGTGGGAAAGAAAAGCTTTGCTACCTAACAAGGGATGCTCTTTGGAGAAGACTCCACATGTGAGCCACATTGGCATGAATGTGGGTGTGAAGGAGTATTAGCGTGGGAGAGACAGAGGCAAAGAGAGCTCTGCATTGGTGCGTATTGAAATCTATGGGGAGAGGGGGGAATTTCCTAATTCTGGAATTAGGAGACTACCTGGGCCTTAAAGAGCGCAGAGGTTTTAGTAGGAACAGAGGTGCGTTCACTTGACTCACGTCCTCATGTATGGAGCTGCTTACGTGCAGTGGATCTCATGGAAAGCTCTCACCTACAACAGGCATGTAGTGCAGCTGATCTCTCCACGTGCCATAAACCCAATAAGACCAGGAGGTTTCAGGCTTGCTGCCCATTTCCCACAGCACATGCAATGGGCCTAGCCAGGAATTTCTGATGTCTCTCTTCTGTGCCTGAGCTGTTGCATAAATGTAAAAAAATCCTCTAATTCTGACTGCAGGGAATTTCTAGGTGGAAAGAAAATAAAAATGTCCAGGAAACCCAGACACTGCTGTCAGTGCCGTTCCAGGTCTGAGTAAGTCTGGGCTCTCTGCCTGGCAGACCGGCTGTACATGACTTTTTGGACCAGCAGCAGAGCTAGTGAGCTACTGTGTTCATTGGCTCTCTTCTAAGATTCACAGCTCTCTGGATATTAATAATTGTAGATTCACAGTTGGATACAATTGTTAGTTGTATAAGATTATTTTCTTCCACTCTCTAGATTCTGTTGTCACCTTTCAATATTTGAGGGGTGCTACCTGTCTGTCTGTACCCCTGAGACCCCCATGCTGCCCCAGCCACACACGTATGAGCTATCCTTCTCACTCAGATTCTGCAAGTCAAACACAACTGAATTACTCAGAGCAATTGCTGCTGCCCTTACCTTGAAGTATGCTTTGATCTTGCAGAAGGGTTTGTGAATTCACTGTCTTGTCCATTATTTTCAATCTATATTAACTGATGCAATGACAGATAAACAGTTGCCTGTTTTGGGGGTTTTTTTTGGAATAGAAGAGTTCAGGGAAAGGGACCATCTTTTTCTGTATCTCGGGTGTAGTACTACAGGCTTCAATTCACCACAGAGCTCTGATGAGCTACTAGAATAGAAAGGATAGACCAATGATAACTTCTGCCAATAGGAAATGTTGAGCCGTAAGACAACAATATATCCTTTTTTTGTAAAGAGGGATTTGCTTCTACAGCTAGGCTGTCACTAGTAGCTGAGCTATAAAGCTAATCTGTAAAGCTAATTTAGGTACATCTGGATGAGCTGGTCGCCAGTTGTTGCATCTGCAAGATACTGCAGAACTGCTGTTGTCTTTAAAGGAACGCAGCCAAGAGGTTAGGAAGCTTTTGCCATTTTATCAGCCAAAATTCTGGCATAACAATAGTCCTGTGCCTTTGCAAAACATACGTTAGGAAAGTTAGCAGCATCACTTTCGTATTTCTCCCTTGCAATTAGTTTCTGCAATGGAAGTATAACCATGAGAAAAAATAGCCTTTCCTAAAGGGATATCTGGGTACTTTTCAAATACTATCCCAGAGGAAAGCTGAGTGGCAAATATCATATTTTATTTTTCGGACTTCGAATGCCCATCGACCCTTAGAAAAGTATCTTATGTGGCTCATTATTAATAATCAGGCTGTCAGTTTAGATTGCTAAATGAATCTGCAGAAAAATAATGTGTGTACTCCAGTTCTTCAATGTTTAGGTTCATCCAAGCGTTTAAGGACTGTCAAACAAAATACACTGTATTCAAGGGAATATATTCATTGAAAGATTAAATTAGGTACTGCAGTAAAGCCCCCCATTGCAGTGGAGAGGCATTTCATGCTAACAAATAACTATAGCACTATTATAATGAGACCTGGAGGCATGTGATTTCAACTGACTGCACATCTCTGCTCTGTGAGTGCCTGTACTTTTTTTTCCCAGGCTGATGAAAGAGCAAATAGTGGTTGATATGGAACAGAGTTGTTCTCTTAAACATTTTTGAAAGATTTTGTAGTGTTTCAAAGATTGTCTTCAGAGTAGTTACCCTGACCCGTAACTTTGGATTCCTTTCCATCTACTTCTTTTAAAGCGCTGAGAAGTTAAGTTGTCTCTGCATCTCCAAAGTTCTAGGCCCAAGAATTGCTACCTCTCTGTGCTTCCTGACATGCTCCCCAGTTTTCACTTAGCTTTCTCATGTCTTTGTGTCTTTTGCCAGCAGACAGCAAAGCCTAGCTAACCTATGCCATCAGCGATACTCTTTAACTCTGATTTCTTAAGGTAAAAGTCTGTGTCTCACCTCCTATGAGACTTGGGCACAATCCCTCCTTGTTTGTCCTTTATAAGATAGGATATAATTATTCTTTACCCTTTAAAATGTTGTGTCTTTAAAGGAATAGGACCTCCTTTCTTACCTGTGTTTCAGACCATAAACCAAAGTTCACAGGAAAGCCAAAAGGAAAAAAAGTCACAGATTTATGGCCAGCTGCAACTGTGCTATCCAGGATGTCAATCTATGTGGCACTGTTCACACTTCTTTAATATCCAAGACAGTTTCTCCAGCTATGGCTAAGCCCAGCATGGTTACCCCTCTGTTAATATATAAGGTCTAGAGGGAGAAATAAACTTAAATGCTGCCATAGAGCAGGAGACAGCTGTAAGAAACCCAGGATCCAGAACGTGGTACATTCAACAATTCAACCACTGAGCACCAGCAAAACAAATATTCATGTGGAAGTAAAAGCTTTCTGACGTGGGGTTGCATACTTCTGCCATCCTAAATACACTACAAATGTCTCTGTGGAAAGTATCAAAGATGCTTTATAGTACAAGACAGGTTATGATGATGGTTCTTTACCCAGTTGAATACAGTGACTTACATGTAAATGGAGAAGGTTGAATAACAATCACTAAATAATATATGCAAGGAATCTCTTAAGTTTTTTCCTGCAGCCCTTATTTGATGAATGTCTGTACACACAGGGACTCCTTTGTGTCTGACTGTCGTGATGCAGCAAGGATCCACTGATGACATTTTGGAGCTTGACTGCTATTGATTTCAGGTCATTTAGGTCACTGGAAAACTTCCACTTCCCCTCAGTGAAGCTGAGACCAAAGAGATGCTTTTCAAGATGTACCCTATACTCGGAATGTGTGCATATCTGTATATATCCCGTGGTTGAAATTGGATTTACAAAGTATCAGTATATGCAGAAGTGCCGGTGGTGACTAATCCACTGTTCTGGGCCATATCCTAGCTGTAGACAATACTAGCTTTCCTTCTGGCAGAGCCAATACAGCACCCAGACATGCTGTATGTGCTTCTGTTTTGTGGATAAGACCGTTGCCTTGTAGGACTGTACAGGTGAGAGAAGCTCTCAGCAGACTGAGGCTGGATTTCATGCATTGAATCCAAGTAAGTATGAGCGGTATAGTCCTTCCCTGGCAGGAGGTCTGAGTGTTTGCAGCAGCTGTATATGCCTTAGTGTTTGTCCACTCCTAGCTCTGATAAAGAAGCACAGGAAAGGAAACTGGAAAGGGCACGTAGTATAAATAAGAGATGACAAGAAGTGGACCCTGGTGTTCAGTATTTCCAAGCCTCCTCCTCGGGATATTGTCTAATGGCAATCTCCAGTGTTCGAGTTTGCTTCTGGCTTTATTTTTCCTTGTGCAAAGAGTTCGGATGATTTTTGCCTTTTTAGGATTTTTAGGCACCTTTTATTTTTCCTTTTATTTCAGCGTCCATTCTGACTGCATCCCACAGGGCTATCTGGCAGGACCTGAGGTGGGCTAAATATGTTTATGGAAACACAGGAGAGAGGCTTAGACCTGGAAATAAATGTAGTTCTAGCCTTATTTTTCTCTGGATGGGGTTTGTTGGGTCTTCCTTGATGTACCTAAGGATGCAATCTCTTTTTATCCAAGAGAATTTCCCCTCTCCAAGGTTTTTCATGCTGCAGCCTTTCCTCTTTTAGCTGGGAAGAGACAAAAGAAATTCCCATTCTATCTATGTCAACAGCAGCCTTTATTTTAGTGATTCTTCTCTCTCTCTGGGATGAACGGGGTTATATTTGATAAATCAAGGCTTGGTTATCAAGTGAAATGCTCTTTTCTAACCACACGATGATGAGACTGCCAGGCTATGACCAAAATGGTACACAAATAACTCCAGAGCAGCTGAGCTGCTGCAATCCCTGATGGTGGAGAATGAAAAGAGTCTGGCCCCTGAGGAGGATCAACCACCAAAGCGTGTTTAGGCTGTGCTCTGGCATGCATTTGGAAAGCATGACTGTGTTTACCCTTTTGCTGAAGTGGGCTTAGCATCTCTGATACAAGCCACCCTGATCTGCAGCTCAGTTCTCCGCAGCATCCCAAAAGCTTTTCTGTAACATCAGAACAAAACAAGATGAACCAGCCACAGTTTGTAGCCGCCTAATTGAAAGTTTCTGAGCCTGGCAGGCTCTGTTATCCCGAATCTCTGGTGGAAACAGTATATTCCGAGCTTTCCCCAATTATAGCTACCAACGGCACAGGCAGCAGCTCTTGCACTCGGGCTTGGTCCTCCCACACACCCGTTCCTCTCTGTTTTGTTGCCTCAGGATGGAGTTGCCTGGCAACAGGACTCTGCAGCTTTGGGAGACAAGAGCTATTATTTCTGTCACACAGATGTGCTAATGTGATTATTGACTGGGGGGGGGACACACGACAGGTCAGATTGCAGGTACTTGACAATTCCCAGGCAAGTGGTTTTTAAGGGAGAAAGGCAGAGAACCTGAAAGCAAAGGCAACTGAAGTGGAGGGAGGAGGCAGGTAGCTGCCAGGTACAGCATGCGGTAAGGTAAAAGTGCTCATAGATTTTCCAGGAAAACAGTTTCATCCAAAAAAATAACAATAAAAAGACCGGTTTGGTGTGTTTTAGCCAAGGCACTCTTACCGAGTTCCTCCTGGATTCCTGCAGATGGTCTGGATGCAGGTGACTGCACAGAAGCTGACCCCAGTACTCAGTCACGTCTCATGGAACAACTGTCCTGGAATAGAACCTGTTGCTCTGGAAATGCTGGTGATCAAACAACTGGATGAACAGAAGCTCCCAGGACCTCGCAGATGCTCAGCGAGTACCAACCATCACTTTTATGATGCTGACAAAGATGTTCATTTCACCAGCTTTATGCTAATTTGGATCAAGACCAAATGGCAAAAAGAAAAAGAATTCTTTTTTCCCTGCCACCTGTCTTTCAATGTTCACATGCATGTTCACGTGTTGAGTGGAGGACAGATAAGGCTACAACTGAGCAATGACCATTTACTGTTTCTAGTTTATTGCGAGTTTGCAGGTTTATACTGACGAATTTGGATTTTGAGGCAGCTTTCCATTTATAAGTTACTTTTTAACCAGAACCAAACAAAAAAACCCGCCTTCCATTCCTCTGCATTTCTACTAAGCCTGCTTGTGTAATGCTTTTCTTTGGCTGTGCAAGCCTTTGGGAAGAGCTCTAGCTTCTCCTTCCAGGAGGTGAGGGATGCTAGATGCATTCCCTGTGCCTGGCTGCAACATTGCAGCTCCGTAAAACTAGACCACCCTGTTGTACTGAGCAAAGCTGCCTCGAAATTGCAGGAGTGTTTGATCACTCTCAGATGTTGAAGTGCTGTTCCTACCTGCTATGCTCATGCCTTCTTTACTACTGTGGATGAGGAGGTATAACGTGAAGGCATTTTTATCTGTGCATAAGCCTGGGAACTAGCTGTTTTTCATGGGTTTGCACATATTTGCATTCAAGTTAGCTTATATGAGGGTGAGGTTTTCATGTCCTATAAACTAACAGCCTGGGACTGTGGCCCATGCATCAAATGTAGGAATTTAGTTTAATTTCTACATGGATCAGTTTTGTTTTTCTAAATTAAAGCCTTTCAACAAAAATCCATGAGGCAAAATGGATGCATTTTCTTGGTGCAGAAGTCCCAACCCTGTAGCTGCACATTCACACTGAGTTGTACGGTCGACTGCCTAGCAAAGACTCTGTTCTAGGCTGTTTACAACTGAGGCTCACCCTGGTCATTGCCTGGATTTTTCTCCGTCATTACTGCTTTTTAAACAAATAGGTAATGGATAATGCAACTAAAGTACCCAAGCAAATATCAGTAACAATGAGCAGGGCTGGGTAAAACTAAAAGAAACTCATTATTTACATCATCTTTGTGCTATTTCAGTGAGTGCATAGAGTTAGGATCCTTGCAGTGACACTGGCAGTTTGTTGCAGTTTCTTCTGCTTGCTCTTTTTCTAGCATAAGGTGTGCTGTTCAGTGTAACGAGGCATGACAGACGTCAAAGAAAAAGCCCTCCAGGGGAAAAGGGTGGCCCAGTACTATTTCCCCAGAAAAATGGAATTCTAATGACTGGAGCATGAAATGCATTTTTTTTTCTCTCTTAAGATGTGAATTCACAGGAGGGAGGTCAACACAGTAGTAACAAATGTCCCCTGGTCCACACCTGAAACTTAACTCACACCTGGAGCAAAATGCCAATTGAGTGTGTAAAATGTGTGTGTGTGTATTGAGGGAAATTATTTCTTTCCACTTTTTCCAGAGATGTTATCTCAAATAGAGAGAGGTGAAAAAGTCTTTTGGGGGCAGGGGGGAGATTCCAGTATTTGTCTCCCTTCCAGAGCAGAATGAAGACTAGACCTTTAAAAGAGCCTGTGAAAAAACAAAATAAGAAGAGCACAACATAGCAGATTGCTGGGGTATTCTTTTTGGCTTGTGTTTTGTTTTGGCTTCCCTTTCAGTTTGGAGTGACTTGAAAAGATGAAAATCTTTTCACTTTGTTGGGAAAAAAATAGATACAAAACACTTTGCCTTGTCTTGAACTGATATATTTTTCTCCTGAATTTTCAGGTGGGCCATCAAACCAAATCAGATTGGGAGAGTAACCATATAGTTTATCCAGCCTGTGAGGTAAACTTAAGAAGACCTCCTGAGCTCTGCATGTATATGATATATGCGGAAGAGTGCAGCAGTTGAATGGAAATGAGGTATCTTTAAGTGTTACATACTGTAAAGTACCCTGTATGGATGTCTCCAAATCTTAAAGAAATGCAAAAAAGGATCCCTGCTGTAACTAAACTTCCATCCAGAAGAGGGATTTGGTTTTAATTTTTCCTTTTCCCACATAGCTGTAACTGTGGCTTGAGTGCTAGGATCTGAAATAACCTTCAGATCAATTATCGGGGTTTACAATATCATTGTATGTCTCTGGGAGTTGATAGGTGAAATGGAAAACAATAGAAGAGCTCAATTAAAAATAAAAGAAGATGGATTTTGAATAAGTTAGAAATTGAAAGTTGGAGCCCTAAGAGGGGAGTAGGAAACATGCCTGCCCTTAATGAAATATTTAAATAGAAGGATTGAACTTAAGACCTGCTTCTATCCAGCAGTGAAAGAAGCTGAGAATCCCTGCTGAAGGGCTGCATCTGTTATGAAAATCATCTTCCAGCCATGGCTTCAGTTTCTTTTGGAAGAAATCAATTCCTTGGTGAAGCTACTTCTCACTTACAGTGTAAGATACAATAATAGACTAGGAGAAAAATGCATTTTTGGCACCTTTTGGCTTAACCTACTTGAAAATGAACTTCTCCAGCTTCCAAAATGAGCAAACTTCTCTGCAAGAAGGGTTGCAAGGGGAAGTCAATCTGTTTGTAGAGCAGTGAAGAAGTGTGATAAATTCAGATCTCAAAATCTTGGGTTTATTACATGGTTTCCACTCAGGCAAACTTCTCATTCTCTTTAATAACCATCATACTTTGATAGGAATCGAGTACAGGCCTCAGGATTTGTCCATATAGCCTAACCAATCCTAGAAAATATTGATTAAAACTGAAATGAAGCTAACAGGAGCAGTAAAAGCTGGCTGCCTAATGCAACTGATTTATTACACAACACTATGTTTTTCCTTTGGCTGGTGTGCGTGTAAGCTCTGAATACTAGCCCTGAATTACAGGAATTATTCTGTTCAGCCACTGAGCAAATTCTGGCTGATGCAAATACTTCTTACTGAAGGAACTGAGTCTCACAATTTCACAAATAAACCTTTTTCCAGCTTTAATTGCCTAAAAAAAGGAACATTTGAACATTATTTCAACTAGCGCCATCTGGTGATTTCCCGGCAAGAGCTCACACTCCCAAGCCAAATGACAAAGCCGGCCAGCAGTTCATCTACAACGTATTCCTGTACGTGCTCCCCCAGAAGTTTGTGCAAGTATAAAATACAGGGTGACAATTTAAGCTTTATACGTATCCACTTACAGCAGGGAAATACAAGCGGAATTTGGTCCTGAATGTCATTAGTGCTCTCTCTGCCTTACTTATCTCAAGATCTCAGTGCCTTTTCCTAAATCTAACGTATAAATATCAGCACATCCTTTTCTGAGGGGCTGTTAACATTCTTGGCAATATAAGCTAGAAAAAAGAGATGAAGAGGAATAATCCATTCCAGGCCATACAGCACAGCAGAGCCCAGCTCCCAGTTTTCCGGACCTGTGCTCTTATCACCAAAGCGTATTTGCTCTAGTAATCTAATCTCTCCCACTGTTAATTCTGTGCTAGTTTCTCTGTTTTGTTAATAAAATCAAATGTCAGCCTTGCCGTGAGAAGTATGTATTGAAAGATATCCTGCTATAAAGCAGACAGCCAGTGTTGTAACTTTTATTTCATAGGATTACCATAGCCGTACCTCTTAGCCTCCCTCTGCTCTGCTCTGTGCAGATAGTCCCCTCACTTCCCAGAGAAGTTTACAGAGAAGTTTACAACTTCTCTGGGTGTTCAGGTAAGGGAGAGAGGCAGAAACAGCAGTGACAGGATAGAGGGGGCTGCTTTACATCCCCTGCAAGCTTGCAGAAATCAGGAAGGTCGTGCAAAAGGCAAGGATGCACAGAACTTGCCGCTAGGCATTTGTCGTGGTTTAGCCTCAGTCAGCAGCTAAGCACCACGCAGACGCTCGCTCACCCTCTTCCCCTGGTGGGATGGGGGAGAGAATCGGAAGAGCAAAAGTAAGAAAACTTGTGGGTTGAGATAAGAACAGTTTAATAATTGGGAAAAAGAAAATAATAATAATAAAAAAAATTGTAATGAAAAGGAAAACAACAAAAGAGAGAGAGAGGAACAAAACCCAGGGGAAAAAAAACAAGTGATGCAACCTCTCACCACCTGCTGACTGATGCCCAGCCTGTCCCCGAGCAGCAATCGCTGCTCCCTGGCCAACTCCCCCCAGTTTATATGCTAAGCATGATGCCATATGGTATGGAATAGCCCTTTGGCCACTTTGGATCAACTGTCTTGGCTGTGCCCCCTCCCAGCTTCTTGTGCACCTGGCAGAGCATGGGGAGCTGAAAAGTCCTTGACCAGTGTAAGCACTACTTAGCAACAACTAAAACGTCAGTGCGTTGTCAACATTATTCTCATACTAAATCCAAAACACAACACTATATCTGCTACTAGGAAGAAAATTAACCTTATCCCAGTCAAAACCAGAACAGCGTTGTATCCATACAGAGCCTTATATGTGAAGAGTTCGGTCTCCCCCATGAATATCAGTGAAAAAGATGCATTTGTCCAAAGTCAAGCAAAGATACCCCAACCATGGTGACTTCATTGCCTCTTGAAATAGAAAATCTTCCTTGTTTGGACCAACATAACATCCTACAGCGGAAGAGATGGAAGATGGTGTAGACACATTGATGTAGGTTTTCCTTTCAGTTCCCTGCTGGGAGGAAATCCCCATCAGACAGGCTGTATGGCATCTCCACACTGGACCAAGGCTAACTACCCTATCAGTTGGATTCAAGGAGCTGGGATTTCTTCTGCGCATCACATGCTCCAGGATGCCCCATAACATCTTCCTCTCTAACTTAATCATAGCAAAGCAAGTTAGAGGAAGGCAATTTTCAACAAGCCCATCAGCATAAAGAGATGTACTGTCTAGACGCCTACCTAGGATCAGTACAAAATTCAGGATAAGAAATTCAAGGAGAACTCAGCCTATAATAGAAAGCTGGAGTAGCAGAAGTTCTGCATGGATTTCAAGTGTAATTCAGCACATTTTGCCCTGCTGTGGCAGACGCATTTTTTTTGCAAGTGTGTAACTCGCATCCTCCCTGTTCTTTTGCCATAAGCTTCACTCCTACAAATTTTCTTCTTTTTTATTCCACTGTTCAGCAAAGCAGAGACATAAAGCATTGCCAGGGATGGTTTTGCAATCCCAAGGCCAATGTTCTAAGATAAGATCAGCTGTTTCAGGCAGTCCCGGCATCACATGTATTTATTTATTTTTTAAATGAACACAATGTGTCTATATTGAATGCTGAAGCTTTGACAACAATAAATCATTATATCATTGCATGGGTTACGGTGGAGCTCCAGTAACCTTTTACAGCACACTACCGACCGCCAAAATTACTTCATCCCAGCCAGCTTCCTATACTGTAAGAAACAGAGCTTGCAAATGGCAATACACCTAGCTTACCTCAAGATCCTTATGAATCACAAAAAGAAATGCCTTTCTCTCTCTTAAAATCTTTCACTGTAAAAGAAATTAATTTTTCTTACCCATCATGCTGTTTTCTTACTTTTTCAAGTTTTGAATGTGTCCCAAGAGGATTTTTTAAAATTTAATTAGAAATCTTAAATGAGAAAAAAATGGTATCATTTAGGATAACTGGCAGTATTTTTTAAAAGAGCATGGTGAGTTCCTTTTGGATGCAGCGTATTCAAAACCAATGGAAAAGATTCATGTTAGTTCTTTCTCTCTTTTATTTTAATCACATGCAAATCATGGTTCCATTTTAGATACATGGAAATAAGTTCTCCAAGTGGTTGATTATGTTTAATAGGAGCATGCAAGTCCTATCCGGAGGCTGGAATGCAAGCCATAATACGCAGAAGTAATGGAAGGACTGATATAGAAGCAGAAATTAAGATCTTCTTTAGTGTTTCTGCTTTCTTTGATTTTTTTAACCCTACTTATACAAAATGCAGTGCAGTTGGGAAACTGTTTTCTAGATAAGACACCCTTTTCTTCTTCAGGAGGACAATTCATCTTAAGTAGTTTCAACACATTTTGAAAAATGCAGCAATTTTCACACACACACCACACAAAAAGGAAATGGAAAAGTTTAAAGTTATTTAACACTGCTAAAAATGTTATGCAATATGGAGTTAATGTTTCTCTGCTAAGCACACCTGTGAGTTTAGGTTGTAGGTCCCAAGTGTGTGTGTACATCCACAGTCATGTACAGTGAAGCTCAGTGAAACTCCGACAAACATTGTCCAGTCTAGGGACATTTGCAAAACTGCATTTCCTGATGCTGATCATCATCATCATCATCGTGAAAAGGACATTGTTGTTCCTAACTCACAAAAATGTGTTCTTACGCATTGGTTTGGTAAGCAAGTGGGATTTTCAAGGTCAACCTGCTCAGGCTGTACTGGACAGGATTCCATGGCAAAGGTTGTTAACATAAGCATTTAATTCTCCCCACGACCATCTCTCTGGTTGCTTTTGTCTCCGTGCCACAAACCAGCTTTGCCACTCTGAGCCTTCTGCTGCTGCAGCTGAACCCTTGCTTACATGCCAGTAGTTCTGCCATCACCCATCTCCAAATCAGCAGTAAAGGTATTGTGTTTTGTTCCACATCAAAACAAATCTGAATGGCAAAACTCTGACATCCTTTGCACAACAGAATTCTTGGTTTTCAACCAGCCTCCTCTGGGAGACTGGGATGATCCACTACAGCACGACTTGCCCGTTAAGTAGGTGACATGCCTCCCAAGCCTTCTTTCATGGATTAAAAAACATTGCAGAACTTTAAAAAGTGACAATACAAATCTTTAACATGTCCCTGATGCAGCATCAGTCCAAGGCAAAAGTATTCCTTCAGCTGTTATTCCAAGTGATCCGCCCGGGTGCTGTTTAGGAAGGGATCTCACTGGTGAGTGCAGCTCGATGTAAGCTCAAGGCATGCAGCGATTAAGTATTAAGAAGAGAAAGCCTTCCTCAGTCCAATTGTATTTTGTGGTTTATGCTCGTTTTTAGCTGGTAGCCTCCAAACTTTAATTCAAGAGAATGGTCCTTCCCAAAAGGATGTAGGAAGGCCATGAATAAATGCCCATTTGCTGTTTGCAATGCTAAGTGGTATTTCCCAAGGAGACCATTCAGTAGCAGCACAGGGAGTCAGCTAATTGCCCCTGTCTTCTATAATAAAGCAACTCTCCTAATCTGGAGAGAAGCTCTCAGGCCCACAGGAGTG
The DNA here is from genome assembly GCF_035582795.1 of Mycteria americana. Lineage (NCBI taxonomy): Eukaryota > Metazoa > Chordata > Aves > Ciconiiformes > Ciconiidae > Mycteria > Mycteria americana. Next base: position 8,286,396 of record NC_134372.1, on the reverse strand, counting down.
GCCATTCACATTGGTCATAACTGGGTGGAAGAGCGAGGCCAGCCTAACTGTTCAGCTGTGCCATGTGAAGGCCCCATGCAATTTCACATAATAGCAGCCTGTAGAATCCGAACAACTGAATGCCGGAACAGCTCATTTACATTTTAAATGAACCTGCTGATGCCTTTGGGCAATCTTGGTGCTTAATAGCTGTATCAGTAAAACATACCATTCTTTTCTCCCCTCTAAAACAAACAAACAAATACATCTAAGGCATCAAAGCATCTCTTCTCTGGATAGATGCTTTATCTCTAGTATGAGGTCTGCATTTTAAAGGCATTCCTAGTGCTTTTAAGCACTTTTAAAGTCCCTAATATAGACAGTGACAGTGGATTTTTTTCTTTCCTCATTAAAAAACTAAAGCAAAACAGCATCACACACACAAAAAACGCCCTTCACAGAAATCACAGACTCCTTATCATGATCTCCACAGAGGACAACTACACACTGACATCCTCTTGCAGAGGAAATAGAGTTCAATGTCACGGCACTTTCTTTAGTACCTCAGTAATCCCTAGAGCTACTTAAAGAAGTAAATTCCACCAGTAATGAGGAGATGAACTGACTGTTTAGCAGGTTCCCCTCCATGCAGCTTGGTTTCTAAACAGGATCATTGTGAAGGGGATTTGACTACAAACACCCATCAGCTACATTAGCTGAGACGAGCGAGCGGAGCTTTGTGTGATTAAACCTTCTCTCAGAGATGCCTTAGTCAATTTACAGTGATTGCCCAGACAGTTGGCTGAAGGTATTTTTGTTTGCTGTTCATCCTCATTCTGCAGTTACCTTTGTAGATTGTACTCATCCATCTTCCACTGGCCAAATTTTCATGCTGTAGCTTCTCTCCACAGCCCGTATCCGTTTCCAACTTGCTGCCATTCCCTTCAAGGGCATCTGTGTTGCAGACAAGTCTTAGGGCAAGTAAGCATCAAACTGCCTTCTGCTCCCTGACATCGTCCATGGCCATGACCAGGAAGGATTACAGAACTGTTGAGTGAAGATAATGGAAAACTTCACATTTTGCTGTTAGTCCAACACTCATAGCAAGCTGGAGAGGAATACTTCTGTGAATGAACGATTATAGATACGGATATGGCTTCTCACAGATATAGATGTGGCTATAACTAGTCACATGATGGTAGCTATACATCTTACAAAATCACCACTGCCTCCAGCTCCCGCAGGAAATATGTAGACTTAGGCAACATAACACAGATCACCTATAAGCAGACTGAATGGTATCAGGTGATGGAGAGGGAATTAAAGGAGATTGTGATGTTTCCTCTGAGGGTGACAAGAGCAACAGAGTAGATCAAAACTGAACAGACCAAGTTGCACAGCTCTCCAGACAATTAGATGCTAAAAAGTAGGAACAGGGATGCCAGCTTGCCAGCTAGGTTACATGGTTCCTTTGAAGGACGCCCCCAGGGCAGGTCCCATAGATTGTGCCATCTCTCTGGAAGCCTCCTGCCCTAAATGTCTCCCTCCGAGCATCTGAGGGTAAAGGAAGCATTCTGAAAGATGTTGCTCTGAATTTCTTGTGCCGCAGTCAAATTATTTTTCTAGCATTTAGCACTCTGAAAGGCAAATGTCAGCACAGCCTTTTATCGAACACTCACTGCAGAAGACTGAGCTGACATCCTTTTAAGTGTGTCCAAAGACCACATACAAGCAAGTGTTCTGCCTTATGGCAGAGACACACCATTGCTGTGTGTTGCTGAAATGAGAGGCTTTGGTCAGGCTGCATGACAGGAAACCGAGTGGGAAAATGTTGGCTCCAGTTTCACTTAAGCCTCCCACAGCAGATGGGTCGAACATTTTAATAAGTCTTCTGAGCAGATGAGCTAAATGTTTTAGACCACATAAGTGCTGATTAGGGAGGCCTTGTGTGTGTCCCCATGCTAACATGTCAACTTTGCCAAAGCAAGAAATACAAGGTTGCTGTAGTAACAGAATTAAAATGGCAAGAGAGAAATCAGTGGAGGGTAAGGAAAGACTTTGAAAGAAGAAAACTCAAGCCCATCTCTTGGTTTCTAGTTTTCTATTGAGATGGGCTGAAACAGAATGGGAGCTCAGATGCAGATTTAAGAGGCTAAAATTGATTATACAGCAAATGATAGGTTGCTAAGAGGCAAGGACTGATGGAATCTAGAAGTGTGACCTATAAGGAGAGGGGTTTACAAGAGACCTGTCTCCAGACAGTCTTGCAACTTATTTTCCCCCAAAATATATTATTTAGTCAAGATGCCATATTGGGAACATCACTGGGAGCCCAGAATGTGCTAGTCTTGAAAATGAACTTTAGCAAGGGAAGGGGAAAATAGTCTGTTTGTTTGCTGGAAACCTCTCCCGGGGCAGAAACAGTCTGCAATATTTATTAGGAATAGAGGGAACACGTAAAATGAGTATTAATTTGTAAGATGAAACTTAAATGATTTGCAAAAGTATCGTGTGACACAGTTACCTGTAGCTGGCACTCCATGACTTAAGATTGTCTTCTCTGTCTCTCTGCATCGTCTGCAGCATGCTCTCCCCAAGCTTCTAGCACTCCACTAGCAGGGATTGACCCAGGCAAGACCACAACTTTGTTTTTTTTCCAGTTACTACTGATCTGTAGAAGCTCTAGCACACCCACCCATGGTCATGAGGATGGTATGGCACTGGAATCCGGGCAGGATTATTTGTGGGGGCGGATGATGAGAGGACAGAGAACAACCTATTAGTCACCCACAGACTAGAGTCTTTGATAAGGTGTGATCTGAGAAAACAAAATCCTTGAGGAAGTGAAGGAATATAAAAAAATGAACATTGAAAAGAAAGGGGATAAACATTTTTCTTTGCTGTTATCTTTTTTCCCCCATGGGACAGAAAGAAATGAGGGACCAAAGCCTCCTCTGGAGTTACCAGTTAAAGCCAGAAGCAGCACATCAGAATGGAATTAGACCTCATGGGCCAAAGTTGGCATTCAACTGAGAATTGTAAACTATCAACAATGTTCGCTCCTGGGATCTGAGTTCTCAATGAGGCAAGAAACTAAAGACAGATCCACAGAGAGGCTGGGTCAACACATCCATTGGCAAGCAATGGGACTCTGAGAACAAAATAAAGAGTATTTCACTGGATCACTGGACTCGGGTCTCAGTTGGAGGGAGACATCTTGTAACTTCTCCCCCTTGAATCCACAGCCTCTTCCCTTTCCCCTGAGCTCTGCAGAGTTGTTGTCCCTTTTCAGAAGAGGAAAGTATCCTTCCTCAATTATCTCTTTCTCTCTCAATTCTTTTCTTGATCAGGAAAGTGGAAATTAGAGGAAACGTTCATCTCAGCTGCGGAAATGTTCCTGAGAGTATAGTATCACGTGCATTTGTCAGCCCTGCCCTCAACAGCTAAAGCAAAGAAGCTTCCATCATTTTTGCTATGGCAACCATTCCATACACTTTAGTTAAACTTCACTTAACTTCTTTTCGCCTGATGATTTTCAGCTGGATTTGTCCTTCCCATGGTCAAAAAGCCTGCAATAGCCACTCTGAATTCTGCCTGCATGGACAGAAATTGAAGGCTAAGCCAGCCCAGCCACTTTGACAGTGCAAACTGCCTAAATTAAAACATCTGCAATGTCTATACCTAGGCAAATAAATCCAAATTAATTCAATCTTACAGAGAAAGGTTTGTTTATTCATTACACAGAGCAAAATTGTGAGTCAATTTGTAGACACCTGGGCTGGTAACGGCCTTCTGACACTGCAATGTGAAGCTGGCAGCCCACATTCAGAGCAAGCTAAGAAATCTCACTCTTCCATCTTCCAGACAAACAAAGAAGAAGGGAGGAATCAATTTCAAGGTGTCTCTTTCTTTTTTCAGGGGGTGATGAGTCATCAAGGACCTTCTTCAGAGTTCACCTTCTCCATTCCACTTCTGGTGCAGTCTTTTTCCAGATTTCTGAAGACAGGTAACTCTTCCTGCACTTGAAGCTCAGACTTGTGTGTCAACCCCCTCCTCCCCATCTGTGCTAGCCCTGCGGGCTGTCTTGTCCACAAGATATTCCTAATCAGGGGATGACTAATGGTACACTGATTCCAACAGGAAAATACCCCCAAACGTTGCTGTCTTTTTATTAGGTGCCTGTCATCCAGATTTTGACCTGATCCTTTGGACCCATCTTACCCAGAGGGGTGTGTAAAATTATCTGATGAAACAGGAAGGAAATTTAGTCTTTATTTTGTTAGGAAAGAGTTATGAGCTTCTGATTCCTGCTGTCAACTTTTGAGGCACAAACTAAAAGAAGTGGCATTTCTGTTAATTCCCGTAGAGCCGTCTGCATTTATTTCCTGCTTTGTTGCTAATTAATCTGTTTGTACTATTTATACATTTGAACTGTCATGAGTCTGAATCTGATCCCAATTACTTCCCAATAAATCAGGAGTAACCTTGGGGAAATCAGAGCTGTTCCAGGGGAGTTCAGATGCAAGCCTAACTTCCAAAACCTTTCTCCCCAGTGAAACTTCTCTGCCCCAGAGAGATCCAGTGAGTGCATGCAGTCAGCTTAAAATCTAGGTATCAAACTCTTTGCAGTGCCTAGATCTAGTCTATTTTACTCTTCTACCTTGTCAGTACTATTAGTCCACTCCTGCATGGAATTTTACCTGGTAGTAAATAGATTTGCCCGGGGCTGCAGATTGCTTTGCAGCCTTTGTCCTCGTGGTATTTGTAAACAAAGACAGACAAACCAAGAGGTAACCTTATATATATAGACATATACATACGCAAACCATTTCTGCAACTTTATATTAGCAGCTGCTGAGATATTGAGATTCAGTGGTTTTGAGTCCTTAAGCAAGCAACTCTGAGTTGTACAGAAATCACTGGAGACAAGAATAGTGTGTGCAGGTGCTGGTGCAATTTTCTTCCACATGACTTTGCCAGTGCTGAAGGGCTCCTGGTATTCCAGCTCCTGATTCCAAGCAGGCACAGTGTCATCTAGAGGAAAAAGTATGGCCATGCACATTGAAATATAAAGGGAATATATTTCTATGGAAATAAATATCCTGAATGAAACCACCGATCCGTACTGATGCAAACTGCAGTTTTCCCTCCCTCATTATCTTTCTGAGTTGTGCGTGTGTGTCTGTGCATGTGTGCATGGGGCATGACACGAAGGTCTCTTGGGAAACTCCTTTGTGATAAACCATAAAGAATATCTCACCGATCTGGGTCATTTCTGTCTTTCTATTATCTCCTCCTTATTCCCCTTCTCAGGAGCATGGCAGGCTAACAATAACTTTTGATACTTCAGTGCCCAGTTTGAAATGCTGTAGAAATAGCTTGGACAGTGAATTATTCCTTTGTAATTGGAGACGAGAGCCAGCAGGAGCCAGAAGGAAGATGATTGGCTTGCATTCAGGTTCTCCTTCTAAAGGCCCTACTATTTCTTTGCTTCTACTGTACAGGAAGCAGACAAGCTGTTATTTCTAGTTGTTGAGTACAATAGGGCTTGGAAGAAATGTGTTGGGTTTATATTAACCTCCTGTATTGAAAATCTTGGCAGAGTTAACTCAGTCCTGTATCCTTGCAAGACGCAATAGATAAATGAAGTATTGAGCAGTTCACTGCATGGGAGGTTTTTCAATACTGCTGTAGAATAAGAGCACTGCTCTGCATGGGCATTTCAGGTAGTGCAGAACATCGTGCTGGCTTTGGCCAAAGTTTTCCCTTGTGTGTCCCTGCTGTGCAGCCTCTTCTACTTTTGGAGAGCTGGTATAATTTGTCCCCAAAGATAGTTATACTTATTTTATAAGGCACCCAGACAACTCTCTGGCATTTATACTTCCTAATGATAAGCATTAGGAGAACATTAAACATAGTGGTCCTGGGGTTAGCTGCTTGATTGCGTGTTAGGATTTCATGCTGTGTAGGAGGGGGAATGAGGAGTAACAATAACACAGCTTTAAAATATGCTCTTCAGTTAAAGGAGTCTAAGAGCAATTCCAAAAAGGCTGGCATGTGGGAGAGGCATTGACACAAGCCTGGCAGCAAAGGTGATCTCAGTCCAAAGTCGATTCTGCCCAGGTCTTGGAAGATAAGCATCCATGAGCAGGAATAACTTTGCATGAGTGATTTCTTCCACAAGAATTGCAGCTGTCAAACTCGTTTTGAGAGCATTTCTTCAGATGCAAACAGCTGTCTCCAGGCTTTGGAAACAGCATGTTATTTAGATATTACCTGATGGGAAAAGAGGTTTTAAAGAGCCTTTGTTTAAAAGTATTTGTTTTAACCAAGCCCACCAATTATAGTCAAAGCTGTCCTAGGACATGCTAGGATCACAGGAGACATACAAAGATCACAAGAACCCTACTTGGTTTAAGAACAACAATGAAGGATGTGGCACTACTGGTACAAACAATAATCAAGGATATCCCTGACAAAAACATTAAATTCAAGGTAAGTGCCAGAGATTCTGGGTTACAGAGTTTCAGGATCACCATTAGGGGACATGAAAGGTCTTGAATCTACATGAGCAGAGGAGAAACAGCAACTCTAATTTTCACGCTTTCCCATTAATAGAGAGCAAGTCTCAGTTCTTCGTGCCACTAGATCGCACCTCTACCAGGTACCTGCTTTTGGCAGGCATTGAACTCATAGCATTATGTAGCAAAAGTGAGAGAGCAGAACATATGAGGAACTCAATGATAAGACTAAATTCTTGTAAGATCACTGGGCAATTTGCCTTTTTTTTTTTTTTTTCAGATAAGAAGCCATGGAAGGCTTTGAAAGGTGTGGTTTGGGTCAGAGAGCGTGAGTTCTTGCAAGAAGCACCTCAGTTGTTAGCTAACACAAAACTCCGATTTACATTTAGAGGATGTGAGTAGGAGGCAGTATGGGCATTTCTTTGGCAAACAGAGTTATTAATAGTTGAATTTATAATAAGATTAGACATAAGGCTGAGATGTGCTGAACACCTGCTGATTAGTTGCAACTTCAGTTGACATGAGGGGCAGTTTGTAGGATTTCAAACCTCTCTGGATTTGATCTTCCAAAACCAAGACTGTTTCAGAAGGTTGCATTAAGTCTGAGTCATCTTTAAAGAACACGATTTGATGATTGGTTCCTGAGCTGGGAACTTGTTTGCCCAAGCAGTACTTAGGCTCTCACTCTGTAGCTGGTGGGATTCAGTCATCTACTCCAGAAGAACAGCAGACTGGACTTACAGTCTTCTACATCCGGTACATCAGTTCATTTTTCTTCAGTATCATCTACCCATCCAGCAGTCCCTATCCTGAGTATACATTGATGGCTTGGAAGAGTCACTATGTGTTGCCTGCTGCACATAATCATAATTATGCAGGTGATTACGGAGCAGTTGTGTGCAATGGGCTACATGCAAGCATGATGACGTTTTACTAACCGGCACTTTCCTGTGCCATAGTTGTTCAGAGAAAATTAGATACCTGCAGAAGAGATAGGTGCATTGGTTCAGATCCTGATATTCAGAGGCATCTGACTGGGATAGACATGAGTATGTTAATAAGAAGAGCTCATGAGGGTACTTCAGTTGTTACCATGGAGAGGGGAGTATACATACATTTTGTAATCACGTGTGATGATATTCTAGGATTGGTCTGTTTCTGTAGGTACAGCAACCCCATAATGACTTACTGATAGCAAGCTAATTAATAATGGGTTGGGATTATGCTTAGCATATGAGAAACCTCATGTTTTGGGAAAGGGAGAAAAGTAGAGAGGATAAATCCTATTAGGTCTTGTCCTCCACTAACACCGGACATACTGCACATCAAATCCTCTGCTTGTATGTTAATCACCCCGCTCATTAAGCAGTAGGAGCTGATTAAACAAAAGTCACTCAGGGAGTCTGATGATGGAGGTTGTGTTAAGTTCCAAAGCAGATCAAATTAGATGGCTGGATAAGTATTTGCACACATTAACATTAACTAGCCCTCGCCTTTGTAAAGATCCAGGCAACATCTTTCTGGGTGCAGCCCAAATCAGCATTTCAGTCATGTTCTCACATGAATAGTTCACTCATGTTTCTACTACTGTAGGTCTGTGGCTACAAAGTAAGAGATGATATCACATTAAAAAAATTATGAATAAATATACATTAGGTAGGCATAAAGCTTGATAGGCAGGTTGTCCCTTCTAAGTCAACATGCATGGGTTAGAGCTACATTTTGTGTTGCTACCAGATTCAGCAGTCATTGAGATCTAAATCAAATGACCTAAAGATTAGACGTGTTCAGCCTCCTGAGTCATCCAAACCTTGTGTGTATCTGAGTAATGTATTAATATCAGTGCTGCTGCGCTTCAGAGCGTGTGTTATCAAGTCTTGTGTGTCATTTCAGGTCCTAGCATTATGAAACCCTGTTGTGCCAGCTCAGGTGCTATTAGGTAACCCATATGCATAAGTACTATTTGCCAGTGTTTTCTGTACTGTTTCTGACATCCTGAACATTCAGGGATCCTACTGAAATCTGCGGAAGCTGCATGTCTTCGGCAGCCTTGAAAAGGAAAGGAGGTGCTCCTGGCACTTTCATCACGGACCACTCATCTGTGAGTGGTTGTCAGTAGGAACACTTAACACCTTCATATACAGTGGGAATAGGACTTTCTGGTGTGGATTTCTCACAAGCAAATGAATAGGAAGCACAAAGCAGGAATAAAAAGGTTTACCTTTTTAAGACTGCTTCTTTCATTACTTCCAATGTGAGAATATCTGTGTGTAATCATGGTCACCCTCCATTTGTGTCAACTTAGCCAGTAAATCCGTAATAACAGGTCAGTATTATCCTGTGTACAATGAGTTCTCGTGTGTAGCAAGATTAAAAAAAATAGCAACAAAGGAAGAAAAGGGACAAAATGCAGTTATTTGCATGTTCAGGCAGCAAAGAAGGGAAAAAGAGAGAGCAGTGATAAAGCTTTATCTTTTCTTTCCTGCAGAAAAAATTCAAATGCACTCTACCCTATCAATTGTAGGCAGACAGATGACAGATGCCCTTAGACTAGAAAGGCTCAATGATATTGCATTATTATTATGACTTCTTCAGAGAGGATAACATTTCAACTATTAAAATCACTTGCTTTGTCCTGGCTCATTGTTAACGACCTACTTTATCACCATCAGTAATCTGAACAGTAATGCTCTCACTGGATATGGTAATCAAGAATCGATTTGCAGTCTGAGCTAAGCCTAGCTGCCATTATTGGAGTCTCAGTTGGTTAGAGATGAGAAGTGACTTCCAAGCTGTTAATTTATTCTTTCTCCTTTAAAAGTTGGCTAGGAACAGACCAGCACCACCTCAGTAGTACATACCTGAATCTTTCTTACTGTAAAATAAGCCTATGTAATGCTTCTGAGATGAAACCTTATGAAAGTCCTAGTCTATGAGGATTTGCTGTCAGACTGTGAGTAGTTGACCCAGTCAGTGACTTCTGACCCGTATCAAGAGCTGGGAAAACATCTTCCTGGAAGAAAAAAAATCTCTTTGCACCATTACCCAAAGTCTAAATATCCCTGTGGCTGGACTGATCAGTGGGCCCCTCAGAGAGCTCAGGTCACTTGGCCTTGCCTTCTTCATGAAGATGCAGCTGAAGTTTGGAGCCCAACCTTTCACACTGTATATTCACACTCTTTGTTTCTATTATGGTCAGACAAAGGAAGTGGATTTCAGGGAAATAAGAAAGGTGGTGTTAGATCAACTGAAAGAGTCCTTCCAAACATTTCCTTTGTAGCCAGCAGAAATGGATATTTGATCTCTTGAACATGGCAAACATTTCATTCATTTGTATCCAATTAAACATGAGCTGCTATAGTGAATTAGGCTGGACAGAAGAAAACATGTGGTTTCATTCCCTTCTGCAAAAGGACCCAGAAGAGTTTGATTGTAATGAAAACATAAGGGACCATGGGAGGGAGTTCTACTTTCTGGATTTTGCTAGGCATAATGCCTACATCTGCTCTTCCTCTAACAGAAAAGCTTTCCTGGGCAGCTGGTGTTAGCAGTATTAGGGAAGAGCAAATTCATCCATGTGGCTGTCATCTCAGTCACTTCTTGTCTACACCATAGCCCCTGGCCAGCAACAGAATGGAGGAGTTCTTTTGGCAAAGAGAGCCAAGGCATATCAAAATCCCTCCTGAAGCTGGGTTTTGCCCCTTGTTTCTAATGCAACTGGAGCAGAATCCAAGATTAAAGTTCTTCATACACCTTTCTCCTGAACATAGCTGATTCCTCCACTGCTCCCAGAAAGATCTCTGTGGTACTTCAGTCTGGGTCTGTTCTGCACTAGAGCTAACAACCCTTATATAGTCTGGCTTCTGGAGTGAGTCAGTGAATAACTATTCTTAATTAGGCAGAATACCAGAACCTAGGATATATTGTTTATTTATTTAGGATATATTTTTTTAAGATACATTGTTTATTTATTGTCATTTGATCACACTGCTACCAGAAGAGTGGAAAAACACATTCCAATGGACCTAAAAAATAAAATAAAATAAAATAAAATAAAATAAAATAAAATAAAATAAAATAAAATAAAAAATAATATAAAATAAAACAAAATAAAATATAGTATAATACAGTATAATATAATATAATATAATATAATATAATATAATATAATATAATACAAAGTGCTAATGAGGTTTCATTTGGCAGCCAGATAATTCAAACATTTTCATTGGTAAATGCAGTTGTAAATCCACAACCAAATCTATACTAAAGTTTCAGGAAGAGTACTGTCTAGTTAAATTATCTTTTCAGAAAAATTATTGCAGTCTGCAAAAACACTAGCAAAGTACAGTTATGTGTTAGTTTTTCAGAAATCACTTGACCAGACTGCAAGTTAGTCTGAACTCAAAGGTAACCCACAAACGCACTATGTAATGCATTCTCTCTTTTTCTGCAATGAAGATGTCTGAGCAGTTTGAGAGACAAGAGAACAATGGAGATGAAATTGTCCAGAGATAACGGGGAGTATGTATTGGCATGTGGTCAGTGAAAGTAAGTCAGTGTTTTAATTTATCATCCAAGTTGTTTCAGATCAAAGTTTTACAAAGTGATAGGCAGTTGCAGTCTGAGATTTGAGGTCTCTCAGAGGGGCTGATGCTGCTGACGTTACCCTTCTAACATCCAAATATTCTTTTTCATTCCATCTCATTAGTAGGGATAGGTGTCAGCACTGAGCATTTGTCACTGTATTTTAAGCACGGCAATCAATAATCAGAAAAACTTAGTGGCTTCTCAGATAACTTCATCTAAAACATAATGGTAGTTTTGAAATCAGATTTGAGCTGTCTCCAGTCCACTGTACAACTCATGTTAAGAAAGCGAGGCTGGTTACCTTCTGCCTTCAAACAGGAATGGAAGTTACAAATGTCTGCTTTTCTACAACAAGAGAGATGCGGTTTGAAATCTGAATGTCCCAGACTTAATCTTTACAGATAATCTCCACAGCAGTGTGTTACAAATATATGTAATGTGCATTCCTGACCCTAAACACCCGCTAAATTCACACCTTCCAAATACTCAGGTCTGCTCTGGCCATGGCCCTGTAGATTCATACTTAAAAGGATCTCAAGAGACCCTCTAATCCGGCCGCCTGCCCTGGGACACAGACTGCATTCCCTTTTCTAAGCACACCTTGCAAAGCTCACCAGTTTGATGTCGCTGAACACCTCAAGGGCTCTGCTCTAAGAATAAGGGGGAATAGGTGCTTTCTAGGTTCTTTTAGTTTGAGTGTTTGGGTTCTTCTGAAATGAACAGAGAGTATTATCAGTAGCCTCTTGTCCTCATAAAGCTCAGAGAGAGTGTGACAGTAGTTTCTACAGCAATAGAGTGAAAGAGCTTGGACTACGTCTTAGGGCAGTGAGAGTGTGATTTGAACCATAATATAATGCAGCTGAAATTCTTCCTGTACTGTAAAAGAAAGAAGGATGTTGCTACCTAGTGGTGACTAACTGGCCTATGAAATATCGTCCCATTAACGTCAGTGGGACCAAGGCAAGGACAGGCCACAAAAAGCACTAATGAAATTGGCTACAACAGAAATCATTCCCTTTATAGGGTGGCTGGTGGAGAGGAGCCATAGTTTGAACTGCTCCATTTGTTCCTGCAAGTCTTTATTTCACACTGTCACTAGATAGACATTTTCCAAAGTACTAAAGAAGAAGAAAGTCATCACTCATAATTGCTCATTGAGAATTGTTACAGCTCCTTGAGTCCAGTCAGCATTTATGAGCCAATCTTTAAACACTGGCATTACTAGGTGTATTTATTACATATTAATTAGTGCATATGCACGCATTTGAGTTTACTGAGCATCTCCTGCTGAGGATATTAGACTTCTAGAGAAGCTGCTCATCTCAGGCACAGATATCCTTCAGTAAGCAGATTCCCACTGGGCAAAGCTCATTAATTAATGAGGAGCTCTGAATTAGAATTTGAAGCTGAGCATGGAAGTGACCAGCTAGGAGCAGCTGAATGAAAATTAAACCAGACTGCCTCGCAACAGCAGCATGCAGCTGCGTGCTCTCCATTTCCCTGCCGACTTCTCCATTCCTCTGTGAAGATATTCAGCTTCAGCAGAATCTGTCAGGTATTCTTTAAACTGCTTCAGAAACTCCTTGTAGCGTCTGTAAGAACAGGGGAGAGAGGGGAATTTGGCAATGGAAATGGCAGTGGAAATGACAGTGTCAGAGGTGGCTAGAAAACACCGTTGGTCTTAAGACTGTGTTAGCCTGGAGACCTCAAGAAGATTTTAAGCTCTTTAATGGGAGCAGTCTTAAAGAGGGTAATATTATAAAATGTTCACAAGGAGAAAAGCCTTCTGCTGCAGGGAACTTATATAATGCAGAGTAAGCTTTTCTGAGGGATAAAACAAAGGCAGAGTTGGCAACAAAATAGACGTACTGCAAACCACTATGCCCTGGTGGAGAATCTGCCAATGCTGGTGAGCAGGGGTGATGTAGGATTTATAGATGCCTATCACAAGGAAGTTTTAGATACTGGCAGTTCCATGTCAGCACAACAAGATGCTCTAAGCACTGTTCTGGGCTGGGAGTAGAGTAACGTATCCTCAGCCTTGGTTTAGGAAGATGAGCGTCCCACTGCAGTCAATGGAGAGAAGTTCTGAGAGCCCCTCAGAGCCCCTGTTGAGCCTCCTTTGCACTGGCTAAAGTGAAGTTTTATGCACATCCTCCAAAGTCATCTCATATTCTTATGGGTTGGCCACCTCCTCAGATGACTGCTAGGCAGTGGTTACCTTGTTGTTGTCTGTAGTCTAGCTTTTATAAAAGCAAAATTTAAAAGTTTCAGGGGTTTCTGATGGACTCATTCCCTTCGTCTCTCATCTTGGAATCACAGCTTTCATGAACACAGGTGGAAGATGCAGATTTCCCTGTGGGGCCCCTGTGAGCATGCCTGTATCAGCACAATGAAGACTATTCTTGTTCAGCTCAGGAGCGTGACCTGGCATCTTCTTGAACTGTAAGCAAACATCTCAAATGCTGAATTAAGATGTCTCCTTTATCATGGACTCTTTGCTCCGGCTGGGGCAGTGCATTACATACACTGACTACAGCATCATCTCAGTATTTTGACTAAGAGAAAATCTCAGATCAGACGTATGGGTAATACCTAGGCCTACAGTGAAACCTCACACCAGACTTAGCCATTGCCTAACGAGTTTTCAGTTTAAGCAGACAAGACAGATAAAGGGCAGGAAAAGGACTGCTCTTCCTCCTATATTCCTATATTCATTCTGTCAGACAGGAAAAAAAAAAAAAACTGTGACTGATCTAAAAACCCATCAACTCTAATATCGCATTGAGGGAGACTAGGACGTTGGTGTCAGCATGGCTTTTGTGAATGGGGCCAGCAGTTGGCGAGGTCTGGGATGTCCTCTAGTGGCCAGCACGGTACAGTGGGAGCTGGAGGAAAGAAATGCAGCTTTTCTGGAAAGAGGCAGATAATAGCTTTCCTAAGCACTGCTTTGGCTTCCTACAGCGAGAAGTCTGGAGAGTTCCAGATATTTTTGTCTGTTGTTAAATTCAGCATACAGTTGCCATTACGGGCCCCTCTAAGAGCCTGATCATTCACAGCATGAATCCTGTATTGCAACACTGAGTAAAGCAAAATACTTGCCATTCCTGCAAGAAGAAGGAGAGAAATAATGCTCCTACATTACAGAAGGTGCTGTAAAGCAGATCTGAAAGTACTTTGGTGCCAAGCTTCTTTGAGTGGTTTGAGCTTAGTAGGTGCACAGGCACAGAGCTCTGGCTCAGTGTGAACACCTCTCCACTTTTAGGATCAAACAGTGAATAGGCAGGGAGACTGAAATAAGGCCTCATCTCTAAACAGGGAGTATCTTGGTCACACACATGAAGTAGAAAGTTTGAGGAAAGCTCATTGTAAAACTTGGGTCACAACAGTACATTTCACCTGTCTGACTCGGGAGGATAGATATAGCCTCTGTTAATTTTTAAAAAGCTGTATAGTCAATTAAAGTTGCCAAGTGTTGAGAAACACTGTAAAATTCATCTGGTGGCTCTGTCTGAGAGGAATGTGATGAACAACTCTAGTGTTATATTTCGTCATAACAGAAGAAATAGATGCAGTCTGAAGAAGCCAAGACTTATTTTTCACCCAAAGTGCTTAAAAATTAGTTCAACTTGAAGTAAACGTTCCAGTCAATTTGTTTTTCCACTATCCAACCTGCTTTGTTAGTAATGCAAGAGTAATAGAAAAAATGTATTGACAGAACTGTATCTGCAGAATACAGAGCAAAGCCTGCCTGTGCTCACGGGGAAGACTATTACCAATTGCTACAAGAATGTTTCTCAAAATGGTTTATAAGGCATCAGCAAGTCTTTAATTTAACTGTGTGCCATTATTACATGCTGACTGTGGTTTATTATTGTACTAATAAACCATAAAGAAGACTCTATAACTTCATTACCACAGTCAATTGCCATGTGCAGTGTTAATTTGCCAACAGATCATTAATTGGCGGTACTTGCTGAAAGGTAGACATAAAGCAAAACTATTAGGCAGAGTTTCTTTTCCAGATTCTGTTCTGCTGACAGCAGTAAGACTGAGCACACACAGAAATAGCTGTGATTTGCCAGTAGAAAGGCTTAGCTCTCCACTGAACCCAATGGAGAAGGAAGCCACAGAGGTTTCCAATCCTAGCAGTACTCCACAGACCTCTTGGTACAATGAAGGTAGTTTCCTAAAAAAGCCAAATGTATTCTGATCTGCACCCATAAAAATGCATGTTTTGCACTATCCAAGGATTTTACAAATGTAACTGTTTTGGGAAGTATCGTTTTTCCTTAGAGGAATATCAAACCAAAATACTTCATTTGGCTAAAGTAACCTCTCCAATAAAATGATAAACTGCATTGTCATATTGTGTCATTTTGTACATAGAGCTATTTCTGAGTCCTCTTTGGGCTCTCTAATGGACAGCACCACGTGCATATATAGCTGTATGTTATGAACTCTGTGGTTGGGAACATGATGCCTTGCTCATCAGTAGATAGACAAGTATAAGTGCACTGGGGAAGCTGCTGGAATAGGAAAATGCAGTTTAATGTTGAGAAAAATAAAAGATGTTTACATCAGTCCAGCAAAGCAAAATAAAACATTTACATTTTGGAATAGTGAAAATGCCAAAACAGTCACAAAAATCTCTGATCCTTTGTCATCTTTTGCCTGATTCACAATGAACCTAAACAATGCAATTTCGTCTGAGGACGAAATTCCAAATTGAACTCTGCTGAATCAGCGGATTTGTTCCAGCTTTGGAGTAAAGTGTAATGGTCCTGATGCTGCATGTGGTGTAGATCTCACTCTTAATGATGCCATTGCAACAGGGAATTTTTTAATGCTTACTTTCCCTGGAGATATGCAACCCCACTCCTTTCAGATACAAGATGGGGTATATTAAGCTTCACAGAAGATGATTCTTTAAATTCCTAACTAAATTGCTGGCATGCTAATGTCCTTTTGCAAAGCTTGTCTTACACTTTATTACCCAATACATAAATCTGAAAGGTTATAAGGTGATAAAAAATTCCTGCCACAGTGAATGTGGGATATTCCTTTAGTTATACACCCCAGAGGATGAATATAATGGGACTTTATACCATAAGACAGAGACATGTTAGCAATACTCTGCAGCTCATATCATTCAGAGATGGCCTTGATTCTTGTTCTGGTGAAAGAGTTGATGTCTAACCGGGAAGTTTCTATGGTTCTGATGACAAGGTGGCAATTTAACGCCATGGTCAGCTTTGCCCTGAAGCATGTTTCAAATTGGTAGGAATAAGGCAAGGGGAAAAATACAAGCGAAAGAGCGCTTGAAAGTTTAAGGGCATTAATTGCCTCCCAGCTGTCAGGGTAGTAATTAAATTCAGCTTGTTGACTTCAGCTTTGTTGCGATTATGTGAAATTAATCTTCAAACACACTGAAAGCTTTCATTGCTGTTCGTTTTAGTGCTGAAACCAGCAAATCCCAAACAATATGCAGAGAAGCATTGGCATGCATCTGGCAGTCACCCAACAAAAAATGTCAATTTAGAGAAATGTGATGAAACATTTTTCCCGGTTTGCTTTTGTGCAATATTTTTTTCCCTTGTTTATTCCCCTGACCAGACCAGAACTATGTCCGTCTCTCTGGAAGAGCAGAAACTCAACTGACAATCTTTTGAAGAGGTCACAAAAGTCCAGTTGCAATTCTTCTCCCACTCCTTAGCTCAAGCTGGATTAGATGTAAAGGATTACTTGGAAATTTCAGCTTTTAAAGAACAAATCCTTCCTGCTTGTTAACTTTCGATTAGTCAACCTCCGTCTGCTATGCATCACACACAATTAAAAGCGGTTTCTGCCCCAGAAAGCTAGAACTCAAACTCCCTGCTTAGTATGCAAATACATTACCTGACTTGTGCATATGTGTCAAAAATTTATGTATCAATGTAGTCACTGGAAGCTTGCTATTAACATCAACTACTACACTAAGCTCTTTTTATGTAAGTGAGGCGTGCATAAATACATTAATGTATTTTACATCCCTACTTTCAGAAAAAATGTCATTTTTCTATGAATATATAACTACCCTTGTAACTGTACTTCTATATTAATTAAGTGATGTTCACTCTTAAGCAGTGATGTACCAAGCAGTAATTGATTGGGTGGACTCTCACATCTAGGCAGAAACAATGTTTATTATCTCTGCTCGCTACTTTTAGCTACTAGGTTTTGCCTAAGAGAACTAGATCAAATTGGCAGCATGATTTAGATTTTTCTGCTAAGTTTTGATGTCATCTTTGAGAAGCTGGCAATCTCAGTAATCAAAACTTGCATCAAGAATTGCCCACTTTGCAGAGTATGAAGTAATCAGGTACCACATGGTGTGTGAGATCTATGTGGAGAAAATAAACAATGCATTCTACATTGTTTGGACCAGAAGGGGAAAAAGAGTAGCAGAAGTCAGTATTGCTTTCTTCCTAATGTGGACACCAAGTTGATATTGTTGAGTTACATCCACTGAACAAGACACTACAGGTGAATGGCATGCCATAACCTCCTGGGCACCAATCAGTGCTCCCTTGTACCTGCTTTAACAATGGAGCATCTCCACAGAGGCTGCCCTTTGTCTTACCCTTGGAGCGAGTAGTTGGCACAAGAAGAGAATTGGGATGAAGTAGTTTGTGGTGTTGAATTTCCTACAACTTGTGTTCCCATAGCAATATTCACTGGTAATTGCCTAGCCACTCCCAAATGAGGAGACTCACTGGTCCCAGAGGTGTTACACCCTGTGAAAGGGACCTGGAAGCAGTATGTCATACAGTGGAGAACACTAGGAAGGACTGGGATCTAGCTGGGTCCTCCCTGACTGCCCAGAAACCTTGCTAGGGCAAATTGCCCTATGGTCTGATTGACTGACAGCTGTAGTGTCCTTTTATCTGGATATGTATCCCCAGTTTTCTGTAGCACCTATCTGATTCTCTAGCTGGTCAAAGGGTGATACAATCAATATCTGCCTCTTCATGCTGTTTACAAAGGCTTTATAGGATTCCTTTGGGGATAACTATTTGACTTCATTCTGGATGATGGCAAACGCTACTGACCCTTTTTGCCTTCAAGAGCTACATTCAGTCCTGTTTTGCTGTGTTACAACATATAACCTCTGTCTTTTGCCTCTAATACAGTATATGCTGTACAAAAAATGTCAACTGATAGAGGGCATAGCTCAGTTTTTCAGAGCTTGTGTTCCAAGGGACGGGTTTGCACATGAAGCCAGCTACTGGATGCAAAGCCTGGCTGTTGTGGTGGCCAAAGGGCAGAACCCCTAACATGGTTTTGGAATCATTTGTTTTCCTGAATCTTACTAGATATTCCTTATAGTCTACATTTGGAGAAGTCCCAGTACAAACTGAAAAGCACTGGGGTATTTTTACCCTTCTGGCAACCCAGAATTCTTATGAGCTGAGAATCAGCCACGACGAATTTCAGTGCCATTGGCTATATGCCTGGCAGGCATCCATGGCAGCCTCAAACCACACGCTTGTGTTCTAGCTGAAGGCAGCTCTTGGCCTTGCTGTTTGTCAACTTCCCCCTCAAGGGAAGAGCGATGAGGAATTACTGCCAAGATATGTAATATTTCAGGACATGACTCTCCATCAGCAGAAAGAGCTGGGACTGGTATCTCAGGTAAATCTTCTTTACTTTGTTGACTATGTCATCCCAAAGTTTAGTTCAGATTTCGAAAGGAAATGTACACCGTACCTATGTATTTTTGAACGGCACCAGATCTGTAGGTAAACCTCTAGGACAGAGATGATGATAGTAAACTACTGGGGCTTTGGGAAATTCAGTTAAAGTCCCTGTATCACAGAAGTTCAGGTATGCTCTGTTCCGTCATTCAGACCTGGCTCCTGTACCTGAAAACTTTAGATGTTTAACTAGGGTATCTAAGGACCCTAATTGCTGTATGGTCTCTCTACAACCTATGGATAGGAAGAAGCCTGTGAAAACAAGGTTAGGCTACCTAAGGTATGCTATGAGGATAATTGCAATAAAGATTGTGAGGCACTGGGGTGGAAAGTGAGGGTGCTGAGGGAAGACAAGCCACTGCAAAGCTCTTTATGCTCTGAAAGAAATGCTGGAGTTCCTGGAGTTCGTTGTACCAAGACCTGCTGAGACCCTGATTAGCTGAGCTTGCTACAGGCATTCAGATGGTTTTGGCTCATCTTCTGAGATACCTGAGAAAAGAAACTGCAGACTCGGGGTATAACCTAACTTCTGATTTTGTAACCAAAACTAATTTACCCTTGTTCCTCATATAATTTGGCTATGCTTAGCTGGAAGTCCTCTGGTGGGTGTAGTCACCACAGAAATTTCCTTGGATTATACATCTAAAATCTCATACCTACCCCACAAACAAGCTTTTCATCCACCCTTGAAGTCTAGCCTTCCAGCCTAGCAGAGCAGGGCAGCCATAGCTTGGGTTTTGCAGTAACACAAGCTACCCCGCAGGGTGGATACATGCTGTTATGTAGCCTAGTTGTAGCATCTGAGGCTGGGGAGATAGCAATCCTCTGCCACCTTCCCACAAGTTCTCACTTTCTGTGCTGCCAGAAGTCCTGGAGCCCAACGAGGCGATTGCAGCCCCGGTGTCAGCACAGCACGGGCATGAGCAGACCGCTACGTAGCTGCATGGTTTTTTCCTCCTGGAGCTGGCAAGATCTGCACTGCAGATATATACTGGGATCTTCTGGCTTCTGTGGGTCTTAAATACAGCTTCCCTCTTACAAGGCTTTTTCTGCCTTTTTCTAATGAAAACAGGAGAATCACTGAACTTAAATTTAACCCTAATCTTAACTCTTTAACCCCAGTTTCTTTCTGAACTATTTATTTCAGGCTTTTCCATTATTTTTTGAGCAGTGCTGACAGGCGATAGTTCTGGAATAGTGAAATGTCTTGCAACCATGGTAACGCAATGCACTCATTGGAAAGTTTTCTGATACTAAAAGAATTAGTTTACCAGAACCTTGTACATTAGGTTTTCTATGAGATTCCCAGGCTCACCATGTTGCTTAAAACCATAGAACTCATTGACTTATCAGGTAACATTGCAGAGAACCACTCTGACATGCTACACAGCATTTGCCCCTGGAACACGCAGCAGGAACAAGTCCGAAGGAAACTGCTTATGAAAGCTATCAAGCTGGAAAAATTGGAAGTATCATCATTTAAGGGTACTTCTGTTCTATTCCATTGTAGAATTCCCTTGCTTCAGATATAAGCTTTAATTTTGCAGCAACCTGTTTTGATTTGTAAAAAGAAACAGAAGCCCTACTGCTGACAACAATAAGCAATTCCTCTCCTCTTTTCACCTTGCCACCCTTTGCTCCCAGTGGGAACAGATTCCTGCTTGCTGAAATCACCGGTACCTCCACTGTAAATATTACCCATCGTTTACCTCTCTTTCCATTATCTCTGTCTCTCTCCTGAATTTATATCTAATCTTACTCTTTTTCTTCTGTATTATGCCGAATTAAAAGCTCCTAAGTGCATGAAAAATGGTGACTGTAATGCATGAACGAAAATTAATAAAGCCAGAAGAGAACATGAAATCAATAATCTAATTCTGACAGCTTGCTTTGTCTTTGTGGCTGGGCTGTAAGGATGTACTAGTGTTTCCCTCTGTTTAAAATTAATTGGACTATTTTATCATATCAGATAAGAGTGCACTCTTTGTGCTATTGAAGTGATAATTATGACATGATAATTACAGTCTGTGGCCTGCATGATTCTGTGAATGAGTCAGCACAGGCAATTAGTTTGCGACAGCAACTTCATGTGAATGTGTCCCTACAGACGGGAGCTACAGGATAGTCTAGCTGCTTATTATTTCTGTTCCCCAACCTTCCTTATTCACACGAGGACAGGTTTTTTTGTTGTTGTGGTGGTTTTGGGGGGGGGATTTGGGGGGTTTGTTTTTTATTTTGTTTCCAATTTGGGCAATCTATTTGGATAAACATAATGATTGCAGGAATCAGAGACAGAAAAAGATGGAAACTGTACCAGTGTATAAGGTTGTTGATTCTCAGCTCTGTGATGGTGTCCTTTGAGAAATTCTGTTTGATGCCGGAAGATACGGGCTCCCCATGCCTGCTGTACTTTAGCATGACTCCATTAAAACTGATCAGCCTTGGAGTTTTCTAAATCATCCATCACTGTAATATCCTGCTGACAACTCTATGCTCCTCTGAGCTCACTGGGAAGCCTCAAGAATGTCCTGGAAGAAGGAAGACAAAATACTTGTTGGCAGAGAAAACTGTAAGCATCGAATGTTGCTTAAGAATTGCTTGGTTTTGGCAAGCTCAAAGCACAAAGGTATTTTATCCCAAGATATTTACAGTCTGAACCAGGAGACAATATATAGATAAAGATATATGCAGATAAAGAAATAATGAAACAATTTTAGGAGACATGAGAGAGTGCAGTCTCACAGCAGGGAAGTGAAGTTGTTAGGTTATTTGCTTTTAGAGGGAAGGTAGGGAAGAAGGAGAGTGTTTTTTGATTTCTAGGTGTCCTTTCCCTGTGTGATGTCAGGCAAAAAAGGAATAATCATCTTAGAACAAGTCAGTAATGCATTGCAATAAACAATAAACAGGGCAACATACTGAAAAATGGAGAGAAAACAAAATATGGAACAGCTGCTTACCAAGTGAACATCATCCATCCTGTAAGCTGATGACACAGTGGAAGAAACAGTGTATGATCGTGCAATTAATGATGATGCATATCAGTATGATCCAAAAGAGCTGATTTAGGGCCACCTTACCTAACTTTGCAGTGTTTAATTTTGCAACCCTAATTTTCTTTCACTGTGTATAATTATATCTTAGCTGTATTATTCATTTATCACAATGTTTATTTCTAAGCTGCTTCTACCTTAGGCATGCAAATACGAATGTCATAAGATCAGGCCAGATCCAAGACAGCTCAAATGGAGAGGACATATTTTTACTCCTTGAACATCATGGTATGTTGCCATCTGTGAAATTTCAGAAAAGGTGCCATTCCCTCATCCTAGATCCCTAGTAGATGTGATGAGCTGCAAGGGAACTGTCAGCAAGAAGGATTTGTATGTAACGTATTTCCTCCTGATAAAAGGAACCAACACACATCAACATATGTACAACATGTCGCTATTAGGTCTCAATTTGGAGTTCAGGAGACAGATGCTCTGCTCATCTCAACAGTGCTCTGTTGAATTCTGTATACACTAAGTGAGAATGTGATTCATAGAGAACCACAGGCTTGTCCCAGGCTTTGTGGGAGATGTTCTGGGAGACAAAATGATGTGTCCTGTAGCATTCAAAACAAAGGCATTTTTATTTATTGGGAAAGACCAAGTTGGCTTGAGAAAAACCCTATGCTAGGTTTATGTCTTGCAGGGCAAAACCAAACTGGAAAGACTGTCATGTGCAGCCTAAGTGACATCTGTTAGAGTGACACCTAACAGAACTCCTCCTGGACATGTTGTGCCTGGCCTAAGCCCCAAACTCAGTCATAAGAATAGCTCCAAGACCAATGTCAATGGTTTTTTTTCAATAAGGAATCAGATTATTTACTGTTCCTTTGTTCTCTTCATGTGGCTGCAGTACCATTATAAAAATCCTCTTCCCTCTTCTCTCCCCACTGACACACAGAGAAAATTGTTGGACATGATAGCCAGACACATCTTCAGTAGCACTTCCCCTTTCACTTACATAACGGATATGAATATTGATAATTGCTATCTCTGGCACTCTGCTTGTTAATAGGTTTCAACCTGCGAAAGAATCCCAAATACTGTGCATAAAATCCTGAATACTAAAATTCTCATTCTCTGCCAAAAAATAATATTTCTAGCTTCCCAGTTCCTTCCCTTGAACAAAGAGAGGAACAAACAGAAAAATAGTAGAACCAGAGAAATGTTGGCTAGAAAGGGCCTCTGGTGGTCACTAATTCAAACTCCCATTTAGAGCAGGAATATCGCCAGCAAAGCCAATAAAGCAAGCTCTTACAAAGCAGAGAAGCTCCCCACTTGTATTTCATAATTAAGTATGCTCATTCACTTCATACAATAAAACAGGTTTCTGTGTTACTGGGGAAACCATAGCCTAGAAACAGAGTGCAGCGGTACAGGTCTTGGCAGAGGAGCTCTGAGGTGTGAACAGTGGTGCCCCATGTGCAGAAAGCTGATTTTTATCTCAGCCCAGCTGTCCATCTGGTTGGAGTCAGCAGAAGGGAGCATAAGCTCAGGTGCACAGCTGTGAGCCAAATGGACTGGAGTCTATCAGCCACTCAGGGCTGCTTTATGCCAGTGTACCACAAGGTGCACATGGTGGATGGAAATCCAGTATGCGTCCCTCATGTCTGATTCTGTGGGACATGGTTGGAGGGTCACAATAAAGAGTTGGAGCTATTTGGAAAGGACCAGTAGCTGTTTGGAAAGGACACCTTATCGGAGATGGAGCAGGAATTATAACTGGACCCCTTTTGTGTGCTCTGGTCATGTTAAATAGATGCAAGGGGTCCCTGGAAGCTCTGCTGGGATGAATGAGGAATTTTGTTGAAGTAGGCACTGTACAGGGTGAACACGAGGTCTCCTTCTGGGGTTCTCCTCCCCAATTCCAGGCCAGAGGAAGGAAGGAAGGAAGTTTGCAGGTAGCACTGTGGAGACTCCGACAGAGCTGCCCTTTGCAAGACAGCCCTGAAGGCCACCGTGACTCACACAAGTCTCCAAGGGCTGCCTAGCCTTCTCTGCCCACTGGACTTCATTCCCACATTGCTGCAGGAACAGCCCTGGAGATGGGTGAAAGCTGTATTCCTTTCTTTATGGGCTTCAAGATTAGTGGTGCTCACAGAGACGCATTTCACCTTTCATGCACAGGGGAAGGATGAGGAACTGTGGAACTGTGTGTTTTATGGATAAGGAGAGATCATTGCTATGTGGCTAGCATGTAACGTGTAAAAAGGAACAACTTTGGCAATTTCAGCAACTTGTTTCAGATTTTGGGGCAATAGTCCCATTGTAGAAAAGACTTTGTCATACAGACCTTATGAATAAAGACTCATTCATACTTATGACACTCTATGCAATGACTCTTTGTAGTAAGCCTGTTTAGGTGACGTTGAAGAGGTGATTGACAGTAGGTAAACTTTTATGATTATTTTCAGCACAGAGCAATGACTCTGACAGTGGCAAAAGAGTTGTACCACTGTGTCCTGGTTTCAGCTGGGAAAGGGTTAATTTTCTTCCTTGTAGCTGGTATAGTACTGTATTTTGGATTTAGGATGAGACTAATGAAGATAACACACTGATGTTTTAGTTGTTGCTGAGCAGTGCGTACACTAAGTCAAGGACTTTTCAGTTTCTCATACTGTCCTGACAGTGAGGAGGCTGGAGGTGCACAAGAAGCTGGAAGGGGGCACAGCCAGGACAGCTGATGCAAACTCGCCAAAGGGATATTGCATACCATGAGACATCATGCTCAATATATACACTGAGAGGGAATTGGCCGAGGGGGGGGGCGCGGCTGCTGCTCGGGAACTGGCTGGGCATCAGTCCACGGGTGGTGAGCAATTGCATTGTGCATCACTTGTTTTGTATATTCTTTTATCATTATTATTATTTTCCCTTCCTTTTCTGTCCTATTAAATTGTCTTTATCTCAACCCACGAGTTTTACCTTTTTTCAGATTCTCTCCCCCATCGCACTGGGGGCGGAGTGAGTGAACGGTTTGTGGTGTTTAGCTGCCTGCCAGGTTAGAGCACAACAGAGTGATAGTTCTTGAAAGGAGTGGGGAGAAGAAAATCAGCATTCACTTGCAGAAATGAGTCTTTGGCCAAGATTTTGTTATTGAATAAATGACTAATGTTATACATCATTTGTTGATTTTTTTTCACCAGTGTATGTTTTTCTGAGAGTTACAGTAGTGCTGAAAATATGGCAGCACCAAGATATGAAACAAAATGTCTATGCAGAGGGGTAACATTTAATAGATCAACTGATATAAGTGGAAAAAAGTAAATTAAAAAAAGTTATACCAATGAAGAAGAAATACTGTTCGAACTAAGTACAGCATGTGGCTAGTTGATCTAAACTTAACTTACTGCGAAATCCAGCTTATAACTTTGATCCAAGTTCCCCAGTTCCTCTCACTATGAGTGAAGGAAAACAGGACATATGGCCCCAATGATGCTCTCCATGAGGTTGCTGGGGAACCAGTGAAATAACCTGAGCTTATTTTGTGCTCTTTGAATAGCAATTTTTTTGAACAATTTATCCTACAATGACATCTGGTGGTTGTTTTTCTTTGTCAGGAAGTTCTGGCAGAAGTATCCTGCCAAGAGTTGCCTGAGGATGAAGTTTCCCATGGCAATAATTTGCTGGAGTTCTGCTTTTTAGGGGGGGGGGGGGTTGTGTGCAAATGTATTAACAAGATTGAACAATTTTTCAGTTAATAAACAGCACACAGTCCTTCCTTGGGGCCAGTCACTGCGGCTAAGTGTCTTGTTGGGAATGATTTGATGGGCAAGTATCCAGCAGAGAAGCCACTGTTGTATCTGGAAGATGTACTGGTTCATTCCGAGAGCAGTCACTTGTTCGGCCCAAGAATATGCTGTGATTTGTCAGAGATCAGAGCATTCGTGTACCCATGTTGGCAGCAGAAGTTATGAGCACACTCAGGAGTGGGCGTATGTCTCTGTTGCAGCCACTGAGCATCGCTGTGTTGAGGTGCTGAGTGCTCTGCAGAGAGTGACCCCCAGTCTTGTAAGCCATGCAACAGCAGCAGAGGGGAGTCTCCAAGACTGATTGTCTCCCCTAGACAGCCCCAAAAGACAGAGAAGGTACAAATGACCCTCAGTTGTCTCTTTCCTGGAGCTAGACACCATGCACTGACTGGAGAAATCTGCGACCGTGCTCCTGGCTGCAGCGAGGTGCCCGCTCAGGTGTTGGCAATGCCCAGCACTCATCTAATCCGAGACAGTCTGCAGGGCAGACCTGGGTGCCTGCCCTCGCTGCCTCGGTGCCGCTCAGCTCCTCGTGGCCAGAGCATGACCTGTGGTCTTCGGATGCTTGTGCAAGTCCTTGTGGCCATCGAGGTGGACGCTTCGGAGCCTGTGGCTAGCACAGGTGATCTCCTGGCCACCAGGTGGAACCCAAGACATGCCTGTCCTCACAAAATCTCACTGCCAGCGGCTCCTTTCAGAAAGTTGCAGGCAACGCAGCACTCCTCTTTCGTGGGTTTTACCCTTTCGGGGTTGTTTGTACTGGACAGGCTGCAGGGATAATTGCTGTCCTGTTCAACGAGACGCCGGGTCAATAGCACAAGGGGGAATTGCCCAAGGGAAAGCATTCACAGACAGCAGCAAGACATGGAGTTTTAAAATTGGTTTCACAAAATAGACATTCGAAGAGGAAACTGTGAGCTCACAGTGGCTGCAGTGTGGACGGAGTAACGTGAATGAATTTCACAGACTTTGGTCCATATTAAAGTAATGTGGGCAAGGTAACAATTAAGCCCTGGCAGCTATCAGTATCAAATACTGCATTGCTTCTTAGGGAAAATAGCAGAGGACTGCTGAGTTTAGTCTATAAAGGTCTCAGTCGTAAAGTCAGGATCCAGCTATCCTGGGCTGGATTTCTGTCTCGTACTCAGCATATTCAAGTCCAACATTATTAATGATTAAAATTGAATATTGTTTTACTTTCACTTTGAACTAAATTCTTCACTGTGATATCTTCTCACTAGATAATCATAGGATTCTGGTTTGGAACTTCACTGGTTAATGCTGGGAAGTACTGATGGTCATTAGTACTGGCTTTTGTTTTCTACAAAATTATTTTTTTCACTTCAAAATTTTACAAAAGCTCTGGAGGGGTTTGTAAAATATGTGTTTTTATAAAAGCTTAAACAGAATTGTGTTGTTTTGGTTGTGTTGTTGTTGTGGGTTTTTTTTCCCTGTGGCCTATTAAAAACTTGGAAACTTCTGGGAAAAAATAGGGTATATACACTTTTCAACATTTCTCCTAGGAATAAGAAAGACATCGCCCTCACCCAGAGCAGGATGAGGATACAAACAGCTGTTGCTGTTTACGCCCTAGGATTGTGCAGGCTCCCCCCAGAGAAGGTATATGCACAGTAGCTCATACATTTGGGACCCCTATAGCTCTGCTGCTGCTACAGCTCTTTTTTCCTTTTCTTCCCCGCCAGGACCAGCAATTATGTGCTTCCTTATCCTTTGCGCCAGAGGTGAAGCCCAGAGTCAGCCCATGAGGATCATACATGGTTAAAACTCTATGCCTTGTTGACTCAGACAACAAAAATAATTTCTTAATATCTTTGTATTCCTTAACCTACTGTTTCTTCTCATTAGTGGCACTGAAAGTACATCTGTGATCTCTGATGAAAAGCCTGGATACTCAGGATGCACTGTGGGTTCACTGCTTAGTATCACAAGATATTTATAATCTTTATATACTTAAATTTAATGCTTGGTCTTGTTTATTTGTAGTTGATTCTTACCACTGAGGTATCAGGATCTGAACTAATTTCTTTCATGGCTTAACATCCTAAACGTGTGAACATCTTGCACCATCGTGTATCAGATGCCATAACGCAGCTCTACCAGCTGTCTGCTGGTTGGAGAGTGGAGCACTAGGATGTTTCATTGGCAAATGCCACAGTGTTTTGGTTCAACATCAAAAGCTGTGAGTTTTGTTTTCTTGTGCTTTTTAAAAAATTTTGTTCCAAAGCTGTGTCCTCCGTTCAAATTTGACCTAATTACAAGGTTAAGCAACTTGAAATGAAATATTTCCTTTCCAGTCCAGTGAAAACTTTTAAAATGATCTAAAATTCGATTAGAGCTTGTTTTCTTTTTTCTTGAAAGGGAGTTGGCTTTATTGAACTTGCCTGTCCTCCTCTCCCCTTGAAGAAAATTTATGACTTGAAACCAAATTGATTGGAAAGTGTGGTGTTCATCTGGCTCCACTTGTCTCACAGGTAGTTTCTCATGTGTGGCATTTCACTTCCTGAGGTGCAAAGAGACCAAGAGCAGGATTAGGGCTCTGACAGCTGAGCCCTATCACCTTATAGCAGCTTTCCCACCTCTAGCAGCCCACCTCTCCTTCTGCTAGAGGTTATGTCTCTCTAGGAGAGATGGCACAGCCAGATGTGTGTCACCTCTGCACATTTGGCTCATCAGATTGCACGACTAGCTCCAGTCTCCCTCTGGAGAGGGTTTGTGATAGCTGAGGGATTAGCACATGTTCACTTCTGCAGCACCTTGTACCAGGGCAGCAGTTTTTGACAGTGTGTTAGGGCAGATGTGACTTCAACGCTCTTCTTAAATCAGAACCCCTGGCACTTGTGCACTGTTTATGTCAGTGCTACTGAAATACTTTGTGCTGTACTTTTAGCTTGTTTTCCTCCACCAGTCAGCTGCATACAGATATGAGTGACAGACACAAGAAAATTACAAATGATTTTTTTATAATGGCAAAAAGATTCAGGAAGCTACAGGAAAAGGGGTTGGATATTGGATAGAATTAAATGAATCTGCAGAAGGGTAACAGATTGTATATGGAGATTTTTTTATATGTAAAATCACTCATCTCCACAGATATCAGTTACTGAGAGCTTCATCCCTCTCAGTAACTAGCATCAGTGTCACCATCTGCTCCCTGGTGTTGCCATTGCACAATAGCCTTGCTGTTCTCAGCCTTCCAGAAAGTCAATTGCTTGATATAAATTTTTAAAAAGCCTTTCTACTACTTTTCAAATGATGTCCAAAAAGAAGTGAGTAGGATTCAAAGGTTTTAGCAGGAATGCTGAGGAACAATCAGAAAACACAGATAATACACTAGACTGCTGCAGGAGAAAGAAAAGCCAGAAGTAGCCCCAACCAGTCCAGGCAATGGTTTTCTCCCCTGTGGGTTGAATTTATTTATGCTTTTCCATGCTTATGTTGAGCCAAGCTAGAGCAGCTGAGCTACCAAGTGTGGTCATTCACCCTCCGCAATCAGCTAAATCTGGTTTTGTGGCAAATGGTTTATTTCAGATACTTTGTGAATGCAATACCTGAACTCAACACTTGCCCGCGCAAAACCTGGGCACCATCCTCCAGCCCTTTCTGCATCACTCTTCCTAGCTGTATTCTCATGTTCAGCAGCAATCTGAAATTAATTCACAGCCCTAAGGTATGGGGTGGGAGGTTTGCTGAGAAGTTGTGAACGACCCCACTGCAAGTCTTGGGTTTATGACTTATGAAGACATTGAATAATTTCCATTTCCATTTTCCTAGGACAAAATACTTCAAATATTTCTCCACCAGCAACTTTTGTGCCTTTGGAGAAAACTTTAAAAAGAAGATATTTCTTCTAAGAAATGAAGAGTTTACTTTGCTGCTAATACAGTTGTCACTATGTGCTAATATTGCCTAGCTAAGAAAGACCTGAGCTAGGAAAAGTTAGCTTTAAGGGCAAATGTCTATTTGTTATCATATAAATAAGGGGAAAAAACCTGTAAGGTTCCCGAACAGGGAAAGAGTCTGATTGTGTTCAGGTCTGAAGTGACCATGAAGCAGCACATCTATGGCCCAAATTTTCAGCTTTAGAAGAGCAAAATAACAGCCTGATTGAAGGTCCTGAAAAAGCAGATGAACCTTCTGCATGGATGTGACAATAAAGTGGGGAAAGGGAAGGGGATGTGTGGCCTTAGACACTCAGGAATGGGTCCATTATTACCTGGTCCCTGACAGTGAATTAGATCTGCCAAGACTCCACCTTTATTACCCCAAAGTTTGTTTTTCTTCTTTCTGGAAAGGAAAAGATGTGACATTTTTCTGTTTATTTTGTGGTAAACTGAGATTCTTAAATCCATTTTGATGATCTAAAAAACATGG
This sequence comes from Mycteria americana, assembly GCF_035582795.1. Classification (NCBI taxonomy): domain Eukaryota; kingdom Metazoa; phylum Chordata; class Aves; order Ciconiiformes; family Ciconiidae; genus Mycteria; species Mycteria americana. The sequence goes on along the minus strand of NC_134372.1, from coordinate 8,256,379 downwards.
GTTGTTCTCTAAATTATTACTTTAAAGAGAGATTTTTTTTTCCCCTTTAAAAGTGCTTTTGCCTATATAGTCAAATAAAGAAGACTTCTGCTCGACAGGGAGATGTTGTTGAGAGCACCTGCTCCTGCTATAAATAATGGTGCAATAGGCTATGGAAAATGGGAGGTTTTTAACAGGTTAGTCTGGAAAAGGCTCATTAAGGAATATTTCACAGGCTGTGGAAGCAGGACGTATCGGGTCAGACTGTCTCAGGAAGACGTGGGAATTGGACTGGGCTAAGAAAAGGTCCTCTGTGTTGAGCTCTTGACTTGAAGAAAAGAAGAGCTGCTCCTGCTGAATTTGAGATGGAGCTGGTACCTAGCTTTTAGTTCCCACTGTTTGTTTTCTAAATCCTTAAAATTAGAAAATATGAAAAACCTCTTTTGTTGTTTTTTCTAGTGAGAAAGAAATATATATTTCAGTTTGAATCAAACAAAATCATGCTTGTACCAACTTTTAAAGCAATGATCCCTGGATAATTGTTAGTCTGTCAGTTTGCACGTGCAGTAACAGTGAGAAGAGTAGCCAGATTAATGCGATTACACTTTCAGCGAGACACACTATATGATTTAGCTGTAATGGTAGATATTAATCTTTGTGATAGGGGAATGTTTATTAGCAATACAGGCTATAACCTGCCCTATGTTGCATGGGTAAGTCTGGGAATGTTGTACTTGAAATCGTGCTCACTTTGTACCAACTTTGAATCACCACAGCTTTATGATATCCTGTTTTCATTCAGCCAGAAGTACTACAGATTGATCAAGAAATTACTGAGACTGGAAGCCTTGAATTTCCAATTCATACATGTAGTGCTAGGAGAATTTTCTTTGGATTCAGCACCACAATTTGGCACAACAGCAAACTACAGGGAGAAAACGATTTGCTGATAAAAAAGTCTGAACTTCACAGCAGCAGCCCAGCTAATATTTCCTGAAAATGCTATTGCACTATAAACAGACTCATTGTGTTGGCTGTAGGGCACTGTCTCATCTGGAAACACCCAATTCACAGTAGTTACACAATTAACAGATAATTCTGAAATAACTCTCTGTCTGGAATATTTAACTTTTTTTTTAAATACAATTTCCTTTCTTAAAATTGCTCCAATGCATTTTAAATCACACGGTGCCTTCCAGGATGGAAAGGGTACCCTAAAGCCTGTTACAGCTGTATTCCTCTCTGCACCACAAGCATCTCTGTCTTGCTCTTTCTCCCCCTGCTGTGAGCAATTGCTGTGCGCACCTGGGAGGCCTCAGCTGGCCAGATTTACAGTCTGTTTGAACCAGAGTGATTCAGGACAGTCTGCTCATTTGCACTTAATTTCTCCTTCACTTGCCCAAGGCTTGTTCTGGTGTAATTCCAGCAGCAGTGATGCAGTCAGTCCCCAGCGCAGCTGACTGCGTTAGTGTGCTGGACCATGGCCCCCCAGCACGATCCCTCCCAGCCCCACTCATCAGGGCTGAGACATTGGCTGAACTTTTTCTTTCTGTAGTTCTTGTCAGCATCAAGCTTTGATTTCGTTTTTAAAATACTTAATTTAGCTGCAAATTAAGGCGCATTTGATTTTCATCTGAAGACAGTTGGGGAACACGCACATATTTTTTTCTACTACTTCTCCTGGAGAACTTCAGTTCTTGGGGGAACTTAATACATGGAAAGGTCAGTAGAGTACAACCAAACACTGAGGCAGCATGGCTCCAGGAAAGATGTCTTGCCTAAAGATTTTGATAGCAGACCTATGCAGGAATTTGCAAATGTTCTCAGCTCTAAAGATGGCTGGTGTTGTTCCCCATCTTTTCTGTTGGTTTTTTGTTGTTGTTGTTCGTTTGGTTTTTTATTTATTCTGAAGTTGGACAGGCTCTTGGGAACCAAGTAAGATTTGTAAAGGAATAGAAAAATTTGCCAATGCTTTTATTAGGGCGCTAGGCATCTTGAGATAGTTCTTGCTTCTCTGGAGCATAGTGCCGGGATACAGAGCTTGAAAGAAACTCTGTTCATTTGCATCACAGATGAAAATGGGGACATAGCCAAATCCTCACTGGTATGTCCACTTTCTGCCCAGGGAAAAGATGACCAGGAGGGTAGACATCCTCTGTGCCCACTCCATCCTGTGATCTCTGAGTAGACTGTGAAAGTGGACAGTGTTATCTATGTACTTACTGGGCAAGCAACAATTTCCTACTGACTCCTATACCTTAGTCATTGCCATCACAAGAGGATCTTTCTTCCTGGGTTTTCCATGGTAGTAAAGAGCTGTTCAGAAAACCCTATAGCTCATTACCTCTCCAAGGACAAGGGTCCTTGTCATTCTGTTATGACTGTAGAGCCAGTCCTTTACTCCTCAGGACTTTCAACAGTGTTTGATGAATGAGCTGAATAGAGCCATCTGTCTAAAAATCAGACAAAAATAACAAGACTGACCCCGGGACTTCTGATCAGTTTTGTCCGGGGTTTTTCAGATCACTTGGATTTGAGTTGTTTTGTTTGCTATCCTACCAAATGAAGTCAACATCAAGTGAGAGAGAACACTTTAGCCCCAAGGTTATGAGTGGCTGTAACTAGATCAGATCAATAAAAAGAGCTATTATATTTTTCTTTCTTTTTCTTTTTGAAGCCAACATTTTTCAGACTTTCCAGCAATCTAGAAATTCCAAGATAAATCAGTTGCTTGGTAAAATTGTCATTTCAGCACAAGGAGATCAAATCTATGCTTTTCCCAGACATTTTCTATTTCACAGTGTTGCTATTAAGCTCAGAATCCCTCAACTTGTTTGCTTATAGCATCAAATTCATACCATACCATAGTCAGTATTTAGACATGAAAGTAGATTCATAAACCATTTTTAAAAAATTACATGACTGAAATTACACCCTTTCCTACTCTGATATTGTTGTCCACAGAAGATCTTCTGAAATATTATTAAAATTTTAATTGAGAGTGTATATAACTGCTCTCTATTATTACATCAGAGGTGATTACCAGGGAGCAGTTTCTAAATTGCAATAATTACAGAAGAGCTATTAACAGCTAAAGGCTATGAAAATGAAAATGTTAGAGTTTTGGGAAAGACAAGCTACGATATAAAGTTGAAAGAAATTAATTTGTTTCTTCTACAAAAAGAAAGCGATAGGGAAAGTCTGATAAGCCTCCAACTACATGAAAGGTTGTCTTTACATGGGAAGTGATCTGTGCTTCTCCATGTTCACAAATATGGAACTTAATCTCAAGCCAAAAAGATTTAACTGAGATATTAAGAAAAAAAAAATCTGACTAAGGAAAGTCAAGTTTTAGACAATGCCCTTGACATTGTCTAAAATCCCAACATTTGGGATTCTTCAGCATTGGAGGTTTTGAAGAATGATTAAGTGTTCCAACTATTTGTGATAGCTATTCCTGGTTATGCTTTAGGTTGGTCGGAGAGACTAAGCCATATTTTGAGGCCCCTTTGCAAGCCTATGTGTCTGTTGTAGGATACAAATAAATTTAATCTGAACCGAGATAAATCAAGCCCTCACAGGAGTGATGTCCTGGAACAGATGTCTAGAGGGGTGCCACATCAAAAGAGAAAATGAGTCTTGTAAGGCAACATTGCCTTCTGTGAAAACAAGTCTTTATTAAGACCTGTTGAAGGAAGCCTGCAAAGGACCTGCCAATCTATGGGCTGAACTATTTAGATTAATAACGTTAATTGCCCAGGGAAGTGGTTGAGTCGCCATCCCTGGAGGTATTTAAAAGATGTTTGGATGAGGTGCTTAGGGACATGGTATAGTGGTGGTCTTGGTAGTGTTAGGTTTACGGTTGGACTCGATGATCTTAAAGATCTTTTCCAACCTATACGATTCTGTGATTCTGTGATTCTGTTAGTCTAAGTGCTAGGTAAATTCTTTGCTTCATTTTTTTCTGGACAGCTATATCTCTATAGAGCTTTTTATACAGTATTTCCTTCTTGTATTTAATAAATAAATACTTGCTTTTGGCTTAACGTGCTCACCCAAATTCCTGTCTTGAGATCTAGTAACACAGGGCTCTGAGAGGAAAAGAAACTTCTGCCCTGTAGCATGGACAGGGGCAGTGCAGATGAATCACAGACTTCTTCACAGGGCTTGTGACGAGGTATAATTGTGTTTCAGTGCAAAACAGACCTGGCAGCTGTAGCAGAGCTTTTGAAAAATATGCAGAGAAACTAAATCTCTCTGGTAGGTGGCTGAGCAAGTAGCAAATTGCAAAGATTTGAAATGACAAAGGATTTATGAAATTTTATACACTGAACAATTCACCAAAGCAACAAGATTGACACTTTTCTAGGAAATTAGCTTTGCTGGAAGATATCAAACTGATGACCTTCATTTCTGATCTTCTCTGTTCATCCACAGAGTGAAGATAGTAGTCACTGTAGTTGTGCAGGATCCCGCACATGAACTGCCAGCTCTTTTCTACCTTCCTGCAGAAGTGGAGCTACTGATGCAGCTTCATTTGTGCTGGCATTTTTTCATTTAAACATTTTTCTCTTGCTATCAGAATGAAGAGCCATAGAGAACACACCCTGTAGGAGCAAGTGAATTATGTTGTCAGCTGAAATTAGTGTCCGTCTTCTACTTTTCCTATATTAGTCAACCAATGCTTGGCAACAGAGCCTTCCTACTCACATGGCCTGCTGTCTGACCATGATCACAGCCAAAAACTTGTGAAGATTTGTGCTATGCAGTCCTCTGAGGATGCCCAGGTCTTGATAGTTTGTCAGTTGTGTCACATCTCACATCAAAAGATGGTGTGTATGTCACCTTTGTGGCACTTGGGGAAATAACAAAGAAGGAACCAAGCCTGCATTTCCCCAAAACAAGGTATGAACTTTTGCTCTAGAATTCACTTTGACCTTCTTCTTGAGACTTTGCATTTCTTTCCCTGTAGAATAGGAACAGGTCTGAAAGCTGAGAAATATTTGGGAGATAAATATTAGGCAAACATTGTTTATTTGTAAGATGGACTACCTCTTTCCCACCCACCTCTAGTTCAGAGATAACAGCTAGGTCTTGCTATATTTAAATATTATAAGTTTGTGTATGGAACAAAAGCATCAGAACTAACTGGCATTTTTAGAGCATACTGTTTAAGTGGCTTTCTGTGCTTGAACTATTATACAATATATTCGCTCTGTACCCTGAACTCTAACTTATCCAGTCTAGTTTTTACAATAAAAACAATGAACTGACTCATACCAACTCCCACTACAGTGGTCACTACAGAAGGAGAAGGTCAATGTTGATTTTCTTGAAATGTACCGACTAAAACCTACCCCAAAGAGGTTAAGTGCTGTATTTGAAGAGAGCTTTACACACTGATAATAGAGTGAGGTTAAGTGGAATGAAAGGCCATTGAAATGCACTTAAGCAATTCAAATGAAGTGGAGTAAATATTCCTAGGAAAGCCTTGATTTTCTGTGGTATGTGGGATACAAATTAATTGGAAGAGCCCCTGGCTGTCATGTTAAGATAATCTGATTGTGCAATCACTTCAGAGCAACCAGTCTCAATAAATAAATCTACAGATATCCCATGAAGTGAACATGAAATCATGAGCCTGTTGAATCAGAAATAAAAGAACAGCTTCTAAAACCCTATTTTAAAATCTCTTCTCCCTCCAGTAATTATTGGATGCCACATGAAGGTGAGAAGCTCCTTGAATAAAAGATCCAGCACTGCAGATCATTCCAATTTGTCATGCATGCAAACAGGTTCCTTTATGAAAAGTTCTTATGAAATACAGCAGAAGTGCAAATGACCCACCTTGAAGTAAAAGTCACCAAAACAGGTTTTTATTGCTTACAACTACCTGGATGATAAACTAAGATGATTCATCTTTAACTACAGAATTGCAAGACTATCAATTTGTTTAATGTAGCTTGAACATCTCATTAACAGCTTTTCAGGACCATGCAAAAAATTATTTCCCCTCATAAAAGTAATAATCAACAAACCCAAAAAACTGGTATTCTGTCCAAAAAGGGTAGCTCCAAGAAAAGCATACCCAATGAAAGCTGCACTCCAATAGATCTGTGTCCTTTCCCCCCTGATTCCCCATTCACTTGAAGGTAACCCCAGCTCTTCCCGTGAATCCTGCCAGGAATAATCTCTGTGGGCCAGCTGCGCACTAGGGCTTCGTCTGAGCAGATCAGTCAGGAGGCAATTTGCTTGTGGACAGCAAAATGGGCAACAAAAGCCATGTGCTTTTTCCTTCAGTGGCACCAATAACTTGACTCTCTTCTGTTCAGCTGCTCATTCTCTCAAACATGTGAGATCTCAATTACTTTTTCAGACTTTGAAATGTGGTTGAAATCAATGAATTCAAATTTACTAGGGTGGGAATAGACAGTCAGTGACAAATCCATTTCCTTCTTGAATTCAGGCTAAAATATGCAACTGTATAACTGTTCGATGTGTTAACAGCATTCAAACACTAGAATACCAATGCTTGATTCAATTTCCATCCCTGGTCCTCTAAGGGTAGGAAAAAATGAGAATGGTCTCAGGATGGTCAGCTGGAACGATGCCGGTGGGCTTGATCTCTCACCTCAGTCTGCGCACACTCATCTTCACTGCTTGGCTGGGATGCAGGGGAGCAGGCAGTTAGTGCCTCCTCCCTCAACAGCACCCATGTGCTCATTCATCTTACAAAACTTGGCGAGCGCTGAAGAAGGAAAAGGACGTGGTATGTGCAACTGTCTCAGTGAAATTCTATATGCCCTGAGACAGTGTATTGCAAAATAAGTATGAGAAATAATCTTTGTTTTCTAGGAAGTCAGAATGCAACAAGGTTTTGTATACATTTACCGATCAGGCGACGGAAAGCTTTGGAAGCAGAGAAGGTACCAACCTCCAGGAGTAAATAAGGACAAAATCTGTGTATCAGGAAGCCAGTCTGTCATGGAGGGAGGATAGGGGTTTGTCTCAGTTTGAGCCTGCACTGCTCCTTTTGCTGCATGTGAAAGGTTATAAAGCATTAATCTGGGCTTCTTGTCACGCTCCCTCTCCCAATGCTCTCTTTACTCTGCATGCGGCAGTGTGCGAAGACCCTGGGTCCTTTTTACGGGGAGGCTCCCCTGTGCCCTCCCAGCTGGGGAGGAGTAGGTGAACCTCGCAGCCAACTTTCTGTACCTTCCCTTATACATTAAGGTACGCTCCACTTACAAGGTTTACTGGTAAACTATGAAAACATCCCCCCAAAGCTGCCATGGCAGGCACTGGGCTATTAGCCTGGCACTGGGGAAGAGGCACGTGGGTGAAAGGGAAGACATGGGTGACAGGACAGCCTCACAGGCACTCTGCGACTGCCACAGCCGTGCTGGCTTCAGATAAACTATTCCATGAATAATTCAATAACTTTTACCTTGCTGCGATGAAACAGTCATTTGCTGAGTCTCCCTTGCAGAGAAATGACTTGGAGCCACTAAGCTGTCAAGAAATATGCAATTGAAGAAGGGATTTGGGGGATTAGCAGTGGCCAGATCAATACTGTCATATTTAAACAGCATCTGAAGTTATTGTTTGATGGCACAGAGAGCCAATTTGGGACAATTATCTGCCTGTTAGAGTTCGGGCCCTGTCTTCATCTCGTTTTATGACATTTCCCCGTGGTCTGACCCTCTGTGGAAACAAATCATTATTCTGGGAGCTTGTTTATGGTGCTTTTCTCACAGTATGAATTCACAAGGCTGAAATTCATTTCCAGAGGTTTTATGAATGTTGTGAGAGTTGATTACTTAGGATCACCTAGACAGAAAATTCAAAGAGGGACGAAGTGTGTAATTAACATCCTTATTTCCTGTCTTTTCTGATGCCACTTCTAAAAATTGCAGGAATACTTTTCTTACAAGACTGTAATCTTTATTTTTTTCTTCTTTTCCCTTCTCCTTGTCTCCATAATTAGGTGTAATTTGGGGGGCAAGAGTTAAATAATATTTGTAATGACAACAGGTAGTCATTATCTTTTTTTTTTGGAGGTTTTATATGAAAAGCTGTTTTATATTGGTGAAGAAATTACTTCCAAAGTCCTGCTATTTTTAGGGTTGTGCACTGGATGTGTCAGTTCTTAGCAACATATTGAAAAAATGCACCAATATCCAGAATGTCAGTCCTGAAAACCCCTTGCTTGGTGGGAGACAGTTATCACCAGCAAAGCAAATCCTCCACGAGTAGCATGTGCTGTGAGGTTGCTCAATCTGTGCATGTGCAGTAAAACCTTCATTCCTGCAAAACATCAACGTGTGAGCATGTGCAGATAAATGTACCTAGCCAAAGGCATCTGAGATGCTGTAGCACGTCCTCTGGCATACCTCACCAGGAAATCTACGTGCCTGCCTAGTGGCCTCGGAGGCTGCAAGTTGCTCTGATACTATGCTGATGAGTGCTGTACTGAGAATCGTGGGGATGTTTGAAATGAGCCCCATTTCCTTCTGATTGCACAAATGTGCTATGTCATAAATGCCTCCTGCAAAATGGCCCCATTTTGAAATACTGGGGGATGAGCTGTCTGCTAAATGACCCAGGTAGCAGCTATGTATCCTGCCAAGCAAATGACAGCTTTGAAACACATCCCACAAAGAGTGGCAGAGCAGGCACCCTTGCTCCATGTAAAAGAACATGGTCCTGAAGAAGCAGGTGCTTCCTAGTGCTAACTGGACTCCTAGGCATGGTTGCCTTTGTGCTACCCTCTTCAGATTATCACCAGTCCATGCATAGCTCCTTCTTGCAGTTTAAATGGTCACAAGGTCGTAGAATTGAAGTTGTGCCCCAAAACCTAAGTAAAATATCTTTTTGTACAGACAAAATTAAAGAAAACTTGAGGAAAGAGAAACAGTGGCATTGTTCTTTTTTTTTCTGAGAAGAAAGACATTCTCTTTTTTGGCATCAGTTAGGGTGGGAAAGTGAGACCTACATTCTTGGAGAGCAGCAGGAAAGCAAATATTTGCAATGTTTGCTTGCACAGAGGCTGTAGAGCTCTCTGCCCTTGAGTTACGAAGCATACAGCCTCGCACTGGGTACCTCATTCAGAGACACTCATGTCTGAGCAATGGGATTTTCCAGGCCTTAGTTTTATGGCTATAGAAAGATTATTTTCTGATAGAAATATTATCTTTTGTTTATCACATTGTCTCCACCAGAGGGAGAAATTCACTGAACAGTAATGGTCTTTATTTATAGGATTATATGAAATTGAGGCACTGTTCCTAAGAGTATTTTCTGCAATAAGAAACTAATAGATTTTGCAGGCAAAGTGTTTGCAAAGATTTAATTTCCAAAAAGCTCTCACATTTCCTCACCTCTGTATGGGCTGCACAAATTTTTTTTTTTCTTTTTTTCCCCAGAAAAGTCAGATCCTTTCTTTACACAAAGCTGAGGAACCACTAAATTAGTCAATGTGGCCTGAGGATGGGTTGGCATTTTGCTACCACTGACATTTGTTTTGCCTCTTCAGAACTTCAACACAGCAATTCTACCACCTTTCCTGGGAAATTGTCCCAGGACTTGCCATTCTCCCTGTTCAGATAATGTCTTGTGGTATTAAACAGTGGTGGAATGGAAAGAAATGGATGCTGTTTCTAACTGGAGTTTAAAGGCATTAATTACCTCGGTTTCTCTACCATGGCAGAATGTTATTACTATCTTGTAGACAGTGCGGAATTTCTAATAGGTTTTTTCTCTTCACTGCCTGCTTTCTGCTTGTCTTTAAATAACATCAGTGCCCTTTTTATAATTCAACCACTTTGCCATTAAGTAGTAAACAAACTACTTCTGCTCTGGGAATGCTGATCTGCATTTCCAAGACACATCGATAATAAACACTACATGTATTCTTCTGTCAAAGATATTAAATCATGGAAGACATCTGCACAAAAATAAGCAAGTGAGAGATGAATGCTCAGAAGGGGAGGAGAAGGTCAGCTCTGAGGGAAGAAGGGTTGGAATATTATTTTTTAGCAATGATTCTATGATCTTTAGTCCTTAAGCTCCACTTTCTTGGTGTCATAATATATCATAAAACATAAACTGTTAGTTGTAATCCCCTTGGGTTTATAGCATGTTTACACACACACACACACACACACACACACACACACGTGTATGTCAGGCAAGGCTAATGAGAGATGGATATCAGTGTTAGTATAGCAAATGGACTTAATACACTTTGTATGGCAGGTGTTATTTGATTCCTAGCAACACCTGAGACAGAGAGACTGTGCAAATGTCAAGCATACATCCAGGAAAAAGTTACATAGGAATGGATAACTTCAGAGTGGTGAGACACTTCACTGCTGCAGATTTGAGCAACTGGAACACTGGCAAAGGACTGCAGTGGTACAGCAGTACAGGCAAAACCCAGCCATCCTCGTCTCTCTGCAGTGCAAGAAGAGCTTTCTGTACATTTCCTCCCTATCCTGCCATGATGCTGGATATCCTGCACTGAGACATGGAAGTATGGACGCATGTTATGTTGGTAGGATCTTAGTAAGATTTCTATTTTGGTTTGGAGAATGAAAGAATGGCAGTAAAAAGAAATCAAGACATGAACAAGGAAAAGAGTCAGTAGGTTCAGTTAGGGAGCCAAATGATGCTAGAGGTGCACAGCATATGCACAGAAGGGTGGAAGGAAGATGTAATGATATTCTCTTTGCAGATCTATGACTTCATTAAGAGGGCAGTTTCCTGTAATATCTCTGGTTACCTGTGGCTAGTGAAAAACCCAATTACCGTCCTCTTCAACACACACACACAAAAGCAAGAGTGACTTTTGCCTTAACCTCTGTATCTCAACAGATACAGAGTAGATTAATATTGCTTGCTTCAAATACTGTAAAGCTGAGATTTTAATCTTTGTTCCTAACTGACTGCCTCCTCCTCTTCTAGCAGAAGTTTCTGTCTTCAGATGCTTTAGTTTAGGTAGTTTAGCCAGGGCTCTTTTCAAGTTATTATCTCTGTCTTCTTCTTCTGTCATTCATTTTCCCATCCTTACATGTTTATTGGTCCTAAGTGCATCTCTGTAACAGGACATTTACTAATATTCTGTGCAGCACTTTTCATTCTGGTGAGTCTTCCTCTCTCTTTTGTATGTGCAGTCTTGTGGCTAACATTTTAAGAATGCAGTTAAGTAATTTTTGACTTTTCATAAATGTAGTCCTGTTTGGTTTTGGTTTTGGTTTTTGTTATTTTTGCTATAATAAGGAGGCAAATAGATTCATTAGACAAGGTACTTGTCATTGAGCTCAGAGGAAAAGCAGGAATAATCAGCTCCTGAATACAGTTAGAGGCAAAACCAAGGCAGAGTCATGTCTGCAGAAGTTTGGTTATTTATCGCTTTCATTTTTCTGGGCTTCTCTTGCTAGACTTCTGTTTCTCCTTCTAGAAATCTGCATCCTGAACTAGACATAGAAAAGATCTGGTCCAAACAGGGTCTTAAATATGAGCCTGACTTTGATGTAAGCATCTTGAAACATGTGCAAGTATATTTTCATGAATTGGGCTTTTATTTTCCTGTTGCATTCAAGCTGTGATGATGATTGTTTTTAAAAATGGGAGCAGCTGTGCTGAAAAGTATGTGGATACCACGTATTAGTACAATACTTCATTGCTTGAACTAAATTCCAAGTAAAATTACTAGAACATATTTCTAAATATGCAAAAAAAATGTAATGCATGTAACATTTTGGTTTGTTTGTATGTAAATCAGGTGTAAATTATATGCCACCACTTTTTTATTTGCTTTAAACTGCCTAACTTTAGCTTTGCAAAAATGTTTACATTTTCCCTTTTCAAGCTGCAGTGGTTTCATTGCTGAAGGTATATTTCTGAACTATTGCACTCTATCAACAAAATTAGGAGATAATTTTCATCTATAGCTCAGTTAGTCATTTCGAAATTATTCCAAACAATCCCATTTTTGTCATTATGTAATCACATGTGGTTCTTAAAAGTTCCTCTTTATACTTTAGGGCATTTTCAGCATACAAGTGAAACAAATAACACAATCTAGGGAGGCAAAGAGGCAGCTGGGAACCATAAACGTTGCATTCTTATAGAAGTTGAATTACTGACCCATTTTCCAGCCCTAGGCAAGTCACAGAAGTTTTTTACATTTCATTTGTCATTATTAATGGCCTTTGTTTGTCATATAAGGGAGAAGAAAGGAGGAAAAAATATTTTTATTTGTTCTTTGGAAAAATTTCAAAGCTATCTCTGTTTTCTGTATTTGCTTGTGCTTGGTGGATACATATCCTCACCAGAATTTCACTGAATCTTAGCTACCTTCTGAAATAAATTTCAGATCTTGAGAAGAAATGCCTCCTCTACCACATTAATACGTTAGGGTCAGTTTTTAGTTAAAACAAAAACTAAATGAATGTTACCTTGGGAAATTTTATGAGCACATGTGAGGACTAACCTAAGGGTAGGGGCTCACTCAGCATGATGGTGATTCTAGGTCAGGCTCAAACCTCTTCTCTGAGAGCTCCAGATCAGACATCTGAATCCATTCTCAACAGAAAGAGTTTAAGTGTCAGACTTTTGGCTACTTTAGAATTAATGTAAAAAATGTGTAGGAACGGAGAGTTGAACCTGGTGTCATACATGCTGGGGTAATACCCAGAGTACTGGGCTGTTGACTTTTCTTGGAAAGGAACAAAGTCCTTCAGTGTGCTTCTTAGAAACCCACCCTGAAACAGAGAAATCTTTGCCTAATAAGTGTTGAAAATTAGTGCATTCACATGAAAGGTTTTGAGTTCAACAACTTGACATTTTCAGATAACAGTTCTCTTTCTACTGAAAAAAATTACCAGTTGAATAAATTATCTAATTAAGTCTAATGCATTCTGCGTCCCTTCCCTTCCTCTCACTACTTTGGGATACTATGATATACTGTCCCCAGTTATTAGCTACACAAAACTGCAAAATTATTCCAAAATCTTCAACCAGGATCCCACTGAGCTGGAAAATTCCATTAAGGGGGAAAGTATTTGTATTTACCAGCCTTCAAACGTCAGGGAATATTGTTTTTCTTTTTCCTGCACTGAATAGGTTTAAGACCGCAATCTTAATCAGTAAATATCATGAGCTCCGCAAAAACTGCGCTTAAAATGCTGTTCCCAAAACCCTTAGAATTGATTAGTTTTATTCAACGAAAGCTGGGCAGATAAATCCCCAGAAAACTTCACATGTCTTCTCACATACTTAAAAATGTGATGGAAATGCAGAGAGTAAATGAGATGCATTGATTTGCTTTCAAACAACATCAATACCTTGACCTTTTCAGAGTAGTACAGAAGCTTTAAAAACAAGTGTCAGAAGCATGAGTTATATTTTGTCTTTCTAAATATAGACTTACATTGCTTGCAGTAGTGGTCAAGTTATCTATATATTTATTTTTTCATTTATTTAAAGACTTATTTTATATTTAGAACTAGGATAAACCACATGAAAGGGAAAACACTCCATGTATATAGTTTCATAGCTACCCTTTATATAGAGACCCTATATACACACATATAAGTGCATACATGTAAAAGTCCAGAACGTCCTTAATTTATCTCGTTAATAGTTTAACCAGTTATCTTTGAATCGAGCCCTGTGTTTCCTGCCCTCTCTTCTGTGTATAATTGAGGCCTTGCCTCACAGCTTGTCTGTTTTGCATGAAAATGAAATGTCTGATGATGCGTCCCTTAAAAGCTTGTCTGGTCTGTATGTAAATGCAATCTGGCCTACCTAAAGTCTCCAGATACTATTTGCGAAGGTGACTGGAACTTTTCAGACATCAGATACACAAAACTGACCTGAGAAAAAGAAAATTGATGGTTATTAGAGACTTTTGGGTTCATTGGAAACACTAATGCTTGAAGACTTATTTTCTTTCTGAATTAGGAGGAATAACTGAAATCCTGAAATCTTTTGCTGAGTGAAAAATGTCTGAAATTCCAATAGTTTATTTTATATATTCTTTATATATTAAAAGAATTATTCCAAGTTAACACTGGGTTATTGAAAACAGCTATTCCCTGGGTAATAATTTCAGTGCTGCTCTTGTCTTCTTGATTAAATGAGAAACACTCTGAAAGACTTAATGTTACTTTTCCAGTTCAATCTCTACTTAGCAGTAACTGTACTTAAAACTTATTTTAAAAGGTTAGAAAATATATAAAGGTCATGCTATGTCTGGCTGTATTTCACACTGTAACTTGACATGTTCTTAATGAAGTCTATCAAGTAATATTTATGACAGACCTCAAAATAATATAGAAATATTTAAACTAATATAAATGAAAAGACAAAACAATATTTTGATATTAAAACCTTTGTTTTGACATTTCCAAACAGATAAAATTTTACTTTCAGAAGTTTTCTGGAGGTGAGTAATTTCATCAAAATCAGTAGCATCTCATGAGGCATAAAACCCCGTGGTTTTCATGAAAACATTATTTCCCAAAAGAAAGCTGTTTTAACCACAAGCTTATAAATAGAGTTGATTCCTACCAAGAATTTCATTATTTTAACTTCTATACATCCATTTGTGAGCTTAAGATGGAGTCACAAAGGGCAAGACCAACTAGTTCAACATGAATTGTCCAAGGAGAGGATCAGGAGCAGAGAGACTTTCCATGCTGCCAGGAAGGTTTGGCAAGAGAACAGCAGAGGAATGCAAAGCAGGTAGAAGCAGATGTCTTCATCACATTGGAAAAGGATGAAATATTACCAATGTTTGATCTCATTCTGCTCAGGCTTTGCACAGACATGCAGCAACCCATGGCAACTTGTTCACGAGCAACTTGGACTTGTATTCACTGAGGTTGATGTTATCCACCAAAAAGGGGCAGTGCCCAGTTGACTCTCTTTCTAGTCCTGCTGAGGCTAGAAATGGAAACAAGTCTGATGGGCTGCAGCATATGCCCCATACCTGGGGACCCGTCTCCATCAAGAGTGGGAAAGGGAAATGGGTATTTACTGCTCTTTTGTGATACTGCAGGTTCATTTGTCTGAGCTGCTTGCGGTGGCTTTGTTGCTTTCTTTATCTTGAGTGTTCCAGCATAGATTAAACCACATCTGAACTCCGTAGCAAAGCTTTGAAATTAAAGTGGAAAAGTAGAAACAATTTTTTTCCCAGCTAACTGGGTAAACAGCTATTCACCAGAACTAATGTATGTACTGTCAGAAAATAATGTGGTTTCAAAAGTGCATTCAGCTGTTCAGTTCTTCGGATTTGGGTGTGGGGTTGTTTTCATTCTGCTCTTCAGGAGGTGTTGACATGCTTCCATGATACTTAGCTTTTTGTGCTTCAAATTTGGGCACTTTCTATTTGAATGATGCTGTGCATGTCTTTTAACATGCTCAAGGTAATCCTCTTTGCAGTGAAATACAGCACTATTCAAATAAGCTTTTTTGATTAAAGAGCATATTTAATTTTCAGCCTGGTCTTTTGGGACCACTTTTCATCTCAGAGTTGACTTCAGATCTCAGAAGTCTAGCTACAACAGAACAATACATCAGCTTCTTTTCTATATCAGCATGGCTGTTGCATGAAAACTACATATTTTCCTATTTTTGCTCTTTTCTTTAACATGAAGATACAGTAAGAGAACACCTTCCATGGCCTGTATTTAAAAATGCCAAGAGCAGTTAGAAAAAGCACCCACTTCACTATAAACATGTATAAGGTCTGAAGAAAGAACCTTCAAGTTAATGTGTACAAAATCTGGTAGCAATCTAAAAATTTTCAAAATATCATACAGCAGACTCAAATGGGCTTTAAAGCACTCCAGGGCTCTTGACATTATTGCAATTATTGTCAGAGAAAGACATGATGTCTCTCAAAGCAGAATCTACATAACGCTTCCGAAAGGGTGGAAAGGAAGACAGCATTTCTTCTGGAAAAAGACAGAAACGCTTCATGATCTTCCTCCATTGGGTTGCTGGTACAGCACAGGGCCAAATGCCAAAAAGTTTAAATCACTACAATTTTTGTAGAACTTTATACTTCCTCTGTACCTCTCTGGGAGAGAGGGACAATCTTGCTTTGAAGGGCTGGGCTATTCATATCTATAAAGCACTTGAAAATCTCATGGGAAATTTTATAGCTAAGCAGGGGTAGATGTGCTCAGGAAGATGAGCTTTTTCCCCACTGAGCACAGTCTTTTTCACACTGTGAAGCACCATCTACATTGCATTGTAGAATGCTTTTGAAAAAATCACTGGCAAAATGCATAGGCCTTGATTCTCACATCTTGAAGACAAAATCATGGCCTGTACACTTCATCTGAAAACTACCTATTTAGCACAGAGCCATAGTGTGAGCTGCTGACTCACCATAGGAAGTGTAATTTAGGTCTGTGAATAAATGTTTCTCAAAAGGGACCGGAGATGTGCAGATTACTGCCCTGTGTTCTGGTTTGAACCTTTTTTCAGCTAGCCAGTAAGAGTGGATCTTCTGCTTCTTTTCTAACTGACTATTACGTATCATTTAAACCTCGTGCCTTCACAAATATGAGCAAATTCTCTGGTTTTCCAATAGCTTGGAGGCACATACAGCGCTATCAGCCTGATCGACCATCTTCACTGTTCTAGGGACCCAATAAAACTATTAGCAAATATGAGAGATGCACAAAGTACTTCCTGCATGTCTTCCCTTTCACTTCTGTTTTGTGTTAAATCACTTGTATGTCAGCTCTGAGACTTCAATTCAAATGGGTGTTGTGTAAGACCATGCATTTCAAAAGGTGGTGATTGTCAACCAAAAGAAAGCAAGCATGAAGATGGCATGAAGGGCCACTGCAGTAATGCTGGAGGATTTGGCAGCTGCGGGACACCCCAAAGTTTTAGGAGACTTACTGGCCAACACTGTGGCAATGCAAGGGTAATCAACGAGGCTTGGAGCGAGGAGCCTAGAAACCTTCCGTTCTAACCCTGGAACTCTTTTATGCCTTGAGAAAAAGTCCTGAATGTTTTCTATAGGTCATTTATTAGTGCTAGCAGACTATCCAGTACCAACTCACCA
Source organism: Mycteria americana (assembly GCF_035582795.1). Taxonomy (NCBI): domain Eukaryota; kingdom Metazoa; phylum Chordata; class Aves; order Ciconiiformes; family Ciconiidae; genus Mycteria; species Mycteria americana. Next base: position 8,239,308 of record NC_134372.1, on the reverse strand, counting down.
CGCATCATATCCTCCAGGGAAATGGTAAAGTAGGTATTAAGTAGGACATTCTCAGTGCTGGGAAAATTTGTGTTATAGTGTTTTTCTTCTGTTACTGGTAACATAAGGCTAGGAACCAAGGCTCTGAACAGCCTTTAAGATTCGAAGTCTCATGAGTACCAGAGAGACTTAGGCTCCCAGACACCACATAAATCTGGACCATGGATGCTGTTTCCTTTCTCTTCTTGGATGATAGAATCATTTCAAACAGCAGAAGAGAGAATAATGAATAACAATGTGGGACTAATTGGGCTTATACACAGTGTTATCTTGGAAATGGCAATGCTAAAGAGCCATTCCTCAGATTTTAGTGGTAACAGCTTCCATGCAGAAGAATGCTAGAAAAGCAGACAAGTGCATACTAAAGTAAAGCTGGATGGGGAGCAGCTCTCTGAAAAGGACCTGGGGGTGCTGGTAGATAGCAATCTGAACATGAGCCAGCTGTGTGCCTGGCAGCAGCAGCATCCCAGGCTGTATTAACAGGAGCATAGCCAGGACACTGAGGGACGTGTTTATCCCCCCCAGATCAGCGATCATTAGCCCATATCTAGAATACTGCATCCAATTCTGATTCCCCCAATGTGGTAATGACATTGATAAACTGGAGCAAGTTTAGGAGAGGTCACCAAGATGTTTGGTGCTGGAGCACTTGCCCTATGAAGAGATGCTGAGAGAACTGGTCTTGTTTCACCTGGGGAAGAGAAGGCTTCAGGCGATCTCACAGCAGCCTCTGCAGCACCTAGGAGGAGGTCACCCCATGGTCCAGCCTGTGGTCTGACCCTACAACAGACCCTGCTCTAAGCAGGAGGTTGGACTAAAGACCTCCAGAGGTCCCTTCCAGGCTGCATTAGCCTGTGATCCTATGATCTTATTTCTTTATAGGTTACTTGTTGCTTCCTTCCTTTCTGTCTTCCTTCTTCCTCATCTCTGTCTTTACCTTTATGTATGTTTTTCACTTGGTGTATTCTGTTCATTTCCCTGTCTAAAGTTCATTTTGTCCTTTTTCATTTCCAATCCTGAGTGTTTCTTCATTTATCCTCCTAACAGGTTATTGTTTCAAGGTTGTTAGGTCTTCTACTCCTCCAATTTATTTCCCTCCTTTGTCCTGCCAGCCATCATTAAGCTTTTCTTGTTTCAAGTAACATTAATCTTTAACCATTGATCTTTAAATAGAATTGAAAAAATAAAACATCAGGCTTTCTAGTTCTGTTTTCCTTACCTAATCTATTTCTGATGTAATTTCAGAGTTAATATTACTACCCATTTAAATACAGCTTGCTGTGTTGAGAGAACAACAGCTTGACTCAGATTTGAGTCATTTCTCTCTGATGCAGATGTTTGTTTTATTAAAGGTATTGTAGAATACATTCGGATGTTTGGCAATATGAGATATGTTTAGCATTTAGTACAATCAGAGCAAATCAATAGAGTTCTGGGTCAGCTCAGGTCTAATTGTGGATCAGAGTCTGCAAATGAGCAGATAATGAAGGTGTCTTGGCTAGGCAAAACATTTATCAGTCTGGATGCTAAACTGGTCTCCCAGTAAAGAGAGATGGACTAAGCCAAATTTGTACAGCCACTGTACAAGTAGCATTGGGCAAGACAGCAGCTGTGGCCTCAGTGGGCCATGGTATAAGGAAATGTCCAAATAGCTTTTTTTTGCACCTGAAGTGAAGAGGGCACAGTCTTCATTCCCTTGTCTGTTTGCAGGGGTCTGTGTGGGAAGCTACTGAGCTTCATACTCATCTGTGGTTTGAGCGAGGGGAATAAGGCTCCCAAACTGGCAGACTGATCTAAATCCTAGTGGAGAAGAACTGACCTAGTAAAGCCACTGAATTCAGAATTACCAGGTCACAGGGGTGCTCAGGCCACCTAACCCCACACCCCAGTCCTGCATAGGAGAGCTGTTCTCGTTGCGTGGGGACTCTTCCTTGATCTGCTCCTCAGCTCTAGAGGGCATGGATAGGTTATTTTACCTTATTTTGCAGTTCTGCCTGGGATCATCTCACTACTGAGTGGGCTGCAAAGCACAAAAATGTTTTTGAGGTGTACAGCACAATTTGAAACAAGCTTTTTAATAAATTAATCCAGTTTGCTTTGCATGTCTAAGGCCTATTAGGTTATTTGAAAACTATGGTAAATTATCCCTCTGGCATGTATCTTTTTCATCACTGTTGTGTCTAGAATTTTCTTTCTCTCTCTAACCTTGTAGCAGGAGACATTCAAAAGAACAGTACCATCCCTCACTGCATTTAACTAAACCAAGATATGACTCCTGGGGATAGTCTAATGGGGAAAAGAGCAGGAAGATAACATCATCTGCCAGCATATTAATGTTCCAAATTGTGCACATCCTTCTTCATAAAGATGGTTTCATTAATTCCAAGTCAAATGATATTGATTCTCAATGTGACACAAAGACAGGTGATCACTGTCATCCAACTTGCAAAGCAATCTGAACAGCAGCTGAGGCAGGAGGGAATGGAAACTCTTGACAAGTGTTTTTGCCAAAGAGTGACCCTTATGAGCAGTAGACTAATACTTTTACTGGAGCTAAGAAAATTTAAACATGCATAGATAATTTAAACTTGCCTTTGCTGAAATTAGAAGAAGAGGGAAAAATGCTGTCTAATTTCCAGTTTCTTAAATTGCATTATTGTTGTTATTATTATTACTATTATTATTATTATTATTATTATTATTATTATTATTATTATTATTATGTAAGTAGCTCTGAACTGTTCCACAGAGTATAAACTAACACATCACTGCATTTCTGGGGGAAATAGAAAGTGTGTATAGTTTTCCTATAGGAGCAAAACTTTTCAAATAAACTTTATTATCCTTACAGCAAGGTTACCTCCACACCAACCCTTAAAGAAAGAAATGTTCAGAAAATGGATTCTCTTAACATTTGTCTTACTGTTAGCTTTATATGTGATATCTGCTATATAAATTCCATGTGTCCCATTTATCATTTTCATTGATGGATTCAGTTCTCCTATAACAAATTGCTAACTTTCTACCACCTCCAATAATACAATGCATCACTGCCTTTCTCTGAATATGTTAAGACTTGTCACTATGATTCCTTCGGTTTCATCAGTGCATATGTCTAATATATCCAGGCACTATGCAGACTCTATGATATGGATGGGGTTTTTTTCCAGTGGAGAAAAATCCTTGCCCAAATCCCAAGGTGTAGAACAGAAGCCAAATGGATGTGAGTTGAAAAATAATAAGGATGAGTCATGTCAGGGAAAGTAGTTAAGTCTCTTTTGGGTCAGACAATCAAGTGAGTTGAGCTCTCCCAAGAAACCTATACACCACAAGGAGAGGAAGAAACTGCAGTGGAATATCAATACTGTAATAAGATGCAGAGAACCATGGAGAGGTGCTGAATAATCTGATTCTTCCTGCGTAAATCTGAGTCCTGTAGTACCAGATCCCTCCTGATTCAGACAATCTGACTCATTCTGTACCGTGCTTGCGACTTCAATGCATTTTCTGCCATGACAATCCTTTCATCTTCACCCATGTAAATCTGAGTTACTTTGTTGCGATGGAAACATTCAGTATGACAAGATTTTCTGCATCAGAATTCTATTTCAGTTCTTTTTGCTGCTCCCCTGCATGTCAAGCCTGAACCACATCCCTGCCTGCCACCCGCTACCTCTTCAAAGCATGAGCACACACAAACGACACACAAAGTGCGTACTAAAAAGGAAGGACATAATTCCCACTAATTTCCGGAATCAACACTAACAAAGCAATCCATTGCTGAAAGCCATGTCAGTAGGTACATCCACCCTGCTAGGTAAGAGAGGACTAAGGACTGATGTTTAGCACCGGACTGTCCTCACTGTTCACTTGCTGGCTGGCTCTCTGGCCCTGTTTTCAGCTGTCCCAACAGCTTCTCAAAGAGAAAGCTTGGACATGGCTCCCTCTAAAGACTTGTCCTGATGGGAGGATGGATAAGACTGCACAAAATTTGGGTCTAAATTAATCTCAGCTTTTTAACAAGCTTGCTGTTAAACCTTATTACTCATTTTCCCTGTGCAGACAATAGGAAAAAATAAGCTCCTCCGTTTAATATCTCTTACCTTGTGCTATGGTTTAGGATGAGTCACTTTCTAGAGGTTCCTCTTTCTATTGTTGAGTAAGGTAGGAGCCTGAAAAATCTGTGTAGACTCATTTGATGTTTTTAATGACTAAAGTCAGGCAAAACGGGTTCCATTGTTGAAGCGGCCTGTGTCTGCACTGTCTGTGTAGATTGCCAGCTGCTCCAGGCAGAGATGTGCCCTCCTTGGTATTTTGTACTGTAGTCATGAAATCCACTTCCTATGTGTGTTGATCGATATCCTGGGGACTTCAGATATCATGCACAACCATGGAAAAGTTGTCTGTGAAGAGCCTAGATAATTGCAAAATGACTTACAATAAGGCATGGAAAGGCTACTCCAGATCCAGCTGTTATTATAGTGCAGCTCGCTCCTCCAGCCTGGAGGGAGAGAAAATATACAAAATATATCTATGCATTTGATGGCTTGTTGAGTGTTATGCTGAATATACTTAGAAAAAAAAGGACTCACATTCCAACTACTGTAGTGAACCAAACAAGCCTTTCAAAGGAGAAAAAAAAGTCAAATCCATGATCTATAATTATAGCTCAGTAATTTATAAGGGGAGCGGGGCTATATTTTTCTAGCAATTGTGTTAACATCTTGAGTGTAGTATGGCTTACCATTTCTACTTACCAGCTCTGTGCCCTCTTATTTCCCTCCTCTTCTTTGCATCCCTATGAGACAGAGATACGTGGTACTGCTAAGTTCTCAAAGGATTAAAACAGTGAGTTTTAACCTGCAGTTCTCAGAGCAGTGTGGCTCCACAGGCAGCTCCAAAGAGCTCCATGAAAGGAGCAGGGAAAGCAAGCTCAGACAGGCTGGATAGCAGTCCCCTCACACAGAAATTCTAAAGGATTTTGCACCTACCTTCAGTATCTACAAATTGGAGAAAGGGTGAAACCACTGAAACAACAGAATCTGATGGCTGCAAATGGAAATGAGAAATTAGAAATGAAAGGCCAAGTTGTAATTGCTGAAGACAAAAAAATTAGTGTGCTTGCTTGCCAAGAATTATGGCAAACCCTATACCTCTTCCAGCCTTCCCAATGAAGTAGGATGTCTTTCTAAAGTTGTGTGTACAGTAAGCATTACAGCACTTTCTTGGAAATCCTGAGCAACCTGTGCAGGGTTGCTCAGAGATATTAGCTCAAGTCCTGGATGCCAAGTGGACATGTCAGGGCAGTATTGTTTCTCAGATAATCAACAGAATTAATTAGCGTAGCACACCATGACATTAGCACAGCTATATTACTTCCAGTTCCACAACCAGAGCATATGAAGCTGGATGAGAAATGTCCTTGTCTCACCACATAGATATAAATATCAAAAAAAGCTTGTTTTGCATTAATAAAATTCTACATTCTGAAATGAGCAAGTATTCAGTGCAGACCATCGTAATGGCCCATAGTTCTTTGACGTACATCCTTCTGTAAGCCTAAATGGAGGATTTATCCATTTGCTATACTCTGGATTACCTCCACCATCCTCTGTCTCTTTTGATGAATGTCTCCAATTTTCCCTAAAATGTAAAATTATTCACCATTTACTGACCTAATATATAGTCATTAATGGGTGCCCTTACAAGGGCTTTGGGAAACATGAAGGCACTTGAATTTACCTCTTCTTAAATGTGCACTTTGCTGCTCTCAATGGAGCACAGGAATGTCCTGTAGCACATTATGTCGGCTGAGGGAAAGATTCCACAATGTAAATGCGGTACAAGAGATACCACCAGCATGAGAGCAGAGTCAGTGCCTAAGGAGATAATGCCACACTCTGACTAGTATTGACACCATGCAAAAAAAACCTTGTCTGGGTTAATGTTGCCAAATATTACACTACATTAATATGCATTACATAGTGTACATTACATTAATGTAAATATTACATTGCATTAATTACATTACTATTACATAAAACTGCACAATTCTAAGGCCAGCATGCAGCACACCATCTTCCTTTGAGTGTATTACAGCAAGCACCAATGAAGTATGCTTTATAATGAAAAATACCAAATGCTTTAATATTACTTTCAAAAGGAAAATCTGTTTTTATTTTCTGTCTCAGCTGTAAAAATAAAATATTTCCAGCCATGCAGAGCCAGAGCTAGTCTTTGGTTAGATACACTTTCCTATCCTTATTGAGACAGATATGATAAAGAACACCAAATAAAGTTTCGAGAAATGAACTGAAATATATTTTCCACTCTCCTTGTCCTCTCCATCTGCCACTTAATCGTGGTCATAGCGACATGGTTCCAGGGGTGACCTGCTAGACAAATAGACCTGGTTTTGTTCTGTGCTTCTATTCTTACAGCTTGTCAGAACCCAAGCACAGCAGGATCAGGAAGGATGGAGGAGGGAGAACGAGTGGAAGTAGACACAGGTGGGCCTAGCACACTTTCCAGTGATTTGATGTGTTTCTACAGCCCATTGCTTTCCTCTCATAGAGAGCGTGATGGGTATGGCTGCCCTGTTGGGTTTTTAGTAAATAACTCAATCCATTTTGGTTTCCTCTTCTGTAAGATTGAGTTCAAGCTGAACAGACCTCAAGTTTCTTTTTCAGTTTCTTTACAGAGGTTAATGTGTAAGAAGAAAAATGAAGACCAGTTTGGTAGTTACTTTAGAAGTGTTTACTCACCTCAGTTATGATGAGCTATAGAGGGTAGTGGAACTTACTGGGGAGGGAAGAAGAAATGGAAAGAAATGAAATATTGTTGAGAAATTAAGGGGAAAAAAACCCTGAAAGTTAAGCAGAGGTACAGCAAGTGTTTAGTCCTGCACAAATTGTCACATACTTGTCTCCTACTGTGCTCTGAAACAGTCAATCCTGGTCTCAACCAGGCACGCTACTAATGATTCCTCTGTTCCTACCTCTTACACCAACAGTAGGGCAAAATCAAATTAACATTCTTTCAACATTGTTAAAAATGCAAGGAATCTCTTTAAGATGAATCCTTAGCAAAGGCAGAAATAAGACAAAAGAGCACACTTATAGCTCACCGATCCAATAAAACCTTTCAATCTGCTGAAGGAAATATCTCTGTGCAATGCTAAAATAAATGAGCAGGGTCTTTCTGACGGAGAGAGTTTATGTGTGAGATAATTTCAGCAGATTCAAAAGTCATCACAAGAGACATACTTCTGTCTTTTAGTGTAGCTGTTGTGGTACTTTCCATGCCTCTAACATTTTAAATGAATGCACAGAGATCCTCAGGCTCCACACATCGAATATGCCTCTGTGGGACCAAACCTCGGTTCTTTACCGCCTGCTGTTATTTTTGGAGACAGTCTGTGCTTATTACAGTATTTTTTCTTGCAAGGTTATTGGACCACTAGTAAACCAGAAGAAGTTAAAGATGGAAGGAGTAAAGAAGGCGAGATCTAAGCCTTAATTCTTAAAAGACAGAAAACAGGTTTTGTGTGGGATCAGTTTACTGTCTAGCCACTTACAGTGGAGTAGTTTGCACCTTCCTTGGAAAACTTGCTTTTGTCAGGATTTTGGAGGACATGCCAGCCAAAAGGGCTGTTCTTTTGCTCCTGGATGGTTAAAAATATGCAGTCTTAGATTAGTAGCTAGGGAGACTCAGCTAAAGGGTCAAACAGAGAAAAGAAGGTGGTTCTTCACACATAGACAGTAGACCCAAGAAGCTCCTTGCCAAAGGATGTTAGGGATGTAAAAAGCCTACATGGCTTCAAGGAGGGGGATTGGGCAGGTACTCAAAAGCGAGAGCTAGTGAGAGGCACTGGGCAGACAAATTGCACATCAAGCTGACAAAATCCCCTAAACTAGCCCTCAGCTTTTGCACCTCTTTGATTCCAAACAGCTAAACTTTTTCTGAATCTCAAAAGATGACATCCGTGTACTTTGAAGCTTTTTTGTTTTAGAGAAATTCAGTAAGGAATTAAGCATTCATAAGGAGCTAAATGATCTCTTTTGACACAGCCATCATCCTTGCAGGATACACTTTTTTGGCTCAGAAAATGTGTTTGCAGAATGGTTGTCATTCAGGAAGAAAGAAAAGTTTATTAAAAAATGGGGTAAATTTAGTCCCGGAGGCAATAAATATGTCTGTGGAATAATAGGGTCCTCAGAAAGATTCCCAAAACAAGGCTATCTAAGAATATGGGATCAGATTCCAGCATATTAGGAAAGTGGGAAAATATTTTGATACCAGTAAGAAGAGCAATTAAAATCCTATGTCGGATTTCAGGAGAAAAAAAAAATACAGTGTTTAAAAAAAGGCTGAAACATTATAGTAGCCCAGTTCCACATGAATGACTACAAAAACAGGTTGGCTTTCTACTGATTGAACTCTGTTTCCCAGTACTTGTTGCCGTAGACAACAGAAAATAAAAATCAGATCTGAAAAATAAAATCATGCCAGATTTTTTTTTTTTTTGCTTGTTGCTCGTAACGGGATGTAGCATCAATATAATTTTGTAAAAGCTTTTTGGACTGAGTTTTTGGGGGTCTTTTTGGTCTGGTTTCTCACCCTCTGACAAATACAAACATCTTGCAGCTTGTCTCGCATCCTGTATTTCAGTTTCCCAGCTCTCTAAATCCCACATTTCTGATTCTGTAAATGCATCTGCTACGGGAGCTGATACAAGAAGCTGGAACCTCTTTTCTTACTCTATAATCTAATGCACTTAGCGAGCCAATGAATATGTGTGAAAGGAGGGGCTTTCTGGCTAAGGGACTCCTTGCAGGGGAACAGCTGTGACAACGGCAAAACCTTAACCGAAGCCAGGCAAACGCACTCACTCACATCTCTCAGTAGCTTTGTGTATCTAGGTCTGGCAAGACAAGCCCCCCTCTCTTCCTCTCTCTGCAAAAAGTGAGCAAACTAGCACGGAAAAACTTAAAGAAGACTGGATCTCAGTTGTGAAACATTTCAGCAGATCCAGTAATGGCCTGGATCAGTAATATCTCCTGGTTTAATCACCTTGCTCTAAATGAAGAACGTTTCAGGAGGTACTTAAACAGCACTGAGGATTACTTAGCCTTCCTATGTGGGCCCAGACGGAGCCATCTGTTCTTGCCCATGGCTTTGGTGTACACCCTGATCTTCATTGTTGGGGTGGTAGGCAACTTTTTAGTTTGCCTGGTAATCCTCAAGCACCAGAACATGAAGACCCCTACCAATTACTATCTCTTCAGTCTCGCCATCTCAGACCTGCTCGTGCTGCTTTTTGGGATGCCACTGGAAGTCTACGAGATGTGGAGCAACTACCCCTTCTTGTTTGGGCCCATCGGCTGTTATTTGAAGACAGCGCTCTTTGAGACGGTGTGTTTTGCTTCCATCCTCAGCGTGACCACAGTCAGCGTGGAGAGATACATTGCCATCCTCCATCCTTTCCGTGCCAAGCTGGAGAGCACTCGCAAGCGTGCCCTGAGGACCATCATGGTGCTCTGGGTCCTCTCTGTCCTTTTTGCCCTCCCCAACACGGGCACCCATGGCATCATGCTGCAGTATTTCCCCAATGGCACTCTGGTCCCTGGCTCTGCTACCTGCACTGTAGTCATGCCCATGTGGATCTACAACTGTATTGTCCAGATTACTTCTTTTCTCTTCTATGTGCTGCCTATGGGGGTAATAAGCGTGCTGTACTATCTGATGGGACTAAGAGTAAGTCCTACTCCGACTGTGCTATGTTTCCTTAGCTCATTCTTGTGTGTTTGTGTCTGTATGTGTCTTTTAAGTGATTGCACCTTTTTCTTGCCCATCTGTTTTCCTCCAAAAAAGCAAAAGTATTTCAAACCTCTGAAAACAGTGGATCCAACGTCTTCTTTGGTGTGATCCCATCCTGAAATTAGCATAGCTATGTTGGGGAATAATTTACCCTAATCTTTTTTTAAAAACTTACCATCACTGCTTCTCACATTTGAATGTTACTTAAACTTCCAAGTCTGTAGATTGATTCCAGCCTCTCAGAGATTTGCACCTTTGCAGTAGGGACTAGAAGGAAATAGACCAAAAGGAAAAAGTGAAAAGAATAAAAAGGAGCAGGCTAGTGATTGAATCTTGTGTATTATTTGTTTTCCCTCTTCTTGTGACTGTGGAATTTCCATTACATTATTTTTCTCCTTCCCTGGATATGGTGATAACATTCAGTTGTTAAAACTCAAAAAGCTGTCATAAACTGAAATCCTACCTTATTGCTGCAGCTAGCAAATTCAGCAATTGTTTCTTTACATAACTATGGCATAGTTTCACCATCGATTAAGACTACCTTAGAGTTCATATTCATTCTCTCTTCAGAAAGTGAGACTAGTTTTACCAAGTATTCATCATTTAAATACATGGATAAAACCATAAGCATCACAGTATTATAAAACTATGTAGCACAACACTGAAATGCACTGCTAATCATAGCAAGTCGATGAGTTTTTTTCTTCTCATACATTACATATATTTTGAAAATATAAATCCTATCTCATAGCACTGAATATAACTTAAATTTTAAAAAGCTGTGTCTGATCATATAGCAAGAAGAGGATGCAATATGCTAGTAGAGATGAATGAACATACCAAATAATGTGCAAGAAATTCAGCCAAATCTCTGCTGGTGTATATATCATTTTGTTGTGCTGGCTGATATTTACTGTTATCTGAAACTATACAGAAGCAATTTTTCCTTACCCAGGAAAAGCCACAAGGATTAACTGCCAGAAATCCATAGCACACAGCAGATCTTTGAAGCAATGAATGGGTTAAATTATCCCCATTGCCCAGTGGCTGCTGTGGGGTCTTTACATAGCCTCACTGAAAATTTTGCAAAATAAGACCTGAAGGGAGGAAAAAGTGCTGAAAATATAGCTGTTACAAAAAGGAAAAGAGAAATCCCCCAACTAATAGAAAGAAGTCTTGAAGATTGCAATAGTTTGTATTTGTGGCAGCAGATATTCCTAATCCCCATCCCAGAAGAGAAGCTAGGTACCAGACAAGGGCTACTCCCCCAGGACTTCCGGATATTCACAGGTATGTTCAAGCTGTCTTTCCTAAGGGCTGCAATGTTCATTGCTAATGCCTCTGCTTTTCTGTATATCCAACTCAGACTTCCAAATTTTAAACAACATCCATTCTGGGTATATCTGCATTGCGCTCCAAACTGCACCAGGCAAGATAATTTCATTTTTTCAACAGAAATGATAGAAGAATGGTGTATATATATAATTTTTCAAGAGAAGACACTTTTTATCTGCTCACAGAGGATGAAATCTATGAAGCTTCAGCAACACTCCGGAGTCTCCTGAGTGCCATGTTTTGCTCATAGACTGTAGTGGAAAAGCTCAGAGTTGATTCAAAGGTTGTACAACGGCTCAAATTCAGCAGAGACATAGCCTTTCCAAGTCCAGGTTTTGTGGAACGGGCATTTCCTCACCAAAGTTTCTCCCTCAAGCTTTGCCAGTGCTCAGGAGAGCCTCAGGATGCAATACAGAAGGAAACATGTGTGACATGTTAAGCAGCTGTGAGAAGGTAGCAAACATGGGTCATATGGTAGCTGAGTTAATTTTTAATTTTATTCCATGAAAAAGGAAAAAATACTTTTGTCTTTTTCACTGGGAAATTTATTGCCAACAGAGCTGTCAGGTTGATCACCTCATGATCAATTACCTCATGATCTGCTTGGATATAATTTTAAGTCTTGATGGTTTAATACTGCAATGTTATGGTCAATAGGTAGTTCCAGCATTAGTGTAAAGAAGAGGACACTGATGATTACATTGTAGTCTCATTAGATTTGATTGTGGAAGCTTCCTGCTGCCTCTTTCATGGGGTCCTCATCATAGGTGCCTTTAGGACCAGTCCCTAAATCAGCCAGGCTCTTCTTTAAACCCAGTTCAGCTGTTGGGCTACTGATTGCAACCTTTAGCCAAAAAGCTGAGGAGGAAGAGGAGAGGGAGAAAATGAGAACATTGGGAAATGGCTGCTTGTAGAAGCTAATACCTGCAGTGCTGATGGAGATGGGGTGGCACTGCTTGGGAAGAAGTCTGCACTGCAGCAGGATTCAGTGCAAGGTCTCTGTCCATTTCTTTTAAACTGATCTCTAAAAGGACACAGGGATAGGTGGTTAACACTGGTTGTCTAAAAGTCAGACTCTATTTAACAAAGATTTTTGACAGTGAATGAAGGGAGTGGAAAGTCCAGGGACTTATTTATCCCACCTACTTCAGACATCTGTGAGGGGATCTAGATGGTCAGATGGGACTAGATTGATCTCACCTAGGCAGGACGGTTCTTCTGCTAAGAGTCCAACACTTCTCTTAGTGTCACTTCCCCTCAGTAACACATTGGACACACTGGTAATTTTTATTTCAGTTGTCTTTGAATCAAGACAACTTATTCTCGCCAATGCACAGCTGGTCCAGATTTTATCATCAAAACCTATTTTGCCCCCTAAATGCCCAGTTGTTAAAACCAGAGTCATCTGTGGACAATGACTGCCTTTGGCTAATTTCTGCAGAGCCTAGCACGCTCCTGGAAGAGTCTGTTCCCTTTCCATGGAGGTTGTTCAGCAAACCTTGCACCCACTAACACATTTTCCTTTGCAATGGGGGTGAACTAAGAGTACACCCAGGCTGCAGTTCAGCAGATAGGTGGCAACTGCTTCAGCCAAATCACTGAAATAAGCAGGACTGCATGCTATATCACAAGCCATGTGGTTTTTAAATACCAATTTTTCCATCCACTGGAGAGAAAGTTTGGTCACCACTAGTGTCAGACAGGCCAAGGAGCTTACAGAAGCAGTCCTCCTGCTGTTGTTGAGTGGCCTCACTAGGTTTGCCTGGGAATAGGTTAGGCCCTAATTTTACTCTACCTTTTGATTTCTAGTATGAAATGCTGTAGCTAATAAAGATGTGAGGGGAAAATCCAATTTTCAGCTTCTTGCTCCATACACTTTTAATTCTTTTGCAGTGAATGGGTAACATCCATCTCCAGGCAACCCTACATGGCCTCATACATCCACAGTGATGTAAAAGTAACCACTACCCTGGCTGGAGTTCTCCCTCTGTCAAACCATTGGCATGAACTCAAGTTACAACCTTTGCCATGGACTCGTTTCTTTGGGTTTTTTCCTTCTTCTTTGTCATAACTCATTGTTTTATTAAATTGCAACTGCTGAGTTATTCTTACTAGTTACACCGCCATCTATTATCACTTGAGGCTAAAGAGAAGCCTTATAGCATCATCAAAATGACAGGAGGAAGGTGAAAAATAAAGATACATGTGTCTCTGGTTTATTACAGCATCCGAGCACTGTATTCTCTGAGGTTTTGGAATATGCCTGGAATAGATTACTGTTGAGACTGAAAACCACTGAAGGGAAACTAGGGATTTTAATCAATCTGAGCAGACATTTTTCACTAGAAATGTTTCAAATCAACTGAGCCTCTTCCTTAAGCAACTGTGGCTATGACTAAAACTTACAAAGGGAACAATGTGAAAAGTGAGAGGCTGAATTGCACTATAATTGATGATTCGATTTACATGTATTTCCCTTTTATGGGTTTTATGAGTAAATAGAACATTGAAAGAAGGTCTCATTTGATCATCCTTACAGAAAAGTATTGTTAATCAAAAGTCAGGAAGCAAAGTCACAGTGTAAAAGGCAAAAGAAAATGGCACAACTAGCATGTTTTCACAAGATTTGTACAATTCCAGGTTGATTTCTGTCTTTTCCCTCATTCCTGATATTCCTTCCCATGTAATTAAAAGTTTTGTTTCCAGTTTCTCTCAGTTGAAAAAAAGCATCACTCCAAATCTGTTGGCTAATCAGAAGTTCCCACTTCAGGAAGCTGGGTCCAATTATGCACTCTCCACAGATGATTTCTTTTCTAATCAAAGCAGTTGTCCCGATTATCTAGCCCTGGTCTTTTCACCACCAAAGCACCAGCGCTCTCACTGTAAGTATATTGGGGAACCATTTCAGGGAGGATCAGATTATTATTCTTTATGTCCATTTTTTAGAAGTCCAGGAAAAACTACTGGAGGAAAAAAACCCACCTTGTTGTAATTGAGCAGTATGTGGCTGAATCTGTGCATATCATGCACACTGGCTGTCTGCAAGAGAACATATATGGGTTTTGTTCATTGAATGGATTGAATATCAATTTGTCCAAACACTCAGGGCATGAAACAAACTCCCTTGAATTCTAGAGGAATTTTTCCAGTTATTACAGCTGTGTTTCACTGAGGCCTCTCTGAGTATTTTTTGGATCATTGGTTTGTGCTTAATTGTGGGGAACACTTTCAGGAAAATAAACAAACAAACAATATTTTGCTAGAAGAGAAAATAATGCCTAGCAAAATACTGTTGAAATTGAACACAAAGTGTGAACCAAATATTGACTCATTGAGAAAGGACAAGTGAGGAACTGAAATACAAATTTGCTGTAAATATGCAGTCTCAGATGCATAAAATCTGCAGATTGTTTTGAACCTAAAGCTTCAATGTTTCCCTAGACTAAAACCAAAATTTAAATGTAGATTTTTTTCCGTGAGTCCTGAGTTGCCCCAAATTTTGCCTTCTCAGACTACAGCTATCAAAATATCAAACAGGCTATGTCTGGTGGGCATGTCATCTCCTGTCTAAGCTCTCCTTTGGTTTCCCTCCTTTTGCCAGCTGAAAGGAGACAAATCTTTGGAAGTAGAGGAAATGGCTGTGAATGTTCAGAGACCATCCAGGAAATCAGTCACCAAGATGTTGTGTAAGTAGTGAGTCCTTCTGTGTTTTATTTACCGTGGACAAGAGGGTGACCTGGTCCTGAAGGGTATCAAGTAAATTCACTGGATACAAGAGTTATGAGATGAGTAGCTATGATTAAAAAAAAAAAAAAAAAAAGGCTTATTGCTGCTTTATCTGGACTTACAGGGCATGGGAGTGAAACACCATAGATAACTACCAAAAGACTCAGAAGGCAAATTTTCCTCCCCAGCACAAGAGGAGGTTGAGCAAACCTACGTGGCAGATGCTTTCATGTCAGCTCTCTAATATCCCTCACTCCAAACCTGGCTCTTGCAGCCCTCTATGGAGGATCCCTCTTTTTCAGAGTGCAAAGAGTCTATCTTGTACATTTTTAAAGACAGATGTACCTCTGTTTTGCATCACCCCATGAGCTCTGCTCATAAACAGGAAGGTCCTCCCAAGCCACATACATCACCTGTTGCTGACTTAACAACTTAGACTTCCCAAGAAAAAGTAGGACCTAGGCAGACTTGCACATTGTATAGCATTCAGGAGAATTCATGCTCCAACTACCCTGAAAGCACTGACATCACTTCCTAATTTAGGGCTGTCTTTAAGGCAAAGATCACCTTGCTACTGAAATGGTGTTTATGCAGGAAACATAAATCACCTTCAATATTTCCTGCCAGAACTTTATACTTTTAGGCACCTTAAGTCACCTTCTGAACTAGGAAATTGTACTTTGAAGTCAGCCTGATTTTCTGTGCCCCATGGCTGTGACCACAGATGTTCATAGGACCCCAGTCTGGAATGGATTTGCAAGAGTCCCTACTAGAGCCAGCACAGGCCAAGTTGTGCTTGGAGGCAAACTCTTTTTCTTTCATGCTGAACAGTGCACCTAGACAGCCATCATCAGCAGATGGTTCCTATGGTCTTATCCTGCTATGTGATGTACAAATAGCGCACAGAGGAAATTAACTCTAAGGCACAATGGAGTCAGTGTGTCCCAGGTACCACAGATGGATCCAGATGTCTCACCGGCAGTTTCTTCATTAGGCTCTGTACATGCCACAACATTACCTGGCTGATGCCTGTTCTGTTTGAGTGTCATTGTGTGTGCATGCATTGAGTTATCCAACATAGAAATCAGTGGAAAGTTTGTTCTTTTAGCTGGTAATGTTTTTCAGTGAGCACTGCAGAAAGACAGAAAGGATGGCAAAAGATTTGAAACAATGAATAAAATTTGTAAATTTAGTCTTTCATCCAGCTTTCTGAACTCTCCCTGCTCTGTGCAGGCTAGTGAACCATATCCTTCCGTAACCGACGTGTTTTTCTTCTCCCCTTTCCCCTTTCTCCATGCTAGTTGTCCTCGTGATGGTTTTTGCTATCTGCTGGGCTCCGTTCCATATAGATCGACTCTTCTTCAGCTTTGTTGTGGAATGGACTGAGCCTCTGGCTAATATATTCAACCTAATTCATGTGGTGTCAGGTAAAGCTTTCTTCTTCTACTCGCACAGGGGTTGGGAAAAAAAAAAGTAATTGTGAATGGTTCACTTGAAATATGTAGTCATTTATTTTGTAGGTGACATGAGGCATGCATGCAAAATCTTCTTGGGGTCTGGTAGCCAGTGACGAGAATTGTGCCTTAGATAAAAACAGCATGCAAGTTTCTGTAACTTTCAAGATCTGGGCATGTTGCCCAGTACAGTTGTCTGAATATTCACAAAGAATGGAAAAAAAAAAAAAGGATATCATACATCATTACCAGCTGCTTTTCCTTCTTGGAAATGTTCAGAAATGAAGTCTGCTGTCATTCAGCTGCTTTTAATGAATACACAGCAGCAGGCATCATCCTCCAGAGGGTCTCTCAGGCAAACAAGAAACCTTACCAAATGGTAAGACAAAAGACTTACATACTGCTCAGAAGTGGGTGATATAACCAAATGTTTATGGCCCTGCCAACCATAAAATGAAGGCTTTTTCAAAGAGGAATCTTATTTTCAGTCTGCCATGGGAAAACACTGAATGTGGCCATTAGGCAGCTCAGACAAATCCAATCTCGTGCAATTGTCCTGGTGTGTTGTAAGAAATTAGCTCCCCTCGGCTGGAAGTTGTCCTCTGACAGCTTTGATGGGGGCACCAGCTGTGCAAATCCTGCTGTGGGGATGAGGGCTGTGCTGGAGGCAGGTCAGTACAGCTCAAGAGAGAGCTGGTTCCTGAACAGCTGGAGATAGTGAGCTCCAGTTAATATTCTCTCCCACTTTCCTTTCCCTGTGTGCTGCAGTGCCTGAGCTAGCCTTGGTGAGACATCCCTTTGCCTCTGCCTGGATGGTAGCAGGCAGAGGCGTGCTGTCACTGCCTCCACCCTTGCACCCAAGCTTGGTGGAGCAGTATAGGTAACAAAGAGATTTTCCTCTTCTGAGATTGTTCTCTCCTTTCCCCCACCCTTGTTCTCCTAGGTGTTTTCTTCTATCTGAGCTCTGCCGTGAATCCCATCATTTACAACCTGTTGTCCCAGCGCTTCAGGATGGCTTTCCTCAGCGTGATCTCTCCTTGCTGCAAGCATTGGGCCCCTAACCATCCCACCAGCAGGATTCCTGCCCAGCAGAGCATCTTTGTGGTTGAGGACCACAATCTCATGGACTCTGCTGAAGACACAAGTCTCCCTGGCACCCACAGAACATCTGTCAGCAGTTCTCAGCTCTCCACTGGTTTGTGACTTTCCATATTGTGAACCAGGTGAGAGAGAAGTTAAAGAAAATGACCTAAGAAACAAAAAGAGAAGAAACCCTCCTAAAAGACTGATTTCAGCTAGAAGAGCTCACAGATGTGTCTTGTTGAATGAATGAACAAGGAGACTGTAATTAGCAGGTGGTTGAGAAGCATTGTATTATCCTCAATCTAATAGGAGGGCTGGAAATCTCAGCTTACTGGCTGCAAGCTATGCCAGAAAAGAGCTGCTTTACAAAAATGAGACACACTCCCAATGTTACCAGCACAGGAGGGAGGCACTTCCAAGTCTTACCTGTCCAAGACACTATCCAAGTCTATCCAAGGCACTATCCAAGTCACTATCCAAGCCTTACCGAATGGCTTTTTGTGCACCAGCCTCTAGTTTGAAAGGGGGCAAAATTTACTGCACAAGCCTTGTCTACCCACTTCTAGCTTTAGGCATGCCAGTCTCACTTCTCTCTCCTACAACCTTCTCAAGGTGTAGCTGTTGCAAGCCTCTCTTGGCAACATGAGCAAGTAGGCATGAACAAGAGCAACTGGGCTGATAAACATCAGACACCAGCAACAGCTATTTCTGGGCCGGAAGAACTAGGGAGCCAATATTTATGAAAAGCAAACTTTTGCTTTCTGAGCTAGGTGTAGATTCAGGTGCGGGGTGGTGATTAATGCCTTGCATCACTTTGACAAAAAACCTAGCCTTTAGTGGGTTATTTTTAACAAGTCTCAACATTATTACCATATCTCCTTATGCTATGTCTGACAATATCTACAGAGTGCTGAAATAGCATGTGCATGCCACAAATTCATCTACAGAAATACCTGGGAAATAGCCATTGCTGGGAGCTGAGGATGTTCCTGGTGTGACTCCTTTGCCCAAAATGCAGCTGGTGGGGGATATCTGCCCAGGGAATGTGAAATATCTGCAGTCTTTGCAGGCTTATCCTGCGCGTCGGACAGCTTCATTTTTGCCCATCTGCCTGAAGTGAGCCTGACCATGTACAAATGGACTGTGGTAGGTCTCTGCTAAGCCCCATGTCCTGCAGTTTGCAACAGCTTCTTATCATTGCTTGAACTTCAGATACTTATGTGTTGTCTCTGCCAGTGAAACCCTGTGGTCATACGTCAGCAGACTTTACATCTGCCCATACCAGGTGGATGTCAGAAGTCAGAGATCTACATGGGGTTAGAAACCACAAGGAAACAGGCTGGAAACCATTCAAAATGGAATTGGGACAAACCTGCAGGATCAAAGAAGTGATACAAAGGCAATAAAAAAGCGAGTTTTGTAGTGATTTTGCATCTACTGAATTCAGGTTTTGCCACAATGCACATCATAAGGTCTGGGAAATTCTCCCATATCCCAGTAATGCAAACAGATCCTGAAGGCAGCACGCTTACATCCAAGTTGATAAGTTCCTGAGCTCCACTAACTGCAAGGTCAGGACCCTACAGAGTTTTGTAAAGGGAGGACAGGGTGAATCCGTTACATAACAGAGAATATTATAAACGTCTGTGTCCCAAGTTTCAAAGCCTGCTTGTGTTTCAGAGAAATGCCTCCCTTGTGCATCCTGACACAGGGCTAGGTTTAGCTACCACACTGGGCTCAGGCTTGGCACGCACTGCCACAGACAATCACCCGATGTGTGTCATCAAGGGGCTGGGACTTACTTACATAGTCAGAGTACACAGAGTTTTCATAATGAATAAGACCATTAGTTCCTGAAAGATGATACACCGTATGCATAAAGGCTTATTCCAGTCTGGTCACTGGGGATCCAGATGACATTTCCCACCATAGGAGGAATGGGTTATGCTCCTGCTACAATGGGCTCTTACCTTGCTTGCCCCAAACTGTTTTGCCTCTTGCTGTGGGATTCCTAGGCAAGACGAGACCTTAGGGGCTCACGGCAGCTGGTGAGTAGCCTTTTCCTGCAGCGCAAGGGAAATTTTAGCCCGTGTTTTCTGTCAGACCCATTTTACCAGCTGCAATCTTGAGAAACAAGCCATGGAGAGAGCAACAGATACACACAAGACCCTGGAGAGAAAAGGCAATGCCTGGTCCCTGAAGACACAGCTGAAATACTTTGCCACCCCCAAGTGGACACTTGAGTTTTATCAGTGACATCTACATTTCTAACGAGTTTTGTATTACCGTTTTTTCTTCCATCAGACATTAAAGTGTGGCTTTGCTGTGCCAGTCGTGCCTCGCTGCCTGTGAGCTGCCCAGGTCCCTGTTCTCCTGCCCCGCGCAGGGCACTGAGCTCTCTGCTTCCACTAGTGGGCTGAGGACTGCCTGGGCAGAGGCTGCGTGGGATTTCCTCCCTCGCCCCGTGCCTCACTTGTGCAACTCCCTGTGGGATAATGGCTGAGGTGACTTAAAAATTAGAACTTATATGCCCACTTTTAGGTAAGGCACAGCATTGAAGAAGCTCCCCAGGTGGAATGCGGCTGACATGTAAGGAATCCATTCCAAGGGAGTTCCCTAGGCCTGCAACCTTAGATGTCGGTAACGCCAGGGGAACTTGGTGTGCTGACTCTAAGAGGCGCTGCCCGGAGGGTGGAGCGGTGTGGAGATGCCGCGGCCAGGCTCTGCAATAATAGGGGAACTTAAAGGCGTCATGGAACTGATAAGCTGCATATTTACTACCCAGGGCCAACAGCCTGCCACGTTTTTGACAAAATGCTGTCCTTTTGGTGAACTTTGCTCATTATAACATCATTATAAGACCAAAATGCACCTCCATCCCAAAAGCTACCCACCTCCAAGGTGCGACCACCCCTCAACTGAGCTTGCGCACTGAATTTTTCTAGCTTATACCTTTAAAAGCAAAGCAAGAAAACTTTACACCAATCCTAAATAAAGGTATGCATGACTAGAGTCACTCAAGCTCCACCTGAAAGGTGAAAGATAGTATAAAATGGTTTAAGAGAAAGAGAATGTTAGGGAAGACACCATCGTGTACCACTCTGACGTTTGGGATCAGTCGACGGGATGAGCCTCTCTCCCCCCCCATCAGGTCGCCTTTGGGTAAGAGTCGAACACTTGGTTATACCAAGTGCCTCCCCAGGAAACTTAGAAATCTCTCTATATATATAGAGTCGCTTTATTATCTTTTAACGCATTTGTGTCCGGCCGTGTTACTCATATTCTTGATATACGCGTTGTGTCCGGCCGTGTTATATACATGTTTGTGTCCGGCCGTGTTATTCATACCCATATTCTTGGTATTTGTATGTGCTTTGCAGACAGTTAATTTATCACCGGTAATCCAAAGAATCTGTGTGTCTGTTGCTCTAATAAAGTGCACTCTTCACTGCTCTGGCCGTGATAGTTCCTTCAACACGACCAGACTGGGGGGGGTGTAAAAATTAATGCTGTCGCCTTAGTGAAAGCCCTGAACTAATAAGTGGCTACACACACAGTCCTTAGAAAATAAACCGTTGACCAAGTCTGAGACTAAGACTGGACCTAGCCACACCTAGACTCCTCTCTGAGAAGGAGTTTAGAAAGCAAGGGGGTCCTGTCTGAACCTCGTGACTCAACGGGAAGACTCCCCTCCCCCCCCCAGCCACTCCTCAAATTCCTATTTGTACGCGACAGTAACTCTTAACGCAACACTCCCTAAGTGAATCCAGGGGTTATCCTCCTTATCCCAGCTGCGTACCACTGAAAGCATGTCTTCACTGTCCTAGACACCCAGCCCAAGGAGTGAGGAGACAGTATAGTTTGACATACGCACACATCCACCATAAAACGAAGACATTCCTCTGAAAGATTTTGTGGCTCTTTGAATGCATCTTATGCATTCAGGACCAGACATCGTCTTGTGTTGGTGCACAGAGAGCCATCCATGAGTGATGCCGCTCTCTTCTCCTCCCTTCATGAGAGAATTACAACCTTGGCTGCAAAGCTCAGGGTTGTTAAATGCATCTCTGACTTGCAGATGAGCACACAGACCCGCAGTCAAGGCTGGGATGTGAAGCTGCAGGGTGAAGATTTTGTGTGATCTTAAATAAAATGGCCAGATTTTTGTTCCCAGGGAAGACAAAAGGGCTTTGTGAGGAAGGGGAAGTGGTGGGGGAAAAAAAGTGTGCATGGATGGGGAAATTTTAGAAGAGAAATAGTGAGAAGTAAATGACCAGGAACTCATCTCCTGTTCTGAACTGACTTTTCCTTTGTCCTAAAAGAAGTTTTTAGCACATTTAATTTGGCATCAGTGAAAAGAAGTGATACTTGTAACCAAAAATTACTGAACTTTTTTAGCTAAACACCAAAATGAAAGATGAAAACAGGTAGTCTTGCACCAAGCCAAACCTTCTTGAAAGCATTATTGGGGGAGACATGTCAAAATTCTTCTAAATTCTGCTAAAAACAAAATAAATGCAGTGAAAAAAATGTGGGCTGGCTTGAGGTTGAGTCCTCCAAGTTAAGTTCCCTGTGACAGCACAGCTCAGTACCCCCTCGTTCCTGAGGGCAGATCTCTAGAACATAGTCAATGTCCACTGGAGGCTTTTCTTCCCAAAAGGTCGGCGCTTGAGTTATTTATCACTCTGCTCTGATATTTACCTGGCTGAATTTTGGAAGCTGGATCCAAACATGAAAATTCTGGGAAGATGGATAGAGATGTCATGAAAGTCTATGATATTTCTTTATTTATACATTTAGCAGCTTTCATAGCCCAGTGCTGAAAAATGTTGGCAACTGGCTGAGAAAAACTCCTGTTGCAGGAAAATGGAGAACCAACTTCACTTTCCCCCTAAGTGGTCTAGTGTGATAAAAATATATTTATTTGAAGTCAAGCGAGACTTCCTAGACAGAACTGTCCATTGATTTATTTCTCTGCTTCTGTTTCCCTCTGGGAAACATGCAAGTGTGTGAGCAGAAAGTGTGGAGTGCAGGGGCAACGCTCCAGCACTGTGAACAAAACATGGTCAGTTTGAAATGTGTTGCAAGGAAGCACTTAAAGGAGAGAAGAATTGCTTGCATTACCAATGAGTGGTACTCAGATCTAAGACCAGGTTCAGTACTGGAAAAAACATCATGACAGGAGGTGGACAATTCTGTTAATTTTATATGAAAAGTTTTTGGACACTACTGTGTTTTGAAGTGTTTAAACCATGACTTATCAGTAAAATTAAATGTACACTTCAGCTGCAGAGCTGGTTATATGTATCTGTGTGTAACGTGAAAACAAATATATTAGAGTCTCTCTTCCTATGTCTGGTCCATCCTCCAGCAATCCTTGTGCTTCTTGATTTCACATAAGTAGCAGAAGATGGAGATTCCCTGGATGTTCAGCCAGCTCCAAGTGCGGGATGCTAAGGACTTACTACAAATCACAGTACTTTGAAAAAAAATGCAGATTATTTCAGCTGGTATATATGCATGAAAATACAACACAAATCCCAGTGTGGTTTGTTGCATCCAAGTGCTCTGCACGACTGCTTCTTCAGCGGAGGAGGTTAAAAACTGGGCAGCATGGTTATCATAGCCAGGAGAAGGTCCCAAAGCAAAAAGTGCTGCTTCACAGGCGGTGTAACAGCCAGGTTTGCTCTCCATCTCTGTTTTTCTACAGTCATTTGCCTCATTTTCTCTGCTGTTCATTATGACACTTGCTAGGTTTTTCCCCACTGAGGTTTCTTGTTCCACAGACTAGCAAATCTATAGGAAATTGCTGAGCTGTAACATTTCCATATCAAATGGATATTAAAGTAATGAAAAACATGGTAATAAAAACAGAATAATAATCTGGACTTTTTCTTTCTATAATACACTGAGGAGGAATAAGGGGAAAGGACAAGAAATCAAACAACCAGGAACTCTTGCAAGGATTAAAAGTTAGTTTTAGAATTTGGTCCAAAGTGATGCAATGATGGCAAATGTCTTTCAGAGTGAGTTGGGGGATAAAAGAGTTTGAAAAGAAACTCTGCAGGGAATTGCCCAATTTGGGCCTTGCAGATTTCCCTGCCCAGGAAAATAAACACTTCTGAGGTTGTTAGAGTAGATCACAAGCCATAAGGGTTCATGCACCAAAAGACAGTGACCGTCTTGTGCGTGATTCAGGACTGGTTTCCCTGACTTGAAAAAAGGAATTTGCCATGTGTAAAATAAGCATGGACCATAATGTAAGAACCTCACCTGAAGAGTCAAGGGTTGCTGTTTTTCTTCCACTTTTCTTTCAATTTCACATTTTGGATAGTCAACAGCCTGCTTTGGTCGTACCCCAGACACAGAGGCAGACAGCTAAGCTCATTTGCCACCAGAAGGGGAAGACTTTCTGTTATTGTCTAGACTTTGTGAAACCCTGAAAAGTTGCAGCTGTTGTTTTTAAGGAAAATTATATTAAATCCACTTAATTTTTAAAGAAGGATTAATTTTAGGAGTATAGGAGCTGTTGGAATAATTTGCTTCCCACTAGGATAGCTAATTCATGAATGAAATACTGAAGTCTTTATTGTAAAAGCCCAAAT
Organism: Mycteria americana; assembly: GCF_035582795.1. Classification (NCBI taxonomy): domain Eukaryota; kingdom Metazoa; phylum Chordata; class Aves; order Ciconiiformes; family Ciconiidae; genus Mycteria; species Mycteria americana. The sequence goes on along the minus strand of NC_134372.1, from coordinate 8,215,247 downwards.
ACCTTTTTTTCATGCATCTTCAGCTTATACTATGTTGTGAAATGCAGCAAAATTCCTTCCCAGAGTGACAGGCTTTTGTTTGCTTTTTTGGCTAGAAGTGGGTTTTCCAAAAGACCCTTAGACTCAGATGTCTACAACATGAAGAGCTCCATCAGAGGAAATCTGGATTCCTTTTACAATCAAAGGAGGGAAAAAAAGCTGTGCTAAAATCCATTTATCTGACCTATTTCAGTCACCTACTTTAGATGTTTTACAGGTAGTTTTTATGCATATATTCTACAGTTGAAAAACAAAGCTGGGCAGCTAGGTACAGGTCACCTTGAAATGCTGTATGTTCTTTGTTGCAGAGCAGGTATGTTTGTCAGTCCCTTTCAATTTGTTTCATTTCTTTAGAACCCAAGAGACCCCCTTAGAAATGACTCACTAGGAAAATCATGCTCCAAATGAGCAAAACAAATGGCTAACAACTAACCCACCGCAAAACACTGGGAGAACAGCATCCTCAGGGGCTCACCTACCGTTTTGTTCATTGATCTGGGGCTGGTGCCTCTGGGACACCTGGACCACGCTCTCACAAGCTGAGGAAATTCAAACAAAGCTCTACCACTCGTGGGTTTGCAGCATTTGTTTGCAACCTTGCAGTTTTCCTTCCCTTAATTCTATAGGAGCTGGTAAGGGCAGGAAAGATATCTGTCCTGCCACAGAATGTGCTAAATAGCTCTCTAAACTCAATGGAAAGGCTCCAAAGGGAAGTCTTTCCATGCTGCTGTTGACTGCAGTGCAGGTGGGTTGGGCAGCACTGAGCAACTGCAGCAAAAAACTACAAGCATCATAGTTTTGGGAAACAGAACTCCCCAGCCTTTCTGTGAGGAATGAAATAAAACACCAACGCAGCAACTTGGAGGTATAGTTATCGTTTATTTAACCACATACAGACTGGAGTTTCTGTTAGTTAGCTTGGTGCTAGGGAAATACTGCATGCAGAGGTTTTTTTTGAATGTGAACAAACTTGGCTAATACCACGAACATCAGCTTCTCCCAAGCTCTGCACCACTGTTTCCTCCCAGCTCAAGTTACCTGTTCCTGCAGAAAAACAGACCATAGATATAGCAACACATATAAATTTACATTACAGTAGCAATGACAGGACCCTCCACTGGGACTTAGACACGTACAGCACACAGTGGGGTAACAAGAAACCATTCCTCAGCTGCTTCGCAGTAACCATCTATTTCTGTGCTCTTATTCTAAAGCAATGCAAATCAGTCTGTGTTCCTGCATACAACAAAGATGAAGAGGCAGTTGACATTGGTCCAGTTGCATCTAGTTTGCTTCTGTATCTCAGCCCCAAGACAAGGGGCTGAGTCGCGTGGAGTTCTCTCTCTCTGCATATAACAAGAAATAGTCCCTAAGTTGGGGCTTTGGGGCTGAAATGGCAACCTACCAATTCCCAGTAAACCTACTACATTACTCCAAGAGGCAGCAATGACTGCTATACATGATTCAGCCTTAGCACTCTCCACTTTTTTACAGTGTCTCTTGCATTGACAGCAAGGAGCACTCATATAAGTGTTAGCCTCAATCTGCTTGCTTCAGGTCTCATTTCTTCCCCTATCTCCCCTCCCATGAGGAACAGGTATATTGAAGAATCATCTCTCCCCCCTGTCCACCCGTCTTTTCGCCGCTAAGAAATTCCACTGAGGATTGAGTCTTTTCCCTGCAACTTTATTTGCCAGCTGTAGGGTTTTCACACCGTATTTGTATTCCAGTCCCGATTTCAATTACCTGGCTAACCTTTTCAATTTTCACAGAGAGTGAGAATCAGAAAACAGCAGGTCCTTTATTACAGCTCACACTGGCGGGGAATGTTTCACCCCCCTTCCCTCCCCTATGTTTGCAAGAAAGCTCTATCAAATTCAAACAAACTCATTGATCATAACTTGTCTATTTACTTATGCTTTGCTGGCTGTTAAGTATTCTGGTCCTTTCTGCAGACCTCTTTTCCATCCTCCTTTTGGCTTGGACGTGCTATTTTTTATGTCATTTCTAAAAGCATTTCTAAAAGAACATTTCTTAAGTCTTCACCCTGGTGCTTGACTCCAGTGAGAACTCTCACCAGGGTCAAATACTGGAGAAGGTAAAAGCCTTGTGCTTTTAGAGGGGTTATTTACTGATCTTTGATAAGCAAGACATGGTGGTTGCCAGTCCCAGAGCACTTCCCAGTGAAAGCCCAGAGCATTGGAGAAGTTCCCTCAGACCAGAAGGCAAGTCAGGCACAGGACACCACCCTGCTGATCCCAAAGCCACTGCTCTGCCACTAAACTGTACCGGCCATAGCTGTCACCTGCAAAATAAATCATTTTCCTCTCCCTTTTTGCCTTTCTCAGTTCTTCAAGTCATAACCTTCCTATCTCCTTCATTTTTTTAGCTCTTGATATAGCAATCATTTTCATGCCTGTGCTCTGTCTGCCCCATCAATCAGCCATCCTAAAAATGGTTTATTTGATGGGGTGGGGGGGGAGGATTTAGTGCAATAGATCTGTTTCTTAGCAACTCCTTCCCCTCTTTCTTACTCTTCTTTTGTTATTTCCAGCTCATTATCTTTGCTCATGTTCAACACCAAATTAACTTAATTACAGACAGATTTCATATCTCTCTAAACCAGAAGGGGCACTTGTAAAACATCCCTCCAGTCAATAGTAAATGAGGGCCTTGGCCTATGCTAAGTAGGCTCTGCGAAAGGCAGCTCCAGCTGTGTCTGTCCTGCTCCCTCCAGAGACCTCTCCCAATTGCTCCTAGCTTCTGCCGTTCCTTTGAGCTGCTTTTAAGTGAGGCATTTCATCTATCCATTTTGCAGCCTACCCAAGTCCATCACAACCACTGAGCTCCACAATAGTCATCCTTATAAACTGCCAGGTGAATGCTTCTCTTATGCAGATGCCAAGGGCACTGTGATCTTTCCACCATATTCAGATAGGTGGAAAGTGCCTAGGTTCAAAGTCTATGCCTATTGGAATCTGCCCTGGGTGCAAATCTGAGCTAAACCTGAGTCATACTGAGTCTGAACAGTGGATGTACTCAGTCCAGGATGACCTCCTATTACTGGCACATTTGGTAGGCCAAAGATCTCTCTTGGTTAACGCAGATCTGGTTGCCCAGAAGTCATATACTGACTATAGCTCTCTCCTTGAAAATCCCCTCTGAGATAAAAATGCACTAACTGGACTAGGTCCAGGGCAGCCCCTCATACCTCATCCTCTCCTTAGCTGGTGATAACAAGTTTCCTTGGGAAATAAGGAGCAGGATCTATCTCTAGCAGTTGATGGGTTTCTCACCTTCTAGTAGGTAAGGTTGCACTGCTGTGTCTTACCATTCACAAAAGTTCTCCACTGGCAGAGGAAATGTCTTCTTCCTTCTGCTGGAGGTCAAGTAACTATTAGCCAGCCAGGACACCTCTTCCTAAGTCCATCAAGTTTTGTCACGGCGTCAGTGATTCCTCACTGGTAGAAGTAGGATCCTGCTCTGGGAAGAATGAGGAGAGATCTGTATTCACACAGTGAGGAAAGAGTTGTGAGATAGCAGCAACTAACAGATTTGTGTTGAGGGCATGTGAAATACTGTGAAGCCATCTAAAGACAGAGGGGAGGGGGAATAAAACTCCCACCAGTGACATAAAAGGCAGGGAGGGTTTTGTGGCAGTTATGAGAGGAATAAGAGAGTTTAGATTCTAACTTCTAGAAAGATCCTAACATCTTTCTACTGTTAGAAGATGACACCTGTGGTCTTTGGGAAGGAAGGAAAGCCCAGGTGGTTCTTTATGCAGATAGCTCTTCCTCATTTAGATGAGCACTTCTACCCAGCTCTTTGCTACCCTGGAAAGTGGAACCACAGGTTAAATTGGGATGTGTGTCCCCTCATCTTACAAAGATAGAGTTGCAAATCATGCACGTATACTTTAGTTAACTAACTTGAACAGTAGTAACAGTGCAGCTACAGGACAAGCCTTCCTGAGGCTCTGGTGACTGACCCATGCAGTTAATGGGAATGACACAAGCTACTGTGAGGAGACTATACCACATGAACTGCTGTCAGGTCCTTGCCCTTAGTCCTGGACTTTCTGAGGGATAGAGTCTCATTCAGAATGAAACTCTTTCTGCCTCAAAAGCTTCAGGCTCTTCCCTTTCTCTGTTGCCCCTTGGTTGCTCATCACTTTGCTGTGTCCCTCTCTGCTCTGTAGGGAGAGAAGTCATAGGTAGGATAATCCCTCCTTGCTTCACTAAGACATTTTCAGTATCTCAGTGTAACCACATTGCATTTATCAGCTCAGCAGGAGACTGTTCCCAAGGTCTGGTTTTAGGCCAGAAAGGCCTGAAGAAGCCAAGGAGCAAATACCTACCCTGAAATCTGAACGTGTGGCCTCTAAAGATGATTTGTACACATTTTCCCCAGATTTACAGGCCAACGACACTAGTCAGTGTCCACTGGAGGTCAGTCTTGTGCCATGAAAACCTGTGTGGGGAGTGAGGCAGTGGGGTGCCCTGTGATTTCCAGCAGCCTTGAACTCTAAGCATGCATGTGTGGTGCACAAGACGCCCCAAGAGACAATCTGTCCCAGCTCCCTCAGTGTTGATTTATAATTTAGAGATTTTTCATGTTTTAATTTCTTTTTTTCCTTGCTCAAAAGTATCCAGTGGTCTGTTGCCAGATAACTCAGCAAGGGAGATGTATGTGCTGTTCAATCAGCACAGTGCAGGATCACAGAAAACCAGGATACTCCTCAGGTCCAAGCAAACATGTGCAGTGGCACCACATAGCTGGTGAGTCAGATTTAGCCTGCTCATCCAAGCTGACCTGAAAAATATTCTTGTTTAAGGGCAATTCTTAGTCTTTTGGTTTTGTTTCACAGGGGAGTGGCATCATAATTGTATACAGATTGCACCCTGTGGATGAGAGATCAGGATATTGATGCACGACCAACACAAGTACAAATCCAGATATGCTTAATTCAGAAGCATTTTCCTTGCCAGTGCCAATACTTAAGATTTTCTACGCTGAAGCCCATTCAAAGAGTCACCTCCTACTACTCTTTCTGTGAGACCCTCCAAGAAGGGCTCAACAAATATTTCATGGGAAACAAATATTTGGTGGGAAACAAAATCCTTCAGCTAAAGATTTTGATAAAACAGATTTTTCCCCTGCAAAAAAAATCCATGCTTTTATGCAGGATCCCACAGGTGCCAGTACAAACTCAGCTCTGGCTCTACCAAGTGAAGTCAGCTCTTGGTAACTCATATGTCTATATAAAAAATATGCGTCAGTATGGCCCACATAGAAAACGGAGATTGAAGTGCTCAGTTGTGATTTCCTCGGGTTACTATTCCACGTATCAGTCTATGGCCCAGATATTCCTTATTTCACCTTCATGGTGACTTAATTTTTCTCTCTAGATCAAGGATGGCAGAGCTGTCCTCTGCCCTTCCTCCAGTCAGGCCACATTTGAAGTGCAGGATACACATCATCCACACACATTCACTGAAGCTCAAGACTGAAACGGCAGCCGGCATTGAACAAATCCTCTGCTGGCCCCTTCTACAAGAAGCCTTAAGCATATATTTCTTCTGCTTTGCTGTAATAGATAAAGAGCCATTCCTTTTCTGCTATTTTTCTATCACAGCAATAGAAATATTGATCCCCACCATTGGCTTCTTTGCTGTGAATGATCAGTTATCCTTTAGTGTTAAACAAACTGCAATTATACATTCTAAACAACCAGAGAATCCCAATGGTCAAGGTACCTTCTGATCTCTCACCTCTTATTCCCACTAGTATTCCTGTCTGCATGGTCTTGTGCACGCCACAGCTTTCCAGCAGGAGAAAGGCAGTCTCCATCTCTCTGTCATTCTCCACTCATATTCACCTCCTGCCTCAAGGAACAGCAAAGTTCTTTCTGAAGCCAGACAGTTCTTAAGAGGGACTGAAACAGATGGGGAAAAAAGAGACAGGGTGGGGTCACTCCAATAACGCAGTAATATTGGCTCTCCATAATTTGGAAACAAGCCCACAGTATGGCCATGGCACTGGAGTTATTACTTGGAAGACATGACCCTAACTAGCCCAGGACCTCAACAGTCCAGTGATGCCACAGACAGTCAGAAACCAGGCAAGCAATGGGTAGGAACAGAGCCAAGAAGACTGTTGGCTTTGGCAGAGCCCATTTTAATATCAGACATCCTTGCAGCAGCCCTTGGGTGCTGCCATCTTGCTGCATATTGGAAACTGTTAGGAGTATACAATGCACTGTTCTCAGTACGATCCATATCGACAAATTACATGCCAATGTGCTTAGGCCAAGGGGACATTCACATCCTTTGCTTTGCATATTAATCAGCTCTGCATGTAGAGGTGAAACAAGGTTAGTGAGGAAAGGAACACAAACATCTGTCATTTTGCCTTCGGGATCCACCACTGGTCCTTCCTCTCAGAAGTCAGACATTTTCATTCCTTTTTTTGTTTGGGAGGGGGGGTCCCACTCATCCTTTGCTGCAACATCTATGATATTTACTACAGCAGGAAATTTAACGTGACTTCATCTGGCTGTTTGGGAGCTTTGCAACTGATGGTCCATTACCACTTTCTTATGGGGTGTTTATTTTCTTAGGAACATTTCATACCTTCACAGATGGGACTGAACCACTTACGTCTGTCAGTATATCACAGTAGCTAAAGCCCTAGTTTACTGCCAGGCTGGACCAACTGTGGAACTTATTAAGTGTGCTGAAGACAAAAGGTTTGAACCAGGGATATATTTAGCTGTCCATATTTAAAGAAGGATTGGAAGGAAAGGGAGAGCTTAGAAAGCATCTAGGTAAAAAATAGCTGTATGGAAGCAGGACAGCTGCTAGTGTCTGTGAGCAGGACCCAACTTCATATGTCTTGGCTCATTTACTCCATTGATCTGCCCAGCACATTTTGGAGTCAAGATTTGCTCAGCCTTCCTAGGACTGTCTGTCTCCCTCTACCATACCCCAGCTGCCCTTGCTCTCCATTGCTGCAGGCTGAGTCCCGTTCATGATCTAGTGACAAACTTCTGCCCTGGGCATAACTGGATGAAGAAATCCCTTTGCTGAAACACTGAGGGATACTGGTGTGTCACTCTTCAATAATGCTCTGAAGGAAATAGTGCTTGTTTTAGAAATGCTAAAACAAAAGTGTTTATGGATATTGAGGGAGTTTTGTTAGTTTGATTCTGGCAGAAGAGGCTTTTCGATCCATTTATCAAGCTGCCTGCAGCTCCCATTTCAAGGCTGATGAAGCTATAATAAACAGTGAGCCAAAAAAAAAGCCGTTCGAAAGGTGTATCCAGAGCAGTTTAATAAATAAAAGAAGGTTGGGAAAAAGAAGAAAAATCATCAATGCAAGTTTTGGCTTTCCTCTGCTGTTCATTTTATAGCATAAATTTAAATAAATGAATGAAGCAGGTTGGTGGAATCACTCTCATTCTCAAATTCATTCTCTAAAAAGTCCTGCCTGTGAATTCATCTTTCTACAATGGCTCATGTCTTGCCAGCTACCCTCCAAATTGCCACTTTGAAATGTATAAGCATATCCATCAGGCTCTGCAGACCCCCAGAGTTTCTTTGAAAAAATATTTGCATTCCTGATTGATGAAAACTCTTTATGAAAACTCCAGTGCAATAAACCTCAACACAGCTAAGCACCTGGACGTCAGCTAGCTCAGGTGACTTTCTGGCCAGGCATCCCAAACATTATACTGTTCCCTTTCCACTGCCCATACAAAGAAGACCTTGGAGTTTGCCCCAAGCGTTGTCTTCCATAGAGGAGACATTTCTCCTGGAAAGCTCCTTGGAGGTCCCAGTCCTATATCAGCTATCAGTTGTTTCTCTGGGTACGAGAGCAGCCTCTGCTCATGCTGGGATTAAGTAAGTGCCATTTGCCATGTTCTCTTTTCTATTTGGATTCATGGATATCTGGCAAGCTGGGAGACATCTCCAGTCCCTTGCTGGCTATTTTGTGCCATTGATCTCTGGGGTATAGCAATGAAGTTACTGCATTTCTTTCCTGTGCATTTTGGTTGTCAAGGCCTGATAGACATTCAGACTGGATGTCCAAGTGTGAGTTTCAACATTCTTCTTCCAGAAGCTGTCACCATATTTCATTAAATTGCAGGAACTCTTCTTTGGGTCTGATTCTTTCTTCAGCTGATTTGGGTTAAGGCTCATGGACTTCAGCAGATAGCATTAAGATCCTGTTAGCAATAGAGAATACAAAGAGGGAATTGTAGACAGAAGAAAACATTGAAAGATGAGAAGTGGTGAAAGAATCAGAGAGAAACGGGGGGGGGGGGGGGAGGGGGGGACGGGACACGACACGACAAGCCCAGAGGAACAGAGACAGGAACTGAAAAGGAAAAGGAAAAAAAAAAGAAAAATTAATAAAGAATTGGAATGAGAATAAGGATGAAAGAAGAGAGGATAAGGGGAAGGGGAAGGGAGAAAGAAGGCCCAGAAATGTGCATAAAGAAAAATCCATGCTGGTTTTCACTAATGCTTCACCAGATGGAAATGGTATCAGCAATAATAGGACCTCTGAGCTCCAGAACAATAGGTGAAATAATTCAAGCACCACTTTCAGATTAAAAAACAGTGAAGGGAGTTTGATTTCTTTCCCAGTTTTTCTTTTCCTTCTATATACATAGAAAATAACCTCATCCACTTACTCACATTCTGTGGCTCATCACCACAAAAATATAAATAAAAGAATGAAACCACCCTTCAGTGCAGACAGAAAATAAATCAGAGGCCTCAGTGCTTTCTCATTGTTGCAGCTGGGTCCTGTCTTCACATTTATTTATTTTTAAATTTTCCCTCCCTCCTTGCACTCTAGAGACCATATCCCATAAAATGTTGGGTTATCAAGTTAACTGTGACTAATTCATGAGATAATTATAAAACATTTACACCAGAACATTATTATCTTGCTACTAAAAAAAACCCAAATACTTAATGTCCTCCAACATTGATGGCAAACCTCTTGTGACTGCAATGTTCTTTATCGCTAAAATTAAATTGATCTTCAATACTGCTTTTGTGCCTACTAGCACAGAATCACAGAAAAAAACGCCCTCAGATAATATGGAAACACAAAAATACAGACATTATATATACGTGTATGTGTGCTTATGCACACATACATATATGGGATTCTGACACATGCCCACAGAGGAGATTTAATTTCAGTCTTTCTCCCCCAGACAGACTCTGAGGCATAAGAGACATAAGCTTTTATGTTCAAGGGATGGATTCAGTGCATACCGATGGGTTGCTATGATCCACACACATAGGCACATGCACACACAGCTATAGGCGCAGCTCTCTACCTAGACTGAAGAGACAGAGCTGTGCATGTAGTGAGGAGCTGTTGTGACTCATGGAGACAGACTGTCTCTCACAGGTGCAAACATAAGCGTACGTGGAGAAGACACACACAGACCTGCAGCACTCTGTGCCATACACTGAGGGACTGTGGTAGGATCAAGGTTTTCTTTCTCATGCCCTTCCACTGCAAAGGGTATATTTTCTCCCTTCATCCAGAAGGATATCTTTGGTCAGGTTCTGTTCCCATTACTACAGCCTAGAGCTTACTTTGAAATTAATGTAATAATAAATTTCAGTTTTACACTGGTGTCACCAAGATCAGGATTTGGCCTTGTATATGCATCCAATATTAAGATCACCAAATGTGGCTATAAAGGCTCCTGGAGAAGCATCTCTGATCATGCAAATCTCTACTACAACAAGCATGACTGGCCATTAGGACTTCTGCAGCCTGGATAACAGCTCCTCTGTCACCTTCCATCTGGCCATGAGGCCAGAGGAGCATCTGAGAAAATTCTCAAGGCCATGCTTTCGCTATGATCCCTAGTTGCCACAATACTCCTGAGGGTTTAATGGGCATATACAGAAGAACCTCAAAAAGGTTCTTGCTTAGTTTATGAAAACTGCGAGCCTGTTGCTAGAGAGACCCAGGTTTTTCGACAATGACTTCTCCTCTCCCTCAAGAAGACAGGTGTCCTGGTTTCAGCTGAGATAGAGTTCATTTTCTTTATAGTGGCTGGTATGGGGCTATGTTTTGGATTTGTGCTGAAAACAGTGTTGATAACACAGAGATGTTTTAGTTGTTGCTGCACTAGTCAAGGACTTTTCAGCTTCCCATGCTCTGCCAGGTGCAGAAGCAGCTGGGACTGAACACAGCCAGGACAGCTGACCCAAACTGACCAAAGGGCTATTCCATACCACATGATGTCATGCTCAGTATATAAAGCTGGGGAAGAAGAAGGAAGGGGGGACATTTGGAGTGATGGTGTTTGTCTTCCCAAGTAACCATTACGCGTGATGGAGCCCTGCTTTCCTGGAGATGGCTGAACACTGCCTGCCCATGGGAAGTGGTGAACAAATTCCTTGTTTTGCTTTGCTTGTGTGCATGGCTTTTACTTTACCTGTTAAACTGTCTTTATGTCAACCCACAAGTTTTCTCACTTTTACTCTTCTGATTCTCTCCCTCATCCCACCGGGGGGGAGTGAGCGAGCGGCTCTGTGGTGCTTAGTTGCTGGCTGGGATTAAACCACGACAACAGGATAATGGACCACCATTAAAACATAACCCCACTAGACAACCATCTTTGTAAACGTGGTCTGCCACACTCCCAGAAAACAGAGAGCCAGCAAACCTTGGGCTGGCACAGTCTAACTTTTAGCTACAGCCCCTGGGATAACCCAGGGTAGAAGAAACCCCCTCAGGGCAAATGCAGGGAAGAAAAACTCTTTCTTGTTCCCCTTTCTCCCTCCTTTCCTCTTTGAATGTGTTTGGTCCTCATGGAAAATTATCTGTGCTTTCTCGCAAGCATGTTTGCACCCAGACCAATACGCTTGATGCTTGTCTGCACGGAAGAGAAGGCCAAGGGGTCCTCTTCCTCCCAGCAGCTAGTGAAAGGCCACATTAAGCAAGGCAACAGCTACAGATGCCTTACAGCCAAGAGCAGCCATCCCCGCCCTGCGAGGGCTGGAAGCACGCTGAACATCCTGAACTGGTGAACACGTCCCAGGAGATTTCGCACTAAGCTGATGGTAAACAAAACTACCCAGAGCCTGAGGCATTACAGTTTGATTAACCACACGCACCTTTGTAGAAGGATTAGGAGGACTCTATCATTGTGATGTTTGAATCCTAATTGAAAACCAGTAATCCGGCCCCAGTCCCTCCCACACACACTGTGCTTGTCTGGGATCTGGGAGGGGAGATGCGTGTGTCTTTGAGCATCTGCTTTGGGACAACAAAGGGGATCACAGCTCCAAAGAACCATGTTTACTTCCCATCACACATCAGCCCAGCAAACATCACGGGATTGTACAAAACCGATGGACACAGCGGGGATTAGAGTTTGAATTTCAGTCATCTATGCAGAGCCCATGTAGAAAACTGTCTGCTGTACGCAAGCGTCAACAAACACTCATGAAATTTCCTCTCTGCATCAATTTGCAAAATAGGAAAAATGCTTTGTGAACACCAATGTGGTCCTCTGTATACAGCTGCCAACGGTTGCCCTCTGGGGTGATTCTTGTAATTTGCTATGTTTCTCTCAGCAAGATGTCATTTATCATGAAGACTATCATCAATACATGAGCTGAGGATGAACCCCTGAGAAGGTCTATTATCCTTAACCCTGAAGCACAGAGGAGTTCTGTTTCAGGTATTCTTCTCTGGGTACCTAACTCAGCTACACCGCAAGGGGATCTATGGTCAAGAGAGGGGTCAGCAGTTTGGATTACCAGAATCTCATGCCATGTATTGTCCATGGAGGGAAGCAGTCTCAATACCTAACTTTGAGCCCATCAGTGACTCTCTAAATGCTCAAGTGTCCCATTACTGAGCATTCAGTCTCAGTGTTGATGTTACAGTGCAGCGCTGGCATTAGGAAAGCAACGAGACTGTCTACGAATGGTTATTACTACTATCTATGTGATCCTGCAATTAAAGACCACAAATCATGGTGCTAGACGTTGTTCATGTCCCCTTCAAACACGTAGCTATAGCATAGCCTCTTCCTCAAAGGAATCTCAGAGAAAAGTTAATGTCAGCAGGTAAAGATAGATGGGGACCATGAGATGATGAGACAATCATCTTGACTGGTGTTATAGAGTCTGAATGCACCAACAGCTTAACTAGAGTTAACCAGCTAATTACAGATGCTAAAGAGGTAACAGCCCTTCAGCTGATTCTTCATAAACATCTGGGCACATCACCCACATATGATTGCAAAACAGAGCTCCAGGTTAATGCATGAGGACAACGGCAGTACAAGGGGTTGTGTTTTAGCTCATGCATTTTCTTATGTTCTTCCTGAATGCCTCTTCCTAACATTTGAGATCATTTGAGTATGAAAGTTTCCCAGTGAAAAGAGCTGAAGACTGCAGCATTTATTTCTCTCTATAAGGACAAAGGGAGGATCAAGTCCAAGCTATTTCTCCTCAGATCATGGATCAATTGAACAACTCTGATGATGTCACTATCCCTGGCACTGGGACCTAATTCACAATTACCTCAAATCTGAAAGATTGACTTTCACCATCAGCATTTACTGTCTGCTGTATCTTTCTTTTCCCAGCAGAGCAAAAAAAAAAAAAGAAGAAAGAGAGGGAGAGGGAGAAGGAGATGGTTCAGATTCAACTGCAATTTAGCATTCATTTGCATTTTTAAATTAGTTACGCTATGGACCGTTGCAAAGCAATGACAGAGAATTTTTGTAATAATTAGTCTGCTGGGAGTGTAGAAATGGCTATACAGGCAGGTTGCACTGAAAGAGGAAGCAATACCCAAATGCTCAAACTGGGATTTGCGCAGGCAAATTTACTGTCACTCATATGGGGCCAGATCCAGCTCGCCAGACACAGATAGCTACAGTTCAGACGTCATCTGCACTAGACACTGACTATAGTCAGTGGAGAGAAAGGGACGTTTTTAGACTATGATTCATCTTATCCTAAAGTAAAAATCTAAATCAGGCCAGATCATTAGATACCTGAAGAGAGGTGAGATCAATCTCACCACTGTTGTTTTCAGTATAATCTTAAATTCTGCAGTCTCTTTGTATGCGTCAAGCTCTCCTCAGTGGGCTCCACATATCTTACCCCCTCTCCCTTCCTTCTGCAGTTCCTATCATGATTCTCTTAGTGCCTCTAATGAGATGTATCCCTCTCCTGTCTCCAGTAGAAAGTCATCATTGCTTCAGATCCGACAATAAGTGCTCAAAGAAGGAGGAAGTGGGGTGTCAGGGTGGGAAGGAACTAAAGGACCCTCAATTTTGCCACAGGGACCTACCTTCCCTCGGCTCATATAGGGGGATACAACAGCACTTCATTGTACAGTGTAAGTTGCTGCATATTCAGCAATCTGACTTGAACTCACTGATCTTGCAATGCATCTCACGTGTTGTTTGAGATGGGTGAATATTATAATGTCTCCTTCCTTGGATGGCAGAACATGGCAGCACTAATGCTCACTTTGCTCAGTAATGGGAAGAGACCACTCGTGACTAAGCACTACTTTAGAGACACTGCACACTCGACCATCTTGAAAGCAACTGTGCATCACCTATTAGATGCTCTCTGTCTCGCATCATCTTGTATTTGTTGTCCTTTGCTTGCCCTGCTCCAAAAGCTGGCATCTGTTTCTCAGTGTGACTGCTGCTTTTTGCTTAAGTTTTCCCTCTGGGTGAACTGAAGCACAAGGAACATTCAATGAATTTCCTGAAGTCCAAATCCTTCACCTGATCTAAAACATCAGCCCTCAGTACTTTTGTGTTTATCCAGCTTCATCACTGTTTTGTCCAAAAATGTGAATGCATTCTCTTCCAAAGCAGCAACAGTCAGTCCCAGCAACCCACCGTCCGGAATCAGTCGACACTACGTATCTGGCATGGTCATGTAATATTCTCAGTACGGACAAAAAGTGAAATGATAAGGAGAGCGGAAGCTTTCTCTGACCCCTACATTGGCTAGAATATTTCTGATATTTCTTTATAAATAGCATTTGCATCTGTCCATATTCATCAGATGTAATGAAAACTGAAAACAAAATCACCAAATACATAAAACCCAAACACTTGAAGTTAGATGCCACTAATTATGTACCTATTAACTCCAATGGGATCAACCATTGAAAGAACATGTGCACTGAATGGTTGTCTGAGCCTATGTTACAGAAAATTGCATACACCATCCAGGGTAATTATAAAGGAACAACAGGTTTAGGGCTGTGCCATGGAATGGTTTGCTATCTCTCGAGCATAGTGTAGGATTACAGACCATCACCATTTTATGGACACCTAATCCATAATGGTGTGTCATGTGGATATATAAGAACCAGCCATTTTTTAAAAGTTTTACTTCTTGTCTTCTTCCAAAGAGGTCCCTATCACTTGAAAATCATTCTACGTGCATCAAATGCATTAACTCTATGACTGCGAAATAGAGATCTCATTACTCTGACAACAAAGTGAGTGCAACTGGATTTCCCTGTAGGAACCAGAACCTTTAAGGTTTTATTACCATGTCACTCAGAGTTTTCATAGGTATTAATCACAAAGGTGCATTTTGTTTCAGCATGGACTTAAGTGACTTGATCCCAGCTATCTCTTTTGAGGACAGAAGGGCAAAAAGGACATGAAAGCTAAAATAAGTAAATGGCTCTAGTTATATTATGGATGCCAAGACCAAAATGTGCACTGTTCCACATTTTTTAGTCACTTGTGCAACTTTTGGGACTGGCATTTCTGGAGCATGTTTATCCTTTCAAAGTTTCTGATATGTTGTTACCAGTTTGGCTCTTCACATCAGTGGGTCCCACCTATGACAACTAGCACTGTCTTAGAAAGTTCAAGTCTCTTGCTCGCTCATCCGTCATTTTGCCACTAGTCACGTCCAAATTGAGGTGTAAGTAAGCATTTCCTAGGATCCTCTGTGCATTTTCCCTTAGGATATTCTTGCTTTGTTCCTCTGGCAGAGAATAGTTGTAGGGTTTGTGCTTTACAGCTGTGGTGTAGTCTCTGGAAAAGTTTTTTTACCTTGTAGTATAACAGGGACACATGGAGCAAACCTTCTGTCAATGCTGCTGAACTCTGATGGGATTCTTCTCAACTGGGCTTAGGCAGCTGACCTGCAAGATGTCTTGGTTTCTGTTGTAGTCAATGGAGAGAGAAATACCTCCCAAGAACCATTTGTCTCGGCCTAAGATGATTGTCCAAGAGAAATGGGACCACTTTCTGAAAGTGTCATTCTCTTCCTACTAACTATAGAGCAAATCTTGTTTAGACCAGAAACCAACTTTTAGACAGTTACATTTAGACTAGGTGGAACACACTCAAAATGTCTTCGTATGTTTGCCTACGTACATAGGAGTGGATCCATTCTAGTTGTTTATTCCTGAGTCTTTTCACGAAAGCATCACCTTGGAAAGGACAGTTTTCGGACAGAACCAAGCTGATCCAAATTTAGACTAGGAAACTATCAGAAAACATCTGCAGCCCTATAAACATATGCTCCCAGCTAGTCCTATGATTACAATAGTGTCATCCCTGTGAAACAGCAGGTTGTGTAGAGACAACAGGGAAAAGAGAAAGAAAGGAGATAGAAAAGGAGCATCACTGCATACCAGTTCCTTGGTGAGGACACATCTGTATTATAACCTCCCTTTCTGAAAGACTGAATTTTAAGAAAGCCTTTTTGAAACATCTCTAACTATCCAAAGGCTGCCAAAGTAGTTTCATGTGATATTTCTTTGTCAAGTGTCTCCTTTTGTTTCCAGCATGGTGCTGCAGCCTGGCAGACAGGCTGAACAGTGCCTTGCAAAAGGTGCGGAAGGGGCCGATACCCAGTGCGCTCTGACATGTCTTTAGACCTTCATCTGCTGAGGCATCGTCATCTATGATCATGTTTGCTGGATATTTCCATATGTGTAACGAGCATTTCAGACACACCACTGTCGCATGAAGTACTTTTCCATAAAAATAACATCCTGTAAAACCTATACCTTTAGACAACCCCCCATCTGAGATATCCCACATCTCTTTATTTTACAAAATAAAAGCTTGAGTGTTCATTCTCCTGAGCCTAAGTTTTCCACTGTGTTATCTGTGTTATCTGTGATTGTCTTGGAAACGCAGCTCACCCTGAAGCCAGCTATTAACATCTTTCAGCATAACAACAGCTTTTATTGTCCCACTATTTCACATGCATCCTGTCAAGATACGCAGATTAATGTGTTACCAGGGGGTAAGTTTGGGTACAAATTTACAAGGCCTCTACTCCATCATAATTGGCTGTATTCATATTCTCATTCTTCATGCTCAACCAGATGTGCTTGGAAGTGATTTGTCCTCAGGAAAAAAAGGGGTTGGTTGCTTTGCATCTGCTCTGTAGAAACAAAGAAAAGGGTGTCCTAGGGCTTCTTGTGGAGAAGCTGACATCCTGGGAGGTCACCCGCTAACCTCTGTTACTTCCTTCTGTGGCCCCCATCGTGCGTGCCTATTCCACATCATTAAAAAATGTTTAGTGAAAATATGAAGCCAGCTATTTAGTTTGAAAGACAATTTTCATCCAAGTAGCTGAAGTATTTCAGTTGAAAGGAAAAATATTACCAGGGAGAAAATACCAAATGGGGTTTTCTACACTAAAATTCTTGACATTCTGCATATCTGAGCAACCATCCATAAAGGGCATGCAGTTTACATCACCAGAAGACTCTTCCCCAAGCCCAGCTATAATATTTCTCCAGAGACACAACCCAAGAACATTCGACTATCTGCATTTTTGCGTGTGCCTCAAAGCTTTTGTTACCATGACTATGATGGCTAGTGCATATGATTTGCTCACATTCCCAGCTGACAGCCAGGCCAGCAAAATCTCATAGTTTATACATGCTCTCTGATGCTTTTTAGTATTTAGTGGGTTGACTAAGAATCCGTTAATGGCTCCAGTGACTGTTGTGTTTTCAGTGGATCACTAAATAATTTAAAATACTAAATACTCATTATAACTAGTAAATGGCAATGCAATAATAGGCAGGCAAATATTAAAGAACTTCTCACCCAACAGAGGGAAGCCAAATATAACAAAGATCATCTTCAGAGAAATACGCCATGAAGGGATCCATCTCTGTAAATGAGTTCAATGCACCCTTCCAACCTGTAGTGCTCTTTCATCCGGAATGAGAACAAAGCTAAAAAAGTTCCCTAAGTCCAGCTTGTACACACACTTAACTTACTTAGTGTTTATCTGTTATGTGAGTACATTGACTTTAGTCATCATCAGCTCACACCAGTAGCGTTGCTTATTTTATTCTTTCTGACTACTTATCCATTCCACCAATGCTGGAATTGCTCTATAATAATTTGCGAATGCCATATGATCCTGTTGTCCAGTGCTTGTTGTATTCATATGTTAGATAATTGAAAAGCGGGGAGAGAAGCAACAAGGAGAGTCAGGCATTCTCAGTAAAAGACTTGCTCAATGTACACCACTTAATGCAAACAACTCCAGGATGCCAAGAGCCACATCCAGGAAATGAAAAAGGCTGGGCATCAGAATACCAAAACCATCTGCCTGGGGTCTTACATCCCCATTGTAGAAATGTGACTGGATTTGGACTTTGTTTCTCTTTTAGCTTCCATCTCCCTATGACTAGAGAAGATGACTGTAGCTTACAGGAGTAGAAAAATATAATGTTATTCAAGACTGTGACATTGTTATTCTAATTTGCAAAAAAGGAGGAGGAACAGATTCAAGGATGAAACAAAACCCTTGGGCTGGATTCCCTTTCTGGCTTATATTGACATAAATAACATGCAAGAGTGGAAAAGTCCATATTAACAGGAGAATTAAAATGCACTAATCAATTTGTATTGCTAAAGTGGTGCAAGACTTCAGGGGGCATAATCGTAAAACTAGTTTCCCCTGAATTTCCTCTTTTATTCTCATTAACCATCTTGGTCAAATTCTCTTCCTTGTTCAGATTTCACCAATAAAAAATGACTCAGCTAAAGGCTTTAGAGCAACTATGCTTTTGCACCTGTGTAGAGGATAACAGGTTTTGCTCTAAAACCTAATGTGCCTGGTTCAGAATGACGCTAGAATTGTTGATGTTCAAGGACAGATTGGACAAGCAGCTGCAACAGAAACCCAGTGTGGCTTACTGAGAACCACATGAGTCTTGGAAAATCGTAAGCTGAATATACTCAGAGAGCAGAAAATGTTATGGAGGAAGATTGAACATGCTTGCCCTATTCTTATTCTTCACCAGGTGTCTGCTTATGGCCCCTGCTGGAGACCCATTACTGATGCTGTCAAGCTACTCTGAAGGCTCAAATATATCCATTCCTCAATGGCTAATAATTTACAGACTCAGCTGCACCATGAACATCATCTACACATCACAAATCTGATGAGAAGACAGAAGACGGTGAAGATTATTTACGAGAAAGGAACTCTCTGCATTCCTCCTAATGCCTTCAGCAGTAAACAGAGACAAAACATTTTAAAAATTACAGACCTGACCCTTGGCAGAATGATTGTCAAAGTTTTTCCACAAACTGGAGGCGTTTTGCAAGATAGACAGAATGAACCCCAGTGTGCTAAGTTAAGACGTTTTATGGCAGAATGGGGATGTGTTCCTGCAGGAGCAAAACACCTAATTGACCCATAATCTATCAGAGCAACAATAGAGAATAACATTCCCAGTATAATTGGTTTATAAATCATTCCTGTGATACCAGGACCTAGCAATTTATTTTGAGTATTTGAGTGTTTATTCTGAGGAAATGCAGTGGTTTAGCTATATTTAAACTTTTGGCTGGTGCTAGGAGGGGAAAGATGACAACTGTGCACAGTGATTTATTTCTCCACTTTACTTGGATTGTAAAGGTGTGAAGACACAGCTTTGAAAAATCAGTCTTTCAGTGGCCAACAGGCACTGTGCAAGTGCTGTCCCTCCTGGCCCCAGCTTTCTGCCATGCTAGATTTCCACTCAGAACAGCTGGTGATGGGCAGTCACCTTCATCCTCTCCATGAAGCCTGTCATAATGTGCTAGCTTTTAACTGCTGTTTGAAGACCATTTTGCCAACAGAAGTTTACCAGACAGTCAGTGCCCCACACAGGGAATCCATACAATAACAAATTCACTCACACATGTATATCCTGTTTCTCAGGTCATGAACCATCCCTTGTCCCTTACATTCATAACTCCTCTACATTATATGAACGTTAGCACATGCATTTAACTGCACAGTGAACACGGGGCATCATCAGGGCCAGGTGGGATGGTTACTCATTACTGTCCCAGTTTGTGAAGCACAGCTTTCACTCCCTAGCAAAAGGAGCAGAAATGATTTCTGGGTGCAGCTTCTGGAGAAAGTCCTCAAAATTAGCAGCCTTCACAGGACCATGGAGTGGGATAAAGGCCAGATTTGAACTGGGGTGAGGTCAATAATGATGTGTGAAAGTATTTTATGGCAGTTTTGTCTGAGCAGAGGTTTAGTAGGTAGAAAAAAAAAATGATACTCCCATCCTCCATGGAAGAAATAGGGGCCACCTGCCACCCCTTTCCCACAAGCAAGTGGCCAGGACAGAGAGCATGGCTGGCAATTTCCTTTTCCTGACACTTGTTTCCACATTCATCCCTCCAGGAGGCACTAGCAGGGCCATCACTGGATTTCTGCAGCTGTTCATGTCTCACTCTGTGCCAGAACAGTGACCTCAGTGACAGCAGACAAGAAGCAAAACAGTAATATCCGCCCTGTGCCATGGATTTACAAGTACAAACTATCTTCTATGATCAGCTTTTCATTAGCACAATTGCACAAAGAGAATAGCTGAGGTTCAGGAAACACCATGTGCATATCCAGAGCAGACACAGGGACCAAGTTACTTTAATCCTAATGAGAGATGCTCCTAACATACAGTGAGGCACTAAAGTCTGATAAAAGGGAAAAAGAGAGAAAGGTAAAATTTTGCACCACACTGTTCTGTTAAGTTATCAAAGGAAATCTGAAAACACTGGGCTCTGATTGCAAATTTGGTCATGGAAACATGGCTCTAGGAAAAAAAGAAACAAGAATTAAAGCTATTTCTCCTCTTCCTTTCCAAAAGTATAAAGTAGCCAAGCAAAGAGATTCAAAACAGCAATGGCCCTAGACCCAGCACTAGAGCCCCAGCATGACCATTTGACTGAGCTGGACAGACAAATAAACACATGTCACTGCATATGTGCCTTCTCTGGACAGAAGTCCCACTGAAGGGGAGTTTCCTCATATACTGACTGCAAGATCAGAAGAAAGATTAGAAGATATTTAGCAAGCAGACACACTGGCACACACACTCCTGCCCAATTGCTTCAGCACGTACCATTTATCTCTTCTAGAGTAGAAGCTATAAACAGAGTAAAGCCTACAGTTGTCCCACTACTGTGGAATGCATCACCAGGCATCTCCCTTGAAAAGTATTGAGAAGCATCTCTGATTTTAAAAATATTTTATTTTCTTCTAAGTCATCTGTTCTCGATTTACATTTTATTTCAACAGCCATGAAAGTATCTGAATAAACGCTCATGGAAATCAACATTCTCTATTTAGTTATGTGCAACATGCAGTTCCTACAACCTCTTATACCTTCACCCAACAAAATGGGTTGCGCTGGATCCGCTTGTTTCATGACACAGTACATTGTCCCTGAACCTCCACTTCCAGACCACCAAAGAATTTCAGCTGGCCTCTTACTCGGTGGAAAGGGACAGGGGTAACTCAGCACAGCAATCATCATGCACTGCCGCCCTTGCCTTCTCCTCTGGCTGTAGTACATGGAGCTGGTTTTATTTTCAAAATCTATTTGATTCATCTCCTGGACACTTAGGAGACCACCAGCTGGTCCCTGTAGAGTAAAGACTACTTAAGTGAGAATGAGATATTGTTCTCATGTAGCCTGTTAGCGACACATGGGCCTAGGGCCTAGGGAAGGTACTTAAAGAAGGAACTTAAGCTGAAATTCTCAAGTATATCCTAGTGCTTTCAGTAAAGTAAGGCACCTCATGAGCATCAATTTTACATGGTCTGGAGAAAGGCTTTTGATTTTCAAACACTGGCACAAAATTAATCTCCCCAGCCTAAGCTTTGATCTGAACTAAGATCATGAAGAACTGGTGAGTAACAAGGATCTATATGATCTGATTAATCAGAACTGATTAATTATTGTTGCCCAGTTTGGACAGTGCCATCTAGAACTGTATTTTTAAAGCACATAATCTTGATGGTATATCTCTTCTGATTAGCCCTTCACAAGAATATTCATATAAATTGGAGCTGCAGCATCTCTGCTGAAGTATTCTGATGACATAATGGGTTGTTATAAATATGTAATTTGCCCAAGTGAAACAAGTCCAGCTATTTAGGGTAGGTCAGAGCGTCAAGTTACTGTGCCCTCTCTAACATAATTTTTACTGTCTCTTAGGTCAGAGAGATCCCGTTTAAATGCAAAAGTACTTTGTAATTGCAATTTGCAAAACAATGAGATAAATATGCGCAATACAGTTTGCTGATAAAGCAGAATTTTGTCAGAGCAGGACATTTTTTAATGGTTTACCTTGGGGGCACCAGCTGTTTTCTAAAGTACTGCTAAATGACAGAAGAAGATACACTTACATACAATACAAGGAAATGCCAAGAACAAATCCTGGAAATATTTTACTTGTAAATAACAGCACAAATACAAGAAATCTCTGAGTCCACAGATAGGATACTGATGATAGAGAGACATTCACCATCATATATGCCACTTTGTCAAGAAGAGAAAGATTCAGAAGAAGGGTACGAGACAGGAGTTATTTTATCCTTTATCAATACACAACAACCAAAGATGCTGATGTTCAGTACTTACTTTTTTATCCATTATTTCCTATGACTTTTTCCTCCTAATATTGCAAACAGCAACTGCTTTTTGCAACATTGTGAATGATGTTTAATACTTAGATTAAATGAGAGCTGGGGGCAGAGAAGTATTAAATGTAGATATGATACTGTTTTAACAGACTGCTGCCCTTTGTCATAAATAAGCTATCAAACTTAGACCCAACAAAATCCATCAGGAGACCAGCAGCTTTGCCAGCAGCTGTTACAAAGGGAATAGGGAATAATTTTAAGTCAAGGTCAATAACTTCTATTTGGACTAGACAAATTCAGATGGTGGAACCACCAGTGGCTATGAAAAACAACAGTCCACATGCAACCACTCACAATATCTTTAAAGAAGGGGAGGGTGAGCAGAAAGTGAGCCACTTGGATTTGTTTCTTTGCTTGCCCTCCCAGGTGTAGCTGTTGTGGAAAGCAGGTAGCAGAAAAGGAAAGCAAGGCGTGACAGCATATTAGCTAAAAGGAACATGTTGGACCCTCTTCTCCTTTATCCCTCAAATCTGTGGTGCTGATGCTGTGAAAGGCATGTCATCCTAGATGTGAGGGCAAGGAGCCAGCAACTCAAAAGACAGAGGAAAAAAGATGTACGTAGTAAGGGAGGTCGAAGACATGACAAGGAAAAGGGGGCAGCAATGACCTGAGCCAAAATAAACAGAGAACCACTTGCCTGAACGGACCTTTGGTCCGATACCATTTGTGAGTTCTCGTCACATCAGCCGGGTCTCCAGCAGAGACAATTCCTTGTACAACATCAGCAAATTAGTCCAGTCTCCAGTTGTGACTAGTGCCTGGTAGAAAGCTGTAGGGGAGGGAAAACATGAATGCAATCTGGCCAATTACGCACTGAGGAGCATAGGGAACATAGGGAAAACAAACAAACAAAAAGTCTCTGAACTTGCAGGTGTCAACACAAACCCAAAAGACTGATAAGCTTCTTTTCTTAATGTGAGGCTGTAGTATGGTGAGCACAGAGAATGGGAGTGATTCTTACAGCGGCTGCTTGCAGGAGGTCAATACATAGCACAGTGCTCACCTCAAACATATATGTGAAGGCAGAGCCACAGGGGTTCCAGCACTTGGGTTTGTTTTCTCATTTTTTATTTGCAGTGAAGCTTGTGATGGCAGCCACATGGGAAGAGCCGATTACATTCCTGCCAATGGTTGCAGCATACCCTGTGAAATACTGTATCCCTTCAGTACCTCATCTCAAGGACTCCAAAAGCCAGGTCAGAGAGTCAGGCTGAACACACTGAGGAAAACCTGTGTGCACTGAGTCACAGGAGGAGACTACCACCTTATGGACCTATCTCAAGGGTTGGAAAAACCCCAACCTATTTTATTCTCTCAATTTGTTCACTTGAGCACAATTCAGACCACTGCACTGTGCAGGAGAAACACAAACATATCAGAAGGACTGCTGCAGCGTAGTAGGAGGACTCCGTAGAAGGACTGTTACTGCTTGCATCAGTGCAAGCAGTAACTGGGACTGATTCAAAACACCAGCTTTGAGACCTGCTGTTACAAGGCACAGCTCTGGGTGTGAAATGAGAGACTTTAGAGAAGCATCTTTTTGCTGTTCCTGATGAAATGAAGTGTTACTGCCCACTGAGACTCTCTCTATGTTCTGCCGTTCAAGTACAATTATTACTCCACCCTCAGCAGTGCTTTTGTGCCCGTCTCTGATAAGAGCAGGGGCTGCTTTGCCTGCTGTATCTGATCTTGCATTGCCACACAACCCACAGGAATTGATCCTGCCAGACCTCAATGGGCCATAGAGCACAGACCAGAACTAAAAAAAGCCAGTGCATTCCCCACCTCAGAGCAAAGGGAAAGCCTGGAGGGAAGAGATGCTGCCAGTTGTTTTCTACATTGATTCTTTTCACACTTTCCAGTCACTCACTCCAAGCTCCATAAATACCTGCAGGGTCAAAATACTGTCCTCGTGAGTTGGAGTAGTGACCTTGATAAGTGACACAGCCAATATACAGCCCTTTCTTTGGAAGGAATTGCCCCCCGTAGGATTTTTTGCTCATTCAGTCTTTCTTCTCCTTCAAGGAAAATCTGCCAGAACTGACTACTTCCAATTCATTTTTTTCCTTCCTCTTCTTCTTTATTTTATTTTATTTTGTGTGTTGTCCCAGCCTCCCCTCTCAGAGGTATCTCCCTGGGGAAATTCATGTCCCTTGTACTTTTTACTCTGTGCACATAATAGAACATTATCTGCATAATTTATCTTTCACTACATGTTGTCTTCCTTCTGGCTAAGTGTTTTTCTAAAATAAATATATATCCTCATCGTGTACACTGAGAAAAAGAGCCAACAAGCCTATCCAATGTGAGAACTCTATAATATCCAAACCCTGAACCACCAAGAATATGTTAGCTCAGTCCTTTAGGTCAAATGCAGCTGTAGAGCTGATCTTCCTCCTGCCTCTCTCTGTATTTTTCAGTGTTCCATTCTTTCTGTAGATCTAATGAAACCCCCACAAGGCTGAATCCAGATAAAATTTGGAATTGAAGTGCAAGCCACAAAGCAAGGGAATTCAATGAGATAAGACAAAAAACCCTCTGCCTTTAATGCTTTTCATCACACCTCTGAATGGCAGGGTATGAAACAACAGCAGATCTATGGGACTGGGAAGGGTGGGAGCATTGGACATGGACTAATTAGCATGACCATAACATCCTGACCACATGTGGCACAGATGTTGCTTCCATGTAGCATGCTTTCAAGAAGCACAACTGCCAGCTAGTACATATATATTACAGCTCACAGGATGCAGGGGACCTGACAAAGCATTTGACCATGTCTTGAAGTTAAATGTGCTAGGGCTGTTAAAGTCCAGTCAATGCAATCTTCAGTCAGCTTCTCTTACATTCTCTTGAGCATGAGGACAGCACAGTACTTTGTTGATGCTGCTGGGATTTTCAGGTGTTTATACCTATGAGCAAGAAAAATTGAGAGAAAAATGTAACAAAACAGATTCTTTTCTATTGCAGCCTGAGGTTTTGTAGCAAATCTGAATCACAGCATATTAGAGTGAAAACATGTCCTGAATATTGGGGGAGTTAAAAATATTCCCTGTTCATTTATTTAACCATGTGACTACATCTATGCAATTAAAAGTGAATTTGATATTTCCATGTTTCTTCCCATTTTCCTTTACGATGATTTTGAAAGTACCACAGTTGTTCTGCTTAGCACAACACTGTTACGGTCCCTGTTTTGTACCATCCTTCCCATTTGCACCGGTTCACCAGCAAGTTCAGGGCTCTAAGGTTAGAGGGTAGTGGTCTACCCTATATGAGGACTGAGTTGTAAACTTGAAATAATAGGCAAATCCAAGAACAAGGTTTGGAGTTTCCTTCCAAACCCCTCACACTTCTACTCTCTACAGTTATCTTTGGATGGGCTGAATTGTCCTTGGAGATTCTAGATCTCTCCAAGGGACATTTATGGGATCAATTCAGGTTCCTAAGTGCAGGTGTTTGGTACCACTTCAGATAATCGAGGGTATCCCACCTGAGTTCTGAAAGTGCTGGGTCTCCAGAAAGCCCAATGTGTATGTCTCAGATATGCTTGGGAATCCATAGTAGCATTAGAAGTGTAAGCACCTGATTCTCTCCCTAGATTCAGACCCGTCTTTGTGATGGCAACAGTTGCGTTGAGTGGAACTCAGGCCATGGGGCTTTTTTTAGAGGGTCACACCAGCAGATTTGTGCCAAACCAAGAGAATGTGACTAGATGCAGGACTGAAAGCCCTCCAGATGCTTTTCTGTCCCATCCACAGTGTCCCCATTTATGAATTTTATGGTGTCCCCTTTCTGATTTCCTTAGACCAATTTATGTTTCTTAGGGGAAGAACCCAAGTAAGACAATGTGAAGTTAGCTTCACTAACTCACTACTAATCGCCTGGTGCACTGTCACAAGACTAATGGCCTAGTTTAAGGAGCATCACTGTCAGGGGGTCCTTTTTTAATAGGATTCCCACAGTGCAAGAAGAGGCAGCCCTCGTATCTAAAAAATGACAATATGGGAGGAGAGACCTTGATCTCAACAGATTAAATTTGGATTTTACTGAAGACCTTTACAGCTAGGAACGTGTCACCTGTTGGAGTCAGCTGCAAAGCCCCAAAAATAGGAAAAAAAAAAGCCTATCTCCTCTCTTCTTTAATAGTAATGCAAAGCTCTGCTGTGAATTTTTGTCTTTTAGAAAAAGCCTCAATCCAGACTCAAAAGCTGTGGAAAACTGACCTCTTTTCATTACAGGTTATTTGATAATCTCTGAGTCTTTGAGACTCCTACCCAAGGAAGTGAACACAGAGAGACAAGCACGGAGGAGGGCTTGCACATGGCCACGATGGGAAGGGGAAGAAGCAAGGAAGGTTTAACCCAAAACACACCAAAACTTTTCAAAGATTCTCATCTCTTCTCAACATGAGTTGTTCCTTACATACCTTCCTCTGAAGTCAAAGGCCACAGTCAGGGACTTCCTTGGAGGAAAGAAGTTTCACCTCCTTGTTTTGCCATATCTACCATTCTCCCTTAATAACAAAAGTTTCTATTTCATGTACTCATCAGAGCTAAGAAGATGATATGAAACATGGTCCTCTGCCACCAGGGCTACTATCAGGACTCAGATTTGGATTGCTCTTTCTCATCATTTCTGTGGGTGTCTCATTATCACATTTATGTCAGTCTCAGAGTGGGATCCAACACAGGTGTCCTTCAGGCAGTTTAAGTCACACTGCCCTTTCTTCTTTCATTTTCTTTGTGTTTGGGTGATAGTCTGTTATCAGTAATGGGAAGAAATTGTCCCTATGCTGTATCAGCGCAGAGATAAGTCTGCTAGCCTGGTCTTCCTTCAAAGCACATGAAAGGATCTCCAAGAGGAAGTTACAATAGGAGAAGGTGAGAAAAGGGGTCAGCTGGCTTCTATTTGCTCGACTGGAAGCACATGTCCAATATCAGTCACCTCATTGTCTCTTGGGGGACAAAAATATCACAAACGCACCTCCAAGCCCTCTAATTTCAAAGTCAGGGTCTGTAAGACGACGTAATCATAGTGCAACGTTGATTCCCTGAGAACAGCTATCAGCACTCACTCAAATGTCAACACTCAAAGCAAAGACTAATGTAAGTACAGTCACCTTATCAGTACTAGCTGTCCTAGAGATTTAACGATTTGAAGAAAGAACCTGAGTTGTAATAAAACTTAATAACATCATTGAAAGGTATCAGATCAGTCTAAATTGCCGCAAGAAGAAAATAATTTTCCACCAATTTCTGTCTTAGTTAAAGTCTACTTCATACAAGTATATGGTGAGGATGGGAATATGTCATGAGTTGTAATTGAAGGTAACTGATTTCTCTCCCTCAGCCTGTATCAGTAAAACATCGGTTTCATCCAGTTTTGGGCACTGGACCTCAAAAACAGAAGTGGAACAATTGCAGAAAGTCCATAGGAGAGAAATGTGAACTGCCAAAGATCAAAGACCATGATCTATGAGGGAGCAATGAGGGAGCTGCTGGTTCAGTCAGAGAAGAGAAAAACAATGGAGAGAGCATAAGAGCCATCAATTGTATACAGGCTGTTGGAAAGAGAAAGGAGATAATCTGTTTGCCATGACCAGGATGGCTAGCACAAGAAATAATGGGCTTAGGTGGCAGCAAGAGGTATGAGGGTTAGACATCAGGAAAAGCTTCCTATCGGTGAGGGGAGTAGGGGACTGGAGTGGATTGCCTGGGGCGTGGTAGAATCTCACTGTTGGAGGCTTTTAAAGAACAAACATCCATCAGAAATGATATACAGAGAGCTGATCCTTGCTAAAGGGGGAGGAAAATGGATAAAGAAACCTCTTAAAGCCCTTTCTCCCCTGTTTTTTCTCTGATCCTATAAAGCTACTAAAGAGACCCCAGCCTACTCAAAAATCCCAAGGACGTGGTCAAAGACAGCTATAACAAAGCCTCCTGCAGTGAAATTGCAGAGTCCTTATAAACTTCTCAACAAACCAGAGGGCTGCCTAGAATAACCTGCAGTGTGTTATATCAAGGTGGCGAGTGAACCTCTGCCACTTTATTGTACATGATGTTTAAACAATGGGCTAGCTTCCAGTAATACAGTTAGTTTCACTGATACCTCCAAAACTACCTGCATGGTGAAGGTCAGGTGCGTCCTTGCCGAATCAGAATCTAACTACAGCACCCTGTCCTGGGCCACTGGAATAGGCTCCTCTGCCAATGCAAAACTTTGTGGTATAGAAGTTTCTGTATCCTGGATTAGCTTCATAATCTAACACACGAGGGAACAGTCCTGCCATTATCAGATAAGGACCCTAAATGAGAAAGGAAACATTCCCAAGGTCCAGTGCCTGTGCCCCTTTGATTACTGCAGTATAAATATATTACTGTTTGTCAGACTGATCTTTCCCAGTCTGTTTCCTCATATCAGTAGTAGAGATAGGAGCTCTCTGGGGTCCTCTGAATGTAATTACTTTCCTTTCTGCGTGGGGGAAGAGATTTCCTTTCATTCAAGGGTGCTGTTGTCTGCAGCCTTAATTTAGTCACTTTTCTCTGTATTATGAGGAATGTGGACTCTCCTGTAAGTTGTGCCAAGCACATCTTGAGAGTGAACTTCTTGCAACTTCATGCTGCCGTCTATGAAGGAGAAACAAGGTTTGCTTTATCTGCTTGCCAGAAGACAGGAGATCGCTATGGAGGACCCCCCAAGGTTTCTTTGACCAGTCACTGTATGTCACCCTTGGTTTGCCCACTTACACTGGCATAAGCATTTTTCTACTTTGCAATGGCACTTAGGACCTGAAAGCCAATCTGTGGTTGTGCCAGGGCTCCATAAACATCTGATTATATTCCTTTGCAAGGGAGATGTTTTCCCCATGCCTGCTAGGGGAATTCTCCTCTATCTTGAAGTGCAAAGTGCGATTTTTTTTCTACAAGTATTTCTTGGAACTTGTCCTATAAGAAGCCAGGACCTGCCACACACCCTGAAGTGCTCATGAGACCTGCCATGGAAGGAGGACAGCTGGTGATCCAGGTTTCACCATTCAGTACATGAAAGGGAATATTGCACAAGAAAGTACCAGGAAGCCAGTGGCTCTAAATATTTACATAGTTGTGTGCTTACCCCCCAGATAAATTAAACAGGACTCCATTTAAGGCCATAGACTTGCCACAGTAATATTGGAATGAAATCTTCTTCTTTTTACTTCATTAAAAGCCTCGGGCAAAAGAGATCAATTTTAACCTTAGCATCATTCTGTTTCAAACAGTGTATAGTAATGCTGAATGAGCTGGAAGGAGAAGTATTTATTTAGAGTATTTATTTGTGTGGTATTATCAAATTTGAGGTCCAAAGACTGAAATCCTACCCTTCACAGTACTGTGTACACATTGGTTAATATAGATTTTGCTCTAGGAGAAAAAACACGTTGAGATATGCTAGATGGTGAAAGTAAATATTATTGTGTGCAAAGCAGCAAAGGGGGGAAAGAGGCAGAATGAAAGAGAGAAAAGAAGAGAGAAATGACATGATATATCCAAGGACAGTCAGAAAACCCACGTCACAGCAGGGAACTGAATTCACATCTGTTCTGTTCCAGCTCAGTACATTTCTACAAGCAGCCTCCTTCAACATGCTTCATTTGTGGTCAAAATCCCAAAGAGGGAAAAGAAGAAACAAGAAAAGGAAATACTGCAGGAATTTTAACCCCACTATTGGTACTTTTTATAGTGTCCAGGTAGTTAAGCTTAGTCTTCAATAATGTATGACAGAAAGTAATGCAATTTAAATCAGGAGAGGCAGACAGCAGGGTAGGGGAGGTAAAGGTGAGTCCTGAAGCGCACAAGCTGAAGGAGACAATATTGTAGAAAAATAAAGCTGTGAGCCATAATAACAGCTTTTCTTAACAGAACTTAACTAGGTTAGAGTGACCTCCGAGAGGTGCCAGAATTTTAACAGCCAAATTCTAATGTGAAGGATTATGGATATTTCTGTATAAATTGCCCTTGTTTTACATAGACCATTTTGCTGAGCACAATGTTAATTTTGCAGCTCCGCTGGAGCAGCAGCTTATAAGAAGATAAACAGAAAATGATGCCTTTAGTAGCTGACGGATACCTTGGCTAAGAGGGATGATAAAACTATTTACATGAAGATATTAAAGGCATGAAGGGTGCACCAGCCTTTTAGCAGCACTGCTCCGAGTGGGGTGGGGGAAGGTGGCAATAGATGGGAAAGGACTTATTTTCTTTACTCTGATTTTTACCCAATCCACAGCTATAACTAAGAGAAGACTTTTCTTCTTTAGCTGCATGTTCTTCTCTGAATTTCCTTTCTTGTGTAATTCTGCTGCAAGAACTGTTGAGTGAATTCCCATCCCAGGTGAAATTTGGGGTGTGATCCATGGTGCTGACAGAGACAGAAAGGGGAAATTAGAGAGAGCTAAGGCTTAACCCATTCTGGGAATATAAATCCAACTGCACTGGAGTGGCTGAAACAGAGGGAGCTCATAATTCCCCATGTTTCCAGACCCTGAATCTGTGGATTTCTTTATCTTTGTGTTTCATCCAGCCTCAGCAGAGATGATAAGGGTGGAGAAAAGGGAGAAAGGGGCATCAGGATGATGAGGTTCAAGACAAGGTTAAGAACTCCCCCAAGCCTGATCCCAAGCCTGTGTCAGGACATGCGCTGTCTCCAGCTACGCCTAGGCCAGTCTTGTGATGAGGGATGTACCCACTTCTTAAGGGACATCAGATGGGATAGGAAGGGAAAATTGGAGTCTGAAAGCAATCGGTGACTTTCCAAAGCACCACCCTCAACCACCTTGCAGCCATACCGCAACGGACTTAGGATTCAGGCTGCATCAGCTTTGGCACAGAGGTGAGTGAGCAAGCAGGGCTGCTGCTTGAGACCAAGCACTGGGATGTGAAGACGGAGGAAGGAAGAGGTAATCATTTGTGCCTGGCAGGCCCCCTGCCTCTCTGGCCCAAGTGGTTACAAGCTCCAAGGTCACCCAGCCACAAACTTTCTCCTTGACTAGTCAGCTCCACTTGGCCTAATTCCAGGTATTAATGCCCTAAAAATGTGCATATTTAAGAATTAATCACAAGCAAAATATTTTCAATTTTTAACCATCTATTTTCCTCTTTTTATATCTGCCTCTCTATCTCTTTTTAAATGACTGACTAATTGACAACTGACTAACTTTCATTCCAATTAAAAGTAAACATTTTTTTTCAAAGAAAAGGGATGGCACTGTGGTAACCACACTTGAATAGCACCAATAGATTTACCTGCCCAAGATGATAGAGCTGAATTCAGTGGCTGGCAGCAAGGTAATATTAGCTCAGGTACAATCCCTCAGGAGTCCACCTGGCCACAGTCATAAATTGCTGCCTCCATTACAGCTTTGCCAATACCATTTCCATGCTGGCTGCACATCAGCTTTATTGTAGTATAACGCGCATTTCACAG
The DNA here is from genome assembly GCF_035582795.1 of Mycteria americana. NCBI lineage: Eukaryota > Metazoa > Chordata > Aves > Ciconiiformes > Ciconiidae > Mycteria > Mycteria americana. The sequence continues at coordinate 8,183,724 of NC_134372.1, read as the reverse complement.
GAGTGCAGCAGGAATGACAGAATGGGGTTAGGACACTAGAAAAGCCACATTATTTTTTCATCCTAGGAGTTGCAAAAGGAGGTAGAGAAGGGCAAAGACACCAAAGGCTCAGCTCTAGGCTGCTGCTGTAACTGAGTGAAGAGAAAGAAAGACAGAAAAGAGCTGTGCTCGCTCATCCAATCTAAATGTAGGAAAGTTTTTCAGAGATTTCCCACTAGTCTTTCACTTATTATGCATCAAGGGCAGAGCTGTCTCCATTTTATTGCACTCTGTCATTCAGAGCTGGGCTAATCATTGCTGCTGTGAATGGAGACAGCCAGTTGGGAATCCATCTTTTCAAGTGTCCCCCATGTTGCTTATACACATGCCACTGCCCTGACTCAAGCTGTGTCTGGTGACTTTGGAAAAGCTGTCTTTGCATACAAAGATCTAAAGGATACAGTGAAAAAAGACAGGTATATATGACAAAGGAACCAAAGGACAATTCTGCTATGTCCTGAGCTTGAGTTAAGATATGTAGAAGCAACCTTGGCTCTGATCTCCTCAGCACAACTTTGGTAAAAATGTGTAACAAGCTCTGGGCAGAGATTGCCAGGCCAAGGAGACCACCCAGTGCCACACAGCCCTGTGAGGACACAGCGGATTGGGTTGGAAGCAGCACAGCCACCTTCACTGCCCCCAAGCCCAGTTCAGCAAGATCTGCTCTCACCACTGCAGCTATTGAGACAGATCTGGGTGTAAACTTTAAATGTGGAATTTTTCAGGCTGCTATGAAGTAAGATGGGTTAGAGCTGATGTCTTGGAAAATGTTGAGTCTGGAGCAGCCATCTCATATCTTTTATCTACCCAAGCAGCAATGTCAGAGGAGAGTCTGAGACCATCATCCTCTCATCCTGACTTTTCTAGGCAAGGAATAAAGCCGTGCCTCTTTTTAAAAATCATCAGATTTATGTTTCCAAAGAAATAAGAGAAAAAATACAGATTAGCTTCTTCAAGGGAAACAGCATACCTTAGGGTTTAATTCACAGGAGGATATTATAATTGCACAGAGGTTGGCATTTGTGCTAGTCACTTGAGGGAGACAAAGAGCCACACTGAGTTTGCCTGGATTTTGTGTGGTCAGTCTTCAAGGTAGAAGAAAAGAGAACTATAAAAGCCTTATGGTCAGTGCAAGGTCTGGATATATCTATTAGCTTCTGGAAGCAAAAGAATTAATAATGAGATGGTAAAATCTACAGGGAAATAGAGAATTAAACAGGACTCAAAAGATCTCATGAGAGAGCTGGTCAGCACAGCCTCAGACAACGTTTGTTGTAGACAATGGCAAGGGTTGGAATAATTTGCCTGAAAGGATCTAAACTCACTGTAACATTTGGTGAGGGAAAGAAGGCCTGAGAATACAAAGGTCATTTCAATCAGCTCAGCATGATCAAACGCATCTGCTCAAAACATATGTGGTGTTTAAACGTCTGTTCCAGAGTCAAAATATTGGGATGCAGAAAATACCAATGTGCTGTGCACTAGAGAAACCATGAGTAATTTCCTTGGTGAGTGCTGTGATCAGATCTGTGCCATAAACCCAAGAGGAAATGGTAAAAAATGAACACAATTTCAAAAAGGATTGTAAGGATAATAGAGATTTTTCTCCATGGAGAAAAGCTACGAAGATGATGGCTATTGAATAGAAATCAGAAAGATGAATGAGATGATACAGCACAGGCGTAGTCAAAATATAAAATACCATATTTGGCACATCTACTTTTTCACTGACATTTGAGAAAGCAGTTTGGGACAATCTGCACAATTAAGTCTTTTTGCTTAGAAGACCTATAAAGAAAACACTTGTACGTGTTTAAGCGAAAATAACCACTGGAACTCTCTGCTGTGTGATACAACTGAAGCAACCAGCTATAGCCTTCTGTAACCAGAAAAGGATATTTAATGTAAGTGGCACACAACATAATGTCTAGCACGAGGGATGCCAGAACACTTTTATTTTATTGGCTCATATTGTTTTTCTTTGGCAAGTTTCCTTCCTCTCTTCATGAAGATGAAGCTTGGTTTGCTAACTCACAGCCACACAACTGATCTTTGTGGAAAGTTTCATCTGAAAGAGCTGAGCCACCTCTCATCTCAGAGTTTTCCTCTGGAAACACCACTCTCACACTCAGGACTACAGAGGGAGCCTCTCTCTTGCCATTGACCAGCTTCTCCATCTAAATTAGCTGTCTAACACCCTGTGCTGTGAATACTCCCAGAAAGAAGAAAACACATTAGAGGAACTTCATTCAGCCATTAAATTGGGACATATCTACCTCTTTCTTAAGGGTCACAAATGAGATCAATTTACCATAAACCTCTAGGGATTCTGCAATATCAAGGCAGAGGCAGGTAAATGTTTCAGCTCTCTGTAGAAATTTCTGGTCTGTTTATCATTGCAGTTTTGAAGCACTTATGTGAACCAAAAATAGTTTAGCAGTTCAATAGAGCAAGACAGTCACTATATCCATGCTGGACTGGACATGTGTGTGTTAGCTGCATCACTGACCATAATAATGTCCTTAGGTATAAGTGCAGTATTCACATGTTCTTCCAGCTGACATTTTAGTGTAATTCTATGTTAATAAAAGTACAACTGAAATATCAGTGCAGAATCCAGCTCAGTTTAATCCACTGAAGCTGAAGGAACACTGTGAAAGTCCTTCTGATACTGTGGGTTGGAGCTGGGTAAAACAGACCTGTACATCAAAGGGTTAGGACCCAATTGCACTGTCCTCTCTGTTACTTCAGGCAGGCAGTCCTTGAAATTATGACAAATTGGCTTGGAAATGCTCTGATGCACCTGGATGATTTTAGAAAAGTAAAGGCCTCGGGGATTCCCTTTTTAACCAAAATGGGAAATATATTTTTATAAAAACCAGTCATGCTACTTTTCTTTTGTTTTCATCACTGAGATGTCTTTGGTGACAATGAAAGCGAAATATGCACAGTCCCAGGGAGAGCCAGTATCCCACAGGCAGGCAATAATCAAACTTGTCTTCTGAAAGTTTAGTCAGTGGCTTCAGTGCAGAACTGGAGCCAATTTTCATCCTTTCCTTACCTAAGTCAATCCCCTCATTACCTGTGGATGGACTTGACCTTGGTTTAGACCATTTTCCAATCTCTTGGACAATCAAATAAGCAGAGACATGCCTTAGCCTTAAGAGTTTTCCCCATGGTTGGTTGGGATTAACAACTAGAGAGGAAAGAGCAAGTAAATACTAAACCAGATGATAAATTCCATGTCTCACTCTTAGATGCTCTAAGGAAACATCCGTTTTGTATCTCTCACAGACCACCTTGTCCCTCAAGCAAATATACCATTTTCTTTCCTAACACAGGCATGAGTTACTTTAGGCCAATACTGTGATCAATACCAGCAGCCCTGGGACTTCTACTACAACACCGACTGTTTAACCAAGTTATTAGCCTAGTACTCTGTCTAAATCAAGGAAGAGCTCCTAAACTTAAATGTTAAATATCCTTCTGCCCAAGTGATCCACAACCAAAGACCCAGCGCTGGATGTTTCAGTTACTTCAAAATTTATGAAGAGTAAACAACATCCATTAACATTTGAATTCATTGGCTCTTATTTAGCCATATAAGACCAAATCACACTCCAATACAGAGCTGGTTTCCTCTCAGAAGCTGTTCCTCTCCCTTCCTCGACAGCTTTTCAAGTACTGGGTTGAAAAAAACTGACCACAAAGTAGTATCTAATCCTGGGCTTGCCCTGACCCACATTATCGACTCATTTCCACCTCCTACTGCAGAAGTGCAAAACCTTCTCCTTTAGGAGAGTCACACTGGAGGAGAGATTTCTCCTCTTCTTCAGGAGAGACTCCTGAACATTTAACAGGATTTATAATGATCCACTGATGCACTTACCAGGAGATGGCTCAAGGAAGGCAACACACACCCAGACCCCAATGAAATCTCAAGGCAGAGCTCTGTGGTTTTAGCCACAAATTCTTCACATTCATGTTTTCTGCTTTACTCGCACTGGAGACAACTTCAGAGACCACCACTCATTCATCTTTCCCCACCCCTTAGTGATAATTCATTGAGGGGCTTTGACCAATGTTTAAAAAAACAATTGCAGAATTGGAGCAGCACAAGGTCAGCTGTGGCATGTGGTCCTTGTGGAGAGTTAGTCAGGAGCTGCTTGGAAAGGGTCTTTCAAGTTTGCTGAGTCTCTGAGCGTAATGAGGGATACAAAAGAGAAGGATGGCAGTGCAAAGCCACAGGGCTCCCTACAATCTGCTGAGCTTGGGAGGAGGAAAAGCATGTTCCTTTGCTGCCTTCACGGATACGTTTTCTCCAGTGGGGATAGAGCATATGTTTGGAGCCCTACAGGGAGGTACTGTTTTCCCTCATTATTTCACTTCCAGCCTCTGCCCTAGAGCGTGACCAAACATGAAATACGATTTATCAAGAACGAGCTCCTTTGGTTTATCATCCTTCTAGAGCTCACCTTTCTTCTCTTACTTGGACAAAATGCATCCACATAGATGCCTTCACATAACTGATGGAGCCGAACCTCTTCTCTGCTCCTGTTACCACCAGGTAATAATGAACCGCACTCCCTCGCCAGGCAAAGTAACGACCTGAGAAACTCTAATCAGACACATAAAAGCTCAAGAGGATAAAACCAGATGTATACAAAATATATGCAATATGCATAATTTCGGCCACCCCTGAAGCAGAGGCTCCTTACACAGACCCCTCCCGGCCTGCCTGCAGGTTCTCTGTCTCCCCTGTTTGCCAACAAGACAACAAGAGGAACCTGTGTTCAGCTGTTCCCTCTGTGCAGAGATTAATTCATTGACAAGGCTCCTATGAATGTGCCAGCTCATTAATTACCATAAGAACCATGTCAGCAAGAAGTAGGCAAGGTGACTGCTGAAAATGGTCAGAGTGAACCATCTATTAGTGCTTGCTACCCTGGCCATTATATGCCAAAAACCAAACCAATAACACCTGGCAGACGTTTCTTAACTATGAAATATCACAAGTTGCACATTTTAGTAACATAAAACAGTAATGTAAATCAGTGTAAGGGGAGCAGACTACAAGGAAATTGGCCCTGCAAGCCAGTCAGTCCTCTTCCAAGGATTAAATTATTAGGCTACCTCCTATGGGCACAATGGAGTACAATGGGCCTCCCAGCAGTGGGAGGTGGCATAGAAAAATCCCAACAGCTTGACATGTCATCTCATCTGTGTTTCTGTCTGGCTGGTGGGAGAGAATTCATCTTCCGTAGAAGCTGCTCCTGTTATTAACAGGCAGGGTTGCCAGAAGGCAGGTTGTCCCATAACAAATCCACTGAGACAAAGGCAGAGAGAGACCAAGCTCAACAGGCTGAGATCCCAAATACAATGTCTGCTTGCGCAAGCAAGTACTCGACTCACAATCCTGTGCTGTCTACAAAGGCTTGGAGATGGCCACAGCCCATTTCAGAACTCACAGCTGGTAGCTCTGCCTGGTGCCTCCATCAGAGAGGGAACATGACCACCAGGAAGTCTCTGATTTGCTATTAAAATTCATCATTCTTCTTGTAATGCCAACACTGGGATAATGCGCCTGGGATTAGACCTAGGAAATCCATCAAGGCCAATACTTAGTCACACTCAAGTGCTTTTATGCCACAGTTGCTATGAGGAGCGGCTTCAAAACCAGCCCTTTAAGAAGATTGGGAGGGCAGGGGGCCTCCTGACTGCTGTGCAATTGAAGGCAGGGCTCTTCCCCAGACAGAGCCCGTGCATTTTCAGTAAAGGGGCATTTGAATATCAGGCAGTGGGAAGCAGAGTCTTGTCAATGCATCACAAGTTTTGCTTCCCTTGGTTCAGGGGGAATTAAAGGAGTAGCGAGAATAAGCTGGAGAAACTTAAGGTTGTTTCAACTTGCACAGAGCTCAGAAGAGCTCTGGAATATCTGTAAGAACACAAAGGAAGATCCAGGTTACAACTTCTCTCTTCTCATGCCTGTCACAGGGCGGGTGAATTTGTACCACAAGAGACAAGTGCTAAGTTAAGAGCTATGGCAGTATCTTGCCACATTCCTGATCATCTACCCATAACCCTTTTCCAATCACCGCACTAAATCATAGGGGGTCACCTTCCCTCACGACACATAACCGACTCCCTTCCTTCCGGCCTTTTTGTTTGATAGATTTTCATTTTATTTTTCCCCCTCTCCATTTTCTTTGGCCAGTCTCACTGCAGGCCGGAGGGCTAGGAAACATTATTTTTATCATCTGATATAAAAGGGATATGACAAGGCCGTGCTGTAAAATGCCAAGTGTCAAACCATAAGGAATTCCACAAATAACTGTTCAGATGTCCAAAGGGGGCAGGCAGGATATGGATGGCTCCCAAGTGCATGTCTAAGTCCACTAGCACTGCAGAGAGAGAAATGTGGCTCTGTCCAAGTTTGTGAGGTTTCCGGAGGTCCTGGCACATGTTGAGAGCAAGACCTGCCAGAGGGCAGACAGGCAATGCCACCACCTGAAACCTTTGTCAGAGGTCTTGCAGAGAAACATTGCCTCTGGGTGACAGCATTAGCTGTGTCACACACCTGGAGCGATTGCCTTGAAGAAATTGGCATTTGCTGATGGAAAGCACAAAATGAGTGACCTGGTTTCCCCTAACGGATGTGTAGTGAGGTGTGGGAAGAAATTAGTAAAGGAAACCTGGGAGAGAATCCCCTGGCACCAATGAGGAAGGAACAGGTTGATGCTGAGCAGCTGCGGGAGGTTCGGTGCAGACGAGGGAGAAAGCAGAGAAGCCTGATGTGCTGGAGGAAAGGGGAGGAGGAGCTGCTCTCCGGCAAGAAGGGGAGACAGTGGGATGGGAGATTAAAGAGGCATGTGGTGGGGAGCAAGGAAGGTGGAGGGGAAAGCAGAAATGGAGGCTAGCAAGTCAGATAAAATGGATTAGCTGGGGATAAAGGCAGCTGGGAGGGACTCAAAGAACATGAGATTAAGAAGTGTACAGGAGAGCTGATCAGTGTTCAAGGGAAATAAGAAAGCAGGGTCATCTGGATCCTGCTGATGGCTTTTAGAGGAGCAGAGTCTGAACAGTTTGAGAGGGAGGGTGGCCACAAAGCAGAACAGACATGCATAAAACCCCAAGGGGCCCAGAGAAAGGCAGGGGGACTGCTAGACCTCCTGACTACCCAGTGGGATCATCAGACAGCAAGCTTAGAAGCAGCAGTGTTTGAAAAGAACAGGAACTCAGTGATGCTGTGAGATCCAGCTGCACCCAGGGCTGCCAGGCACTAGGCATGTTCGTGGGTGATATTAAATGGGGTACAAACACTGTGCAGGAGTTTCTTACGTTTCAGTATCTGTTTAGCAACATGGTCCTGGGCCATCTGGACTTAGAGCCAAGCCAGCACAGCAGACAGAGAGAGCTAAATAAGAGAGACAGCTCCATCCCTGGGGACATGCCACCCCCCTGAGGGGGGGTTCTGAGTGGCCCCGGTACAAGACTCACTCCCTAGGGGCAGCCAAGTGCTGACTCCTTGCATGGGCCAGACAGTGCCATGACCCTGGTGTGCTAAACATCACGTGGCCGTTGCATCGCTTGTCATACGCTGGGAAAAACAGGTAATTGAGAGGTCTGAATTGTGCAGTGAGCAGATGACAGAGAAACAGAAGAAGTCTTGGCTCAATTCCTTGATCTCTTTTCTGGGCTGGGAATCAACTCATATGCCAGTTTGGTCAGGCAAGAGCAACCACATTGCTGAGCCCTGGCTCCTTCCAGCCTATGTCTCTGTTTGCTTTCCTCTGCCATCCTTTAGCATTTACTAACAGATTCTTGCACTGCAGATCCTGTGAAATGGTCCAGAGCAGATCCTCACTTTGAGAGACCAGCTCCAGGACCGTGGCCTTCACACACAGAGCAGTGAATGGGGCTGCCGAATTCACCCCTTTATCAGGGATCTAGACTGCTTGTGGATGGGCATGTTACTACACAGAGGAGAGGAGAAAATCCCTCTAAAATGGGCAGTAGATATGACTGTAGGCCTGCTTATAAATGCATGAACTAGCTCAGAAACCAGTGCAATGGCAGAAACAATCAGCCAAAAGCAGGAGCGCAGATTGTGCTTAAGTCCTCCTAAGATGCGGAAGAAATACACATTTAACTACAGCCTAAATTAGATTAACTTCAGCTCTTTGGTGCTATGAAGACCATGGGTTATCCTGTTTGAGCTACTTTGTCTGCTAACTGCCCAGCCAGGTGTGTAAACAGTTAAATCACTTTATAAAAGAGTTCATGATTCTCGTGCTGCCGAGGGAATCTCAGGAAGAGAATAGCAAAGGCAAGCAGAAGCCAAAGCAGCAGACCAATTAATAACTCTCCTTATTCTTATCATAGCTACCCCCATTTTCTAAAGGCCCTGCAGGAACAGTCACATCTGAAGGGGCCAGGCAACTGCACAGCCCAGCCCAGCGGGCTGAGCCTCGGCTGGTGCTTCACACGCAGGTCCCATCCCCGGAGCAGCAGCCTCCTTCCTCCCAGGCCCCTGTGCGCAGTGTCCCACTGCTCAGACACAAGCACAGAGGCTTATTTTTTCCCCTTATTCCTGACAAACAAAAAGGGAAAAGCTGGGAGGAAAAAGAGAAGAAAAAGGGAAGAAAAGATGAACAAGAAGAATCTGCTTTCAGCAAGGGGGGTTAATCTGACTCAAAGCCTAAATCCATGTTAGCAGTTAATCCAGTTAGTAAGGCTTTCATTGGGAGCTTTGAGAAATCCTTTAACCTCTTGCTGTAAACTAGGAGCAGCTTAGCAGCTCAATGTTCATGAGAAAAGCCTGTCAATAATGCTGCTAAGCAGGTATTTAGCAGGATTTAAGAAACAAGCATGTGACAACTCTTCTTTAATGAAGCAATTGGGCTTCTCTCCAGGAACCAAGTGGTCACTATTTCCTTTAGTCTTGCCTGTGATCTGCTTTTCAAGATTCAAAAGAAGATGCAGCTATGGTCTCTGTCAACTTGGAAAGCATTCATTCCCGGGGAAAGGACAGTAAAAAGCAGTTTTTGCTGGTGGTTTTTATAAATCTCATTGATTCTTTGTCCTAAGAGATCTTCTATGAAGCAGACTGCAGTAGTCAAAAAATTAAATTAACTTCCCTGAGACTTTTTTTCCTTTCAGAGGTGTCTATACTGTTCCAGACAAAGCAAGCTGACAAATAGCTTTAACGTTTAAGGCATTTTACCCCAGCCTGAGTCTAGCAGGATCAACAGTAAACTAAGGTTTTTTTTACCATCTCTCTGCAAAGTCATTACATATTCACTCCACCTGCAGAGACTGGCTAAATATGAGTTAGCTCTAGTCCAGAAATCATGCCATCACACGTCGTCTGGTGCTGCGTCCCGGTTCCTGGAAAAGGCAGGGTGCAAGCGTGACTGGGGGACACTGAGATACTGCAAGGTAAACTTCATCCCTGCCCTGGACAGATGAGAGCTGGGGCATCAGAGGCAGGTGATTGTCCAGACTCACCCACCCTTGGCTTCTCCGGGTGCCCAGTTGGTAGAGGGTTCCTGAGGATGCACAGCTGTCCTCTGGACTGTTGCTTACTTATCTCTCTGACACTGACTGGTCACAGAAATTCCATCACAGAAGCTTTCAGACACGATCGCCTTAATTATCTGTGTGGGTTGCTACAAATTCTCTCAAAGATATGTGATCCAAGATATGTGGCACAAATATCATGGCTTTTCTCAGCCTTCCCTTCTGTTTTACACCAGGAGATTCAGCCAGGGCTATCATTTCAGTGATACCCCTCTGCTTCTTGCATTCCAGACACAGACACTCCCATTTCCATTCTCTTTTACAGATAAAAGGTCATTCTGCCTTTTTTCCCCTCTCTATAATAAGGAGGAACATTGCATTACCTTTGATATTTGCTGTGTTCAGCCAGCGCGGGCTGAGAGGCCCATGCAACATTAATCCGGTTTTACCACCGCGCACCCTGTGATGTTCAAAGGGATCATTGCCATGCTAGCTGTTACCTCTAACGCACAAGAGCTAGGAGTGCAAGCAGGGTCTTTCAGAGGGAAACACTTTGCAGCTCTCAGTGCCTGAACTCAGTCCTAAAGCAGGCTGAGAAAGCCAATATGTAGGAAAATACAAGAGAAAATAATTCCTCTTTAAGCACCCAGTCATAATCTCAATAGCGTGCAGGTTTGGGGTCACTTGAAAGTATTTCCATTTCTGGTCCCTTTAGTATCTGACGACTTCTGCTGATAAGAGCAAAAAATTTCCATGCCATGCACACAGCTATTAAACCACTTATAGAAGGATTGTCTTTATGGGAGTCCTATCTAATGAGACCATGATCCCTTGTGAATAACTCTGGTAGGCATAAGGACAGCACACATACTAATTAACCTATAACACTGCCATTAAAAAGTCATGACATGAGTTAATGCACTGACTAGGATAGTTATTTTTCCTTTCATAAATTATATTTTCCTATAGCTCAATTAGGTATTTTCAACCACTGTTCTTTCCCCAGTCCTTACACTGTGTCTTTTCCAAAAAGACAGTCACAAGCCTTTTAAGAAAAAAAAAAGAGAAAAGAAAAGAAAAGATAACCTTTTAAAATAGCAAATGAGTGGTAAAAACAAGTGAGCTCCCACTCAGTTCAAATTCCAGCTCAGCCCTTGTCGGCCAGGTATAGTGATGGAAATGAGACTTTTTATGCATCATGCAGAGCCATCTTTTCACTGAAAAATGTACTTCAAACAGATGCAACGTTAGCAGACTGGGATACTGAGCAATTGGTTATCCTGTTTACTGCAAAATAACCTGTTGTATCTAGGTTTGCTGGTACTGTGTTTTCACATTCTGGTTTCTTATGAAACCAATACAAAAGACAAAGTGGATAAGGGTAACATTTGTTAGACTATAGTCACAGCTGTATTGCAGCATCTGGATACAGAAGGTAAGGCTCGAGCTGAGGAATTTAACTTTGTAAAAGCAGCTGTATTAATCGCAAATCAGCTAAAGAGAAAAAAACCACCCAACCCTCAATTGCAGATAATTTTCACTACGATGCAGCCACCTTTGGCCCCCAACTTCCAGAGGGAACCACCACCCGATTTTCATCCTTGTGATGATTCACTCCCTTCCCAGCATTGAGGCATTCGTGGCTTTTCCAGCTCAGCTCGCATGCTGAGCCAGCCAGGGCACGCAGAGCAGCAGCTCGTGGTCTACCAGCAGCCCCAGCCACTGCTCCCAGGCCCCTCCTGCCAAGGAGGGCTGCAGTGCTGGCCAGATGGTGCCTGCATCCCCCCCCACCAGTGCCGCTACAGACCACGCCGCTAGCAAGGCAGGAATCTGCTGGGCTACGCACTGTGGACAGGGTCAGTGCTGCTCTCTGCTTTCCCACGCAGACCTCCGCTTGGCCACGTCCCAGCGCAGTTTGCACTCTTTAGTCAGCATTGCCCTGGGGGTTACCTCCAGCCATCTGCCCGACGCAGCATCTGAGCAGACCTTCTGCTAACCCTGCTTCCCGAGGAGGAAGCCAAATACCGCCAGGCTCCCCGCCACTCACCTCAAAATAAGTAAATAACAAGGGAGTGAGAAGAGCCACCGCTCTTTTGTTCTGATGCAATCTGGCAAGGTCGGCACTGATGCACCACTTGGAAAGAGCCAGAAAAATGACAGGGTCCCTCTAGCCTGTGAAAGCCATCCCTGCCAGGGCTTTGCAGCGAGTACTACTGAGAAGGAGTGGGGATGCTGCATGGTATTATACCCATGGCAGCACCAGGCTGCAGAAAGGATAAACCGTGGCCACTTGGAAAGCTGCATGGGACTTCGGAGAATCTCTTCTTAGGGTGAGTTGTGGTACACCCCAAGATTGTCTTCCCTCAGGTGTGGACATGCTCCAGTTTGGAGCCTTCTAATTCCTGTCAGCCAAGAATGAAAAGCAGCTCTGCAGAGCAGGGAGGGCTGGGACACAACATCCAGCTTTTCTCCCTCCCCATCACAAAGCGAGACGTTACCCATAGTCCTGCTCTGGAGAGAGGGACAGGAGAGCAAGGGCAGAGGGAGGCAAGGGAAAAGCAGATGCAGAAAAGCACTGAGGCAAGGTTGAAGAGACCAGACTGTGAGGGCAAATACAGAGCAGAGTCTAAGGCTAATTTCACAGTTATTAATGTGGGTATCACAGGCATATCATATGGTGATGTTGCTGGGGTATTGGCACAATCACCCCCCATCGCATCAGGGCTCTGTAAACCCAGGCTCACAACCTCCCCTTCTAGGGTCTCCAGTTGCCTTCAGGCACTGGGAGAAACTGCCTGGAGCTGTTTATAAGAAAGACATGTAGACACTCCTTAGAAATGGGGTTCAGGAACCAACCCTCAGTTCACACGTCACAAACAGACGGCACCCCCTCACCCCAATCTCTTCCCATCCTCTTCTTTTCCACCTAAAGAAAAACCGCCTGCAGAGCCTCAGACTGTGACTAACTGCTGAAATGACACTCACTGAAAGGGAGGGGGTGATTTTGCAGATTAGGCCGGGAAGATCTGCAGGAGACAGGCTCCAGGATGGAAGAGTTTTGCAGCAAAGCTATGCAAAGGAACAGACTGAGTCAGAGTCCCTCTACAATAGCACGGTCATGCTACTCAGATCAAGCTCCTTGGCCATTGTTAGCGATAACTGACCTTCTGTCTTGCTGTCATCAGATGACTGACAAGCTCATCAGGCACACTACATGCCAGGGAAATGATGGTGGTGGAATTAATGGGACCCTTCTCATTTTGCTGCACAGCTTCCCTGCCTACCACAATGGTCCCAGTGGCCAGATCTTCCCCCGGCAGCTGAGAACCGCAGCTCTGCTGCACTGTCAGGGGCAGGGGACAGCGCTGCATGCGCTCAGCCTCTGCTTAAAGTAATCAGGGCAAATGCAGATTGAATGCGTGAAGCACGGAAGGATGGGGGCAATGAGGGAGGAATTAGGACAACATCAGGTAACGCAAGGCCACAGGCAGAGACGGATGGCACAGAGTTTCCCTGTGTCAGGCTTTTGGTCCCAGCAGGTTAAGGTACAGCCACCTTGACAGATGCAACCATCCAGCTTGGAGGGATTCAAATTAAGGTCAAAAGGGATAAAGCAATGGTGAGCCATGAATGCATTGCTCCTAGCTCACAGTCATGCCCAGATGCACGTTCCTCATAATTTATGAGGATAATTAAAATGCATCATTTGTGTGTGTGTGTGCACATACATGCATATGCACACAATTTACTTGTCTGGAAAGGAATATAACTATAGGAACTATCTTCTTTCACTACCTCTGTAGCAGCTATCTGGATTTTAAGCTTGGGAAGAGGGGAAGGAAAATGGGAGGGAAAAGGGTATGCCCTTTTTGTGTTTAACCTCCCCAGCAGAGGAGGGGAAAGCTGCTCACAGCTTTCCAGTCCTGAGCAGGGATTCGGTGGCACACTGTTTATGCAATTTTGTATGTGCAAAGAGCAGGGCCTTGTAGTGCTTGTGGCTGGAATTGGGCCCAGGCGGGGCAGGTTTGCCCCTGTCTCCATCACTCAGCAGATTAATTAGCCATTAGTCTCAGCTCTACAATGTAATCGCAGCCCAGATCTACAGCAGCAAACTCTGAACCCATCCCAGAGCACAATGCCAGCTGTGCCCAGCTCTTGTCCAACAACCATGAAGGTCCTACGTGCCAGGGCTTCCTTCCCTCCTCTTCCTGGGCAGCATGGCTTGACGCTGTGACAGATTCTCTTTGCATACTGCTACGTGCTCTCCACAGAAGCTGATCAAATATCCCTGTCTAAAATCTGAGTCCCGGGAAACAATTTGTTTCAACAGTGGTGCACAGAGGCTTTGTCCAAAACTGGAAGGCAGATGTGCTCAGTGCTGTACAAGGGACAGGACTGAACTGCCCACAGTTGACAAGACTGTTTTGGCTCTGTGAGGCCACTGGACATTAACAGGACCTTATTCTTCAGTCTTCCAGCTGAAGCACGCAGTCTGTATGCCTTCCACAGCAGGATGTTCCTTCTCCTAAGGTATGCACACGTTTTGCCCTGGACCCAAGATGTGCCTGAAAGCAGAAAAGCGTCCAAGCATTCCTCTGTGCATAAGGCTTGTAAAAGCTATTTTGGCTGGCCTCTAATATTGTGTTAGTGCCTATCAGTGGATACACAAGCACACTAAGGAGAGGGCTGAATGCTTTTTACTCATTGTAAATTTGTGATGTTTGGGATTTTGTTTATTCCTAGCTAGACAAAGCTAAGCCCATCAGTTATGTCCTCACTATTCTCATCATGCCATCTAATTTACACTGGCCTTCCAGCCAGAGCACTGCCCTAAATTGTCACAAACAGCTCTCCATTACACGGCTCAGTGGAGTGAAGGGTAGAGACATCTGTGTGCATGGACTCAGTGCTGCGGTGTTACTCAGCACAGGATCCCCAGGCATAATTAGCCTGGACACCGCAGTGAATCCTGGCTGACTCTCCTGCAGCCCTGGTCTCCAGCTCATAAACCTTTCCAGAGAGCTGGGGCACATGGAGCAGAGACAGCGCTGCAGTCCCCTGCTCACCTCTGGCATTACCTGCCTCTGCTAGTGCCACTGCCTCCATCCAATGCTGGTCAGAGGGCTGCTGCCACTTCCATCTCAGCCATGCCTGATGCTGCAGCTGCCCACTGAGCTGGCAGTGATTGGGGCTGCTGCAAAGCCCATGCTCATAACTCTAGCTGGACAAGGGCTGGCTCCATCCCTCACCCTAACAGCCCCTCTACACTGCCTGCCTCTGCATCTTCTGCTCTGGGAACCTGGGTGAGGGACAAAGCTGGGAGCTAGCAAAAGTCCCACAGGATTTAGTAACTCAGTGTCTCACTGTTAAGTATCTGAATTATGGATTCTCCCTTAGGGACTTGACCAAGATTGCCTGTAGCTGAGAAACAGGCATCTTCTAAGAAGCTTGCAGACCATCACCACTTTGGTCTGCTTCAGGATTTGGTCCTCAAGCAAAGTTGTCAGCAATTAGCACAGATGTATTTTAGGTCTGTTTATAAGTGTCTTGCAGCTGCATTGATCAAGAGCTGGGCACAAATAGCAAGCAAGAGAAATCTGTTTGGGCTCTTTGCTGATGCAACTGGCTCTGGGCAGAGCCAGCCTTGTTTTTCCTTCTTCCAAAGGCTGATGGTGTCTGTGAAAGCTGGGATGTGGGTGGGAGAGGGAAAGGGACCATCCTGACCTTTGAGTACTCTGATTGCTCAGACACCACAACTAACCCTGTCTGATGGGAGGATCAGCAGAAGCTGGCCAGAAACTCTCTCAGAGTTCAAGTGCTCATTAATTCATCAGTATTCACACGGGAGATTTCATCAGGACTAAGACTAACATGAAGTTAAGATCATCTTCAGAAAAACCACGAAATAAAGAGCATGGTGACATTTGCCTCCTGCCTCTTTCTACTAGGGACCTTCTACTAAACATCAGATCCCGAAAGCTTGCCAAGGCCTTAGATATTATCAATAAGTCTTTCCACTGTTTGCCCCCTGACGTATTTATCTCCAGTGGTAAATCAGCACAGTACCTTCTGGCTAGCTGTACTGCCCCTGGTTCCCCAAGCTTGGATCTCCTTCCCCAGACACAACACTATGACTCAGGCACTGTCACCCAGTGTGTTCCCTCCTCTCTGGTGCAATAGCAAATGAAATACCTTGACACTGTCTTTGCAAAAGTAGCCCAAGATGCAAGTTTCAAAAGAAGAGGCAGAGGGTATAGCCTAGGCTGTTACTACAGCATTCACATGAATAAAGAAGGAAAAAACATATCCCTGCTGACGCTCTGCATGGGTTCAACCTCCTTGGCCTGTTCCACTCTTCTTTCCTGCTCCGGCACCTCTCTGTTTGCTGGTATCTGGGAGCAGGAGCTGACTCACCAGCCCCCCTCAGCTCCTCCTGCCGCCCCCAGTGCAGCGTTGGCTCTGCGGCCGCAGCCATGCTAGCTGAGCCATGCAAGGCCCCATTAGCATCTCCTGAACCGGCGCAGATGGACAAGCTGGCTTCAGCAATAAAGATAGTTTGAAACCATTAAAAAGCGGCGAGAGCAAAATGAAGACCCCTGCGGTGCTACTGCCGTTAGGAAAGCAACGCCACCAGCGAACAAACAGAAAAGCGCGTTGAAATTTTTGCCAAAAAGGCCCTGGTTGGGAAATTAGGTACGTACACAATGCAGCAGGAGCCAGATGCAAAGTAATTCAAGCTGCAACTTTAAAATGGGTCTTTTAACCAGTTCGGGATGCTTGATCCCACGACTTACATTAGAAGTACATAACAAAAGGAGCTATTTCCCTGTCCTCATTGTAAAAGCATTGTGGAATCAGGACTGACTATTACAGGCAACTCTGCTTAAAGACATGGTTAACTGCTGCACTGAAGTAATAATCCTGCCGCTAAATCCAGAATTTAAATGCCTCAAGGGCTTAAGGGTTGTCAGGAGCTAGAATTAATTTCCAGAGGTTTTATTTAGTTGCAGCAGCAATTTTACCTGAGGGTGACAGTAAATTTGAGAAATACAGGACTAATAATTTAACAGAATTGGTTGCGGTATTTTTTTAGACACACAAACACACACACACAAGCTTGATGAAATGAGTTCTGCACATTGCACGCTTGCAGGTTTCATTTGAATGAAAATGATTAATGGGAACACAAAGAAAGAACACAGCACAGCAACAAAACAAATCAGCTCTGCCTCCTAAAGGTCAGAACAAACCTGCCTCCTGATTTGGAAATCATCTTCTAGGACAACATCAGGCATTTGCTTCTGCATCCACCTCTTGCCTCTCCCAGCTGATAGCTGCTGATTCCCAACACCCCAGGCAAGTGGATGGAGCGGTAACTAAACACACTCTTGGCCAGACATGCAGGACATGACCCGAAAGAGTGATTTACACCACCAGCTCTCTAATTTCAGAGGGCAACTTTTACCTATCTGTGTATCACTATTATTCGCAATAAAAAAACCTAAATCTTTTACTCAGTACCTCAGTTCAGCTTGGAAGATGCTTTCCCTCAAGAAGAGATGGGGACTCAGCGTAGCATCAGTGTAGGATTTCCATCACCCAGAAGGTAAAACGACAGCTTGTAGGGAGCTCTTGCCCCATTGCCTTGGTCCCATGCATGAGCAGAGCAAACAGCCCTCTTGTCCCCTTCCTGTGCCGCATAACAACGCCTAGGGACAACCCTCCATAGAAGTTCCCATCTCTTAGCCCAGCCAAACTGCTATTTCAGGGAGAGAAATGAGTGGTCTGGGAGACAGGGTGCAAGAAGGGAACTAAACTTCCCAGCTGTGAGGCCGTCTTACAGAAAAACTCTACAGGATTTGAAACCACTGATATCTCCCTCCCTCCCCTGCATTGTAATTGAGAAATATGTTCTTTTCTGCCTTTATAATTGGGACGGAACAGATGGCGAAGGCTTTGTTTAATGAAATATGTCCATTCAATTAACCCGTGCCACCAGGGATTTGGCAATGCAAAAGGAATCAGTGTCCCACCGCTGTAACAGGGTCCTTCTGCCCCAACCCGCACACCTGGGCGAGGACCGGGATGCTACGGGCAGGACTCGGAGACACAGGTTGGACTTGCTGAACCTTGCTCAGCTGCCATTCCTGCTTCCCCAGAAGCTTTGTTTCTTTTCTTTTTTCTTTTTCCTCTTGGGCTGATTGTGAGTTTCAGAGCTGTGTCCAGAGATTTTGGACCCTGTGCTCACTCTTGCCTTGACAGCACACGTAAAAGTTAGTATCTGGTCCCCGTGGTAATTGTAAAAGGGAAGGCTTAGGGGTCCAGTAGACAGGGAGCTGTATCGAAGGGAACCAGGCCCCACTGCCAGCTCTGTCACCATACTTTGGGGAGGGGAACCCCATCCATGCCTCAGTTTCCCCATCTGTGCTGCTGAATAGCTCTTAATACTCTGTGAACACTGAGCATGTGGTTCACTGACAGTTTGAAAAGCAACCATCAATCAACACACCTTTCTGAGGCAATGCATGACATTTTATTTCAGATCTTTGTCTGAAACAAAGTTTGGCTCCTTTAAAGCAGGGTGACGACATTTTGAAACATGCAAATTGAAACACACATTCATACTGTTCAAAAGAAAAAAAAAAAACAACTCTTTTTTTGGTCCAATTCCACCAATAGCATATTTACCATGAGAAATAGAGGGAAAAAGATACAAAGGCATAGAATTAGATCAGGTGAATCTGGAGTAAGTATTTTTATGCAGTTAAATTGTTTCTTTCTAACCCTGCTCCCAGCTTCCACTGGTGCAGGAGCAGAGGTTCTTCAGGGGCATGACAGGAATAGCTTCAGCTAAAGAAAATTCATTAAATGCCAGCTGGACTTATTTTACCAGTTTAAAACCAAGCCATGTCACATTTTCATCCCCAAATGGTGAATTGGTACATTTGCCAACAAAGATTACTTTGGTGTCTTGGGGTTTTGTTTTTCTGGGTTTTTTAAGTAAGTGAGAAAAGCAAAAAACCCCACAACATTCACAGGTTTTGTTTTGTTTTGGTTTTTTTTGTTGTGGGTTTTTTTTTTCTTTTCCTTTTCATTGTTTTTTTCTTTCCTTTTTCTTTTCATTCTGATCAGGAAGGAAAGGGAGTGCTCAGCTGTTTCCCATGCTCAGACGCAGTGCGTTATTGATCTCCACAGCACAGAGAGGAAAACAAAATACTTCAATGGGAAATACCTATTCTCTTCAACAATGCATTTTTTTTCTCATTTTGCAGAAAACCCAAGTAGTTTATTGGTCCCTTTGGTTGTGAGGAAATACCTTTGGATAGCGATTCATTCAGAAATCAGATTTATGCAGCCAGAGGAGAAACACAGCCCGTGACACCTCCCAACAGGCACCAACAGCCCCAGATGAAGCGTGACACACACGATGACATGTAACACAAACCGCCCCCCGGGAACGTGCCAGTCAATCCGTGCACGCATGGGGGAGCACCCGACATGCTCTCTGACATCCAACCACCCCAGCAAACCCGGATCCCTCCAGTGTGCCCATCCTTGGCTCCAGCCGTCACTAACTGTCCTGCCACAGAGGGAAGGCAGTTCCGGCAGCTTTAAACAGCACCTGACACCTCTTGGGTTCCCCAAAACACATCCCTCAAATATTCCCATTTGTCT
Source organism: Mycteria americana (assembly GCF_035582795.1). Taxonomy (NCBI): domain Eukaryota; kingdom Metazoa; phylum Chordata; class Aves; order Ciconiiformes; family Ciconiidae; genus Mycteria; species Mycteria americana. The sequence continues at coordinate 8,164,491 of NC_134372.1, read as the reverse complement.
TGTGTTATGACCCAGCTGGACTGTCTTCATTCTCTTCTTACCCATTACAAGGGAGAGGGATACCTCTTCTGACTTCCTTTGCGCTATTTTACGGGCTCATCTGCCTCCCAGCACTTATTACCACCCCTGAAACCAGTCTCTCCCTGGTGGCACCACAGGCACATTTTCTGGCATTTGTGACTGTTCCCACACTGTCTCGAGCTGAGCTAAACAGTTTCCAAGTGCAAAGCAGCATGACTGAAACTCCTGCTAGACTTTCATAATGAATATGAACTTGCCAGACAGTAGAAATTCCTAACTTCACTCAATTCTCCAAATCCACTTATCAATGCTAATCAGCCAAGACCAGACAAGTCTTCCCATTTTGACTAGAATTACTTTTTTTTTTACAACAAAACAATTATTGCAAAAATATCATTATATCATCATATGTGAAACTCAGTCTTTTATTAACAGAATGTGCTAACTCATGACTCAGACAAGATATCGGCTGCAAAAATGACCAGGTTGACTCATCTTTGTTCATGGCAGAAGTTTCAGAGACTCATCCCAGATCCTGCCGTGAATTGTTCAGGCCTGAGAGCAGCCCTGGATCTGAACGCTCCTTGGACTTTGAAGACACTCTGATCTAGCTCCAAATCTGCTGGTTTGGAGGGCACAGCTTGTCCTCTGGGACGTTTCAGCAGCTGAATCAAATAATTTGATGGTTTTGTAATGCACTCTACTGGGACACCACAGGTTGACTGTGCTAACATAACTGCTGCCTGTGACTATTGCAGCTGGCTAACAATAGGACTCAAGATAAAAGGGTAATTTTGCAGTTCTGAAGTGAAGGCATGCAATAAAAAATTGAAGCCTTCCCAAAACACCAGATTCTAGGATCAAAGCTCTGCATCCACTTGCCCATATCAAATGGGCTGATGGGCAGGTAGAGATGCCTCTTTGCCCAGGGTGCTGGTCTTGACCAGAATGAAGGAGCTGGTTCTGCATTTGTATCTCCTTCATAATAGCTCCAAGTAAGAGATGATTTCTGACAGCTTGACCACCTCTCACTCTCTCAAGTTGGCTGCCTTGTCATTGGCAGAGTCCTCAAGCAGATCCAGCTGCCCAGACAGAGCTGGCTCGTACTTCGAAACATGGCAGGCAGCCAGAGCAGCAAAGAGCCGTACTGGCTTTTCCCTACACAATCCCTTAACAAGGAATCCTGATGTTCCTGGGCACAGCTTTCACTCCCTGGGTACCTCACACCATCCGGCAGTTGCTCTGGCTATCTCTGAAACTCCACTTAGCACAGAAACAAACCATCTTTTTCCTGCCTTTCTCTCTTGGGATGAGCACATAAGAAAACATCATTAAACGGAAATTTGCCTGGACTGGAGAGGCAACTCCAGGCCACTCTAACTGGGTGAATTCTGTTCTTGCTATTTTAACATCTGGCCCTGTCAGGGTTTGTGCCTTTGCTTAAGCCATCCAAGCCAGGCACATGCACCAGCTTCCATGGGAAGTAAGCCTTATTGAGGGTGCCTACCCATTTGGCTGTTAGAAATATTACCATTCTGTCCATCCCAATTTCTTTTTGCTTTGACCCAGACTATGAGTCCAGGCCATCTTCTGCCCAGATATATTTTCTGCTCAGATATATCTCACTTCCCATTCTCTTAGGATGCCTGAGTTTTATAAAAGCTGTGTATGTGATTGCTCCCTAATTCTCTTCAGACACAACAAATGGATTAGCACAAGCAGTTTAACCCAGACATCTTTGCTAACCAGCCTCACCTTGAATAGTGTGGACAGGGAGCAATCACAGTTCAACACCATGAGCTTGTAAAGGTTTAACAAGCCACTGGAGCAGTGACCATTTCAGCCAGTTGAGAAAGACCTAGACCTGTAGTCTCTGAAATCCTCACCACTTTCCCATCTCTGTGAATTCTGATCCAGGATGGAGTTCAGGAAAAAATAAGCAGCAAAGACCAACTAATTTCACCATCAAAATGGTGCTTTCAGCTTGCCACAGAGAGTCCACAGTATCAAAACACAATTAAGTAGTTGCACATCAACAGACTCTCCTAATTGCTGCAAGGAGCAATTCAATTATGTTTTCGACACTGAAATGAGTCATTATCAGTCTATAGGAGAAAATTGTGTTTGTGGGGTCGTGTTTTTTATAGCATGTGCTATCTTCTTCCCAAAAGTTAGCTATTTTACTGCTGACAATATGCATTTTGGATGGATTCTTCCCTTTAGGAACTAAATTGAGACATTTCTAGTTATAGGAACAATGTTCCACTGTAGATCAGAAAAGCCCAAAGCCATACTCTCCTATCTGGGGTTATGAAAACAGAAATTTAAGGTCCCATCTGCCTTGTGAAATTCAACTGCTTCATAATCAGATTGTAAGTAATCACACTTCTATTCCGACTTCATTGTAACTCTAATCTAGATAGGACCCTAAACACAACTGGGCTAGTACCCCACTTCAGACCAGTGATAGCTGGTTTTCAAGAAAGGAAGAAATAATTCCTGTTACAAAAGCAGCTGGGATGAAAGATGGCAAAGATATTTTGAAGATATTCTGAATTACAGATGCTGGAAGAGTTAAAATACACAGAGTATCCTAAGAATTGAAGCAACTTATTGAATACTTAAAAGAAAGTTGTGTCAGGTTGGGTCTACTACTTGGGTCACTGAGGATGGTTAAGAGCTACAAGAACACTTGAACCTTTCTCACGGAGAGATATTTTTTTTGTATTGTTCCTACAGCAATTTGAAAGCAAGATGATTGCAGAGTAGTGAAATTCAGCAGCACTGAATAAGTCCTGTTTCAAGAGCTCTGGGTTAAACAGCACTGATTTAGGTGTTCATGCCTGCACGGTAGTTCAGCAAAGATAACAGGTTGCAGTAGCCACTTCGTAATTGACCTATGGTGATTTAAAACCTTAATTTGCTTTCATGCTTCCTGATTTAAAGCAGTGTGTGCACTTGGGCATAACTGCCTTAAGAGGTCTGAGCAATATTTTAGCCTGGATTCCTCAGGAAACAACGCTTAACAGAGCATACAGACTATCCCTCCTAATAACTCCTAAATGCATTGGCCATTTTCAGCCAAATTTGTTGCAGAGCTCAGAGTTTCAATGCTTATAACATTCTCACAGGTTTTGTGAAGAGCCAGAGCCAAACTCCGCTCCGCTCCAACCAGGCTGTTGGTTGAGCATTGTGGGCAGCTGTGACTTAGTCACAACGTGTCCTTTGTCTTGTGTGGTGGACACACCAGAGGAAATATGAAGCAAAAAGAGGACAGCTGGGCCACTGCGGGTCTGGGTCCTAGACGCAAAAGGGAAAACAGAAATCTAGGCTATATGGGACCTGCTGCTTGTTGAATGTCCTGTTTTTAAATACCTGTGTTATAGCCACGACTTCTTGACATTCCCTTTACATACAGCCATTCTCTGGAACGAAATGCCATTCTCTAGCAGAGAGACAAGCAAGCAGAGGGGTGAAGCAGATCTTCCTTGTGCTAGCTGGGTAGGGCAAGAGACACTGCACGCTGCAGAGCCCTGAGTGGCACCTACAGGCAGGTAACAAGGCTCCCTGGGTGATTTGTAGGCTCTGAATAGCAAAGCTGTCACTGAGCTCCAGTGAATCTTCCTCAGTCTGTACCTTTGCTGAGCTGATTTATTGAATGTGTCAATAACAGAACTGGGCTGGGGACCAGCTGTTAAGTTCAAAACCTGAATTTCCTGTGTGTTTGCACTCCCCTCCACCTTTAGCACTCTACGTTTCATCTTCAAGTGAGTTCAGGTTTTGGCTGGCTTTCAGGGGCAAAGGGCTGTTGGAAACAAGCCCCACTGCTTTAACTGCATGGGGTAAATCAGAGGACGCTCACTTTCAGACTGCACACTTAATGGCTGAGTTAAGTTAACAAGAATTAAAAGGCAGCTTGGTCAAGCAAGCAGGGAAAAGTTGGAGTCAGAACGTCCAGCTTCCTGTTGCCCATTAAACAATCATATGCACCTTTGGGCCATAGCTTCCTCACTTAGAAAAAGGGTCAGTCCCACTGTGCTCTGGTCATAGGAGAACAGTGGGCATTTCAGAAAAGGGGTGCTGTATTTTCATTACTGCCATTCCTAAATTAAAATTCAAGTGCTGACCAAAAGTTCACTAAACTAAAAAAGAAAACGCTATGGACTTCAGCAAAATATAACGTACCCCTCCTTACACTGGCTGACAAGGTCCCTGTCACAACAACACGGAGAAGGATTACAAGAAATGCCAAGAAGGCTCCAGAACTGTTACGTTTTCAAAACCAGGCTGTGTTATCTGCAAGCACAAGTCACTGTGAAGCCTGTGACTGTCCCACTAGGGCCACACTGCATGGTAGCATGATCCCATCAAGACCAGCAGGACTCATCTTCTGGGCAGGGAGCCCAGGGCCACGAAGGGAAGTGCTAATAGTTAAAAAGATGTCTGGAGCTTGCAGAAATAGGTATTTTCCCAGGAATAAAACATGACTTTGAATAAATGTTTTATTCCATTGCACATAATGAATGGCAGTGAATGTGATTTGGGGACCTGTCAGAGAGGGGAGCACAGACATAGTACATGCACTGCAGACAGGATTAATGAGGTTGTTTAACTGAAACGCAGGGAACTGAGATCACTGTTAATTTTAATCCCCTTTCCTCTTCCCTCTGTTTTTTTTTTTTTTCCTTTTTATGATCACCTTCCTACGTGGCTGATAAAACAGGGCCATCAAAATGTTTATTAGAAACTCTTGCAGGACCCAATCCATATGCAACTGCATGGAAGGTAGAGAGACATCCACCGCTTGCGTTTCCAGCAGATTTAGCATCAAGCTCAGCTTGCAGCCTGGCAAACAACACTGTTTGCTTCCAGAAGTAGTGGAAAGGAGTCACTAGGAAATAAATAAAGGACGGTGCTCTAACCCAACAGCTGCTTGAACTGCTCTGATCTGTGGCAACACCACTTTGCAGAGGAGCTGTTCATCATTCTCTGTGTATGGCTTAATAGTGGCTGTCAGGGGTATGGAAAACTGTTGCTCTTGTGTGGATCAGAGCAGATCTCACCCCTATGCTCACTAGACAACATACTGCACAGCTTGTACCAGCATGGGGGAATAAGGCCAGTGTCTGCCACATTATCTCCTTTCTGGCTGCTAGAGCCATTTTTAGGAGGGGATTTGCTCCAGGTTTTATTAATTGCTTTAATAGGCAGAGAGTATTCTTGTTGGTAGATTGGTTTCCTCCTTCAGGAGGAACACACTCCCCTTTGCCAGTTAAATCTTCCCTCTACGAGGCTCAGAGCGTCCAATGTGAGGAAAGTCATGTGTGGTTTCACCTGGTTTATTAAAGCTACAAAGAGGTTTGTCCTGGCAAAGGAGCATTGTGGTGCTATTAAAAGAGCAGAATGGCAACAGGGCATCATCTCCAGCTAATTGTTTCATTAACTTGGAGAGCAACAACCACTTGCTAAATAAGGCACTTCTTTTCTGCTTTGCAATTGTGCTCTTCTCTCTGCCAAGAAAAGCTCTGACACTGAAGGCTTCTCAGGGCCTCTAGAAATGTTGCCTTTGGTTTTAGTCCAGAAAGACAAAAAGCAAAACCAAAAGCTGCAAATCAGAAGAATAGGCAAAAACTCTAAGGAGATTTGCCCTCCTCCCACCCACGTGAAACCCACATAACCAGTAAGCATTGGCTAGAAGAAAAAGAATTAATGAAACTTGTTTGCTGCGTCTGCATCAGAAAATGTTAACGCTCAGCTAAAGAAAAGACACTTGAGAGTTTCCTCAAATCAGTTTATGTTTTCAGTTGCTTTTGGAAAAACAATCAAGTTTGCATATTTTTACCAAAATATTGAAAGTGCTTGACTCTTTCATATTACAAACCAGGAAACTGAAGCCATTAAGCCAGTCCTATAATAAGATTCAAGAAGAAATAAAGGGCTATTTAGAACTAGTTATTGCTCTTCTTTTATTTTTTCCTGTTCCTGAGTTATCCAGGAATCAAACATATTGTAAGGACCTATTAGTTAAAGTACATGCTCATGCGTGTTGATTTCGCTTGTCTCAAGCTCAACTCATTTACAATTTAAAGCATCAACAGTAAAACATTTCTGCACTTAAAAGCCATACCTTTTCACCAGTAAAGCTCCTTCCTGAATACACCTCCCTCCGGCTCTGGCATGCCCATTTGTGGGCTCTCTTTAAACTTTGTGTCTAAATTTCTCCTTCCTTCTCCCCAAGCAGGTGACCAGAAAGTAAGTCAGGCCAAACATCCATGGGTGCCAAACTTGGCATTAGTGTTATTGGTCTATTATCAACAGCAAAGCTTCACTAGATTATGCAGATGGCTCCAAATCTCTAATCTTAAATTTATGGAGGAAGTCAGTCAATAAAGTCCACTTAAGGATCAAGGTCTCCTTGCAGGACACAAGTGTGAATGAGTAGGCATTTCTCACTCTTGCAAAAAAGAAGGGAAGAGATCGTGGGGAGAGAGACCAGGGCTACCTCTGAGCTGGCCAACCTGCTTACCAGAAGTCCAGAGGACACCGGTAAGAACAGATGGACCCAAGTGTTAGACACATCCTGCAGCGTGTGATTAGTGCCTGTATTCCAAGTCAAACCTACCTACCAGATTAACTGTGTGCATGGGACAAGCTAGTCATGATGAGGAATTCCTCTGGTTCCAGTTGTGATTGACAAGAAAAGGAATAAGAAGATTGGAGCTGAAAAGCTGTGTGCAGTAACCTTTCCTTTTGTCAGAAATGTCAAACCAATTCCTAACAGCTCACTTTAAAATGCATTTTACATCCTCTTTTTGACATCTTTCCCACCTCCCCAACGTTGCCAGAAGATACAAATTCACCCTGACAGCCAGAAAAGGAAGGGAAAACAAGAAAGAAAAGAAAATAAAAACAAATCTCTAAACCTTTCTAACCATCATAGAGGACAACAAGAGTTAGTATAATACACTTACTGACAAATCAAGCATGAACCACCTTCTCCCCACAAAAAACCAACACTAATCAGGCAGGAACGAGGTTACTTATCCTAGCAGGACCCAATGATTATTGTCTTATACCCCTGCTGAACACTGATAGCACTTTGTAACATAACTATATCAGGTTAATTTTCTTATTTTTTTATTGCCTTTCTCCTCTCACAAACTTCCTCCATTCCTTTTCTCCGTCATGGTGATCTACAGAACCCGATGTCTTTGCATCAGGAAAGCCATGCAGCTCTATTAATTGCTGCTGAACAAAGCTGCAAATCACACAAAGACAAAAAAAAGAAAAAAAAAACCCAATCCACAATAAAGAGAAAAGGAAGAGATTTTACTGACAAAACTCTCACATCTGCCTTTTGTGACTTTATGGGTGGACTCCCTCCTACCTAAACTTACATCTCTTAAAAATTAGATACCTAGTCTCATTAGCCATCCAGGCTTCTACTATACTCAATCAACAGAGAAAGGGCAAGTCAGGAGAATGATTCGCCATACCTTCTTTAGAAAGCTATTTTGGGATGGACTAAATCATTCTTTGGAGATTAGACAATGAATATAGACTAGATGTCCAACTCCACACAGCTACAGGGTAAGATGTACTACTGTCATGTCACAAGGCCAAAGACTAGGAGCTGATAATAGACATCAGTGACAATTATTTGGTTTTAAAACCTCTGGGAAGGAGCAGACCCAGGGAGAGAAAACACTTGTTCAAGGTCACAGAGAAGGTCACTGGAACTGCTCATGTCTCCTGAGTGCTCTCCAATGTCCTGAATAAAACATGTTCATTTATCATGCAAGGAATAAGGTTTAGGAAATGACAGTCCAAACGCCACATGCAAAAAAAAAATCAGAAGAAAAAGCATGACCTTACATTGGCGCGTGTTTAACTACAGTTTCATTTATGTAAGCAGAAGCACACCGGTTCCCCCAAGCTTCTGAGAGTATTAGTAGTAGGAAAACACAATCCTGTGGATTTTCAATAGCTGCTTGCATTAATGAAAACCTAAGGCACAGGATGATATCACTAACCGCTTTACCTAACCAAACCCAAAGTAAATACACTGCAGTCTAGCTAGAACTGGGGCAAAAGCTGTAGGTAACAGAAGGACTTTGCACTGCACAAAATTAATGCTGGCTCTGGACTAAGTGATGGGAAATACTTTGAAAAAATACTGCAGACAGCAGCTGGACACCAGTCTGGAGGTGTCCAGTGATGTGGGACTTCCATACGTGAAGCCAGTGGTGACCAGAAGGTGGGAAACAAGCTTCATCTCTCCCATGTTCAACCCTGCCACAGCCAATAGGACACCACAGGAGACCTAAGGAACCTAAGGGACCTTCCAAGGACCTCTGGGAAAAGGAAGGTCATGGAACATTTGAAGTGACTACGTTATGAAAAACAAATAGCCCTGACCATGGACTTGCACATAAACTGCCAACTGCAGCTGTGCTCAAGACAGCAGTCAGTGTTTAAAAAATGCCTCTTACAATCTCAATGTAGAAAAGCCCACATAGACTTGAAGGATGCTTTTTGTCCTTATACCACCACATCCCTTTGGACTTTCTTTCAGCTTTAGTCACTTTCTTAAAACAAGAACTAACTGCCAGCTGAATCGGTGCTTCCCCTCCTCCTCCTCCAAACACTTCATAACCACAAACCTCAGCTGCGTTTACTTGTTTCCTGTGTTTACCCAACAGATCATGGCAAAAAGGGACAAGAGGAAAGAGTTTATAATAGGAAAATAATCAATACTGACATGCCATCACTGTCTGCAAGGCAATCATTAGCGGCTCAGGAGAGACCTCAGGGGCTTCTGTTTGCTTGGTGTGTGATTGCCTCCTGCAGAGAGCTAAGCTGCTATGAAAGACTTCAGCAGGTGCCTTTTCCTCCTCCACTCCTCCTCCAGCCCAGGGAATTCAGTGTAAGTCAGGCAGCTAAATTACACCTCTGGGTTATTATCAGCAGTATTAATTACTGTGTTGTCCCTAATTATCCTCTCTTAACACACTGAGTTGGTTACTGCAGGAACAATGCAAGGATGGCCAACAGTGGTATTTAAAATTGGGCCAGAGGCTCAACTGATATAAAGCAGCACAGCAGGTTTATAGAAAGGTCAGTTTATGCTAGTGGTGGAGTTTAGCCACTGTTTTATGAGGGTGTGAGCTGAGTTGCAGCTAGGTTGACATGCCCTGGCCAGCTGGCATGAATGGAGACAAACAGTTTTGGATCAGTTGTTCACTGGTCTACATCGTGACCTCGTGCGAAGTGCTATTCCCTACCACAGTTCTAATGTGACTTTCTGACCCACATTAAAACAAACAACACAATAGCATTCTCCAGAGTCAGAACATTCCTTTTGTCTTCTGTTCCATCCTGCATGAACTGCAGGTAGACTTGGGAAAGCCAGGGAGACTCTGCTATGTTTCGGCTGTCTATCCTGTTCTTTCTGAAATAACTAGACCTTCCTATCCTGAAATAACTAGACCTCAGTGGACTCACGCTCAGATCACTGTCATATGGAGAGTCACATTTGCAATATAAGACAACTCAGTTGTGCACTTCCCTACCTTTGTTGTTCAAATCCCTCACTCTCCCCAGGCTGGCTCCCCACTTCTTGGATGCAACTTATGCCTGGGGTACGCAACTCAACTCACAAGATTCAACCCATCTCAAATGTGGTTGACAAGAATAACTGCTCGGTGGCCTGACATTGGAGCCTTGAGAGATTTGCTGCCTTGGGGGATGACAAACCTACCCTATCAAAATGTACACACGTCCCCATCATATAGATCTGTTCCTGAAAGAGCACTAACATTCAGATAAAGTGTATTAAAAAGAAAAAGAAAACTCTACAATCTGGAGTGCACCTTCTTGGACTGTGATCTTTCAGCATGATCCTTTAAATGCACATGTGTTCATAACCTCAGACCAACACTTCTAGCTGTGGAACATTTTCTTCCATGTCCCTCAAAACGTGTTTCTGTTTTGTTCTCAGTTGGTGCCTATGAAAATTACGTCTAACTGGTCTTCTGTCCTGCAGAAGACATGACATAAAATACAACAGTATTTGCAGAGATGGACTCTGAAAATGTCACCCGACTTTCTACCCAGAGCAGACTAAAGCGCTATTAGTCTCCTCTTGCCAGCTATGGGATATGAAGTACTTTTTGCAAATATCACCAGAATCCTCTGCTCATCTGCCTCCAGAGTTCAGAGTTTAAATGAAGCACTCAGAAAATATAGATCCAAGCAGGCAAGATATATTTGCCAGCGTATAGAGAGAAGCAATAGAAATCCTATTTTAACAAACTGTTCTCTAGCTCAGAGAGTGAAATCCAGACTGGTGACTGTCAATTCTAGCTCTGTGTATATTGTTTAAGTCCTTCTTAGGCCTGTAGCTGTCACAGAGGCCGCAAGCTTTTGGAAATGTTTATCCTCATAGAAGATCCCTGTGTTTTTCAAGAACAAATATCAGCTGCTTCGTTTTTAACACGTTCCCTAAAACAGAACCATAATCACGGCAAGATGAGTGACACCCTGCTCTATGTACTCACTGAGTGGGCACCAAATAAGGTAAATCTTCCTGTTTCATGGCTAATTCCTGCTCCTGCAGGAATCCAAGGATGTCTGCAGATTCACAGCACTGGAGGAGGAGGGGCAGAGATGTGCAGGTGGAGGGACAAACCCACAGGAGGATGAGACAGTGCCTCAAACATCAAACTCTTCTCAGCCTTCCCCTGCATATCTGACCATTTACTTCAGTTGCCATCTCCAGCATGAACTGGTGACACTACAGCCAGAATCATGCTCCTTTCTGGAGGAAATCAAGGGCTTTTCCTTCATTTTGATTACATGAATATAGCTCCAACCATGTCACAGCTGGAGGTACCCTGCAGAAAACTGAGAACAGCCACGTCCGTGAGAAAGAGTCAAGGCATAATTAGGGTAGGCGTATTACAATGCCAAAGAAGCCATCTCTACATGAATTAATTAATGACAAAAAGAAATCTGCCCAACAATGCAGCAAAAAAAGAAACTCAGACATATATAAAACCCCTGTCTCTTAGCCAGCAAACCTCCATCCTTGTAAACCCCTTCCATGGCTATGAGCTCTCTCTCAGAAAGTAGCACAGTCTTGTTTCACCAGCAGTTTTGCATCACAAAGGTGACCTTCTCCATGATGCTACAAAATATTCAGGGTGTAAAATGTGATACATAGATTGGGGTCTAATTCCTACCTGCACTGGGCCATTTTAGGTAGTTCCACAGCCCATTTCAGTCAAAGGTAATCTTTCCAGCAAGCTTTGGATCAAGCCTGGCGTAAATTAGAGCTCCCAAGGCCTCCTTAGTTTGGCTTTTTGTCTGGAGGAGAGCGTGCAGGATGGTGTTTGTGCTGATGAATAGCTTGGCATTATAGTAACAAGGTGTAGGAGACCCAAAGCCCTGCTGCTGTTAATATACATGAGTCACCACTGCTGTGTTTGCCAAACATGTTTCCAAACGAAGCTGCAGTTTGCCCTTGGTTGTTTAGCTGGGCAAAGGCAAGTTTGCAAAACTTTTTTTTTTCAGTGATTCAAGATATCAACAGAGCAGAAATCTCTGTCTCGATCTGCTTACTGGCAAACATCGAACAAAGACGACTGTTGTGTGTTTGCATTTTATTAATAGTTTACAACTTGAATTTTTCTCCTCTTTTGTTCCTGCTGATCTCACAGAAAACTACAAAAATATATATAGATGTCTGCCAAATAGATTTCTTGGAGGAAAGCAGAAAAGTGTGAATAATGGGTTCTGAAGTATGGATAATTAGCAGATCAAATAACCCCAAGGACTGAGGAATTTTTTCATCATCTGCAGATATTCGCCATTCCTATTTTTCTAAATAAATTATATGTACCCTCCAGGTACATTTTTTCTCCTAGTTCATATAATAAAAATAGAGGTGTCTACTGCGGGGGTAGGGGAGGTTTTTTATTTATTTTAATTTAATTTAATGCTTCTGACAGTGACAAAATGACAGCTTTGGCTGCAGTTAGGAGTCATATGGGCAGTTGCTGTACAAACTTCCTGACCGTAGCACCTCTGCCCTGACCTTTCCACTCCTACAAAAAGCTGTTGTTCAATTTAGTTCAGTAATCACAAGCTAAAGAAATTTGACAATGTCAGCAGGATGGTCAGTGGGCAGCAGGCACACAGCAAAAATTATGGACCCATTTCCCTCTGGGGCAAATAGCTGCAACTCTTCCTTAGAGTTCCAAGTCATATTCCAGTGTTTTTTTCTAAATACTGCCTTACTTCTCATTTACTTGTTCTGCTTCTTGGTATATCCATAAATAAGGAATACACAAAACTCCAGCGACACACAATCAAAGCAATTTGCTTCTCATCTGACGCAGGGCAAGGGCAGAACACAAGAAAGGGTCCTTTCCTCCCCTGAGACAGCAGTTATCTGCCACTACTCATCACCAGCTCATCACCAGCCCACAGCTGATATATGCTCCGAAAGGTGCGTGCAGCTTTGCCCATACATTTTTGGAAATAAAAGAATAGATTAAAAAAATGGCTGCCCCACTGAGGTGTTCAGCTGCTGATTTGTGGAAGCAGTAGAGGAACTGATCCTCAAAAAATGGATAGCACTTCGTTGCAATCTAGGAGTTCAGAAGAGCAGGTTTTTCATAACAATTCTCTTATCAAAAAGTAGAGGGCCAAAGCTCTATATTCTACTAACATCACATGAAAAATGATGCAACTGTTACTTATTATAAATAAACCTGATAAAATGTTTCAAAGCTTGAGCCCTCCAAATCTTCTTTTTTTCTAATGAAACACTATCATCTCAGAGGCAAAATAAAACTCTTCCCTTAGAGACAGTAATTTAATAGCAGGGACATTAATTAATTTCATCTCCACATCAATGCTCTGTTTTATTTAAAATCCCATCCTGCAGCCACTGGGGTGCCTGAGCATCTGCAAAGCCTGCAAGAGCCCTGGACTGCAGCCAAAGGGAGGTTTGGTGTAGGTGGCAGATGGCAGACTAATGTAGACATGACAGAACCAGCTCTAAGCTAGTTTGCTTGGGTAGCAGTAGTGGTTTACCAAGAGTAACATGGTGCTTAGCCCAGGAAAAGCAGGATAAATTACAACCATTCATACTTAGCTCAGGCAATAGGATGACCATGGACCTTTGCTAGCAATAATGAAATTACAGCTATTACAAGTAGGCATTAAGTACTCAGATGCCCTAAACCCATCTATTCTTCATCTTTGTTGATGAAAATTTGCAATGGTGATTCACTACAGACCCAGAACAGTGGTTACATGTGTGAATGATGGTAGTTTCCCTCCTTAGAAATCTCCTCACTGGACTACAATGGTAAACTCAATAAATGCACCCAGCGTTCATGGCACGCCCAGAACTATGAAAGCAAGGTTTGACATCACCCAGAGATCTTGCTAAATCCTTAGCTACAGCCTGCTGAGGCCTGAAAAATACAATCAATGTCAAGGAAAGATGTCATGAAGCATTGTCAGGAAGATGTCTCTATCAGTAGCCCCATTGAAAATCAAATTGATCTTTCATTAGCCCATGCAATTAACCTATGTAAATATGTGCTAATGACCACTTCACTAATAATTCATTTCATTCACTCATCAAGCCACATGAAGACACAAGCAAGCACTGTTCAAAAAAAGCACATCTTTGGTGACCAGGCCTCTTCAGCCCAGAAGGAAAATTTAAGAAGTCAATGGCAGAGTAACACCATTGACAGGACACTTCTCTCTGCGAGCAGTTTCTGAAAGGTAAACTCAGCAACTTGCTGATGCTACAACACTGAAAAAATTCTCCTGGCCATTCCAGCCACTGCTGTTGCTGTTAACCATCATCTTATTGCTCTGATCTGTTAATCTTCACAGTGGTGAAGCAGGGGTTGGTTGTTTGCCTGCCTGTGCACTGTGATGTTGAAACAAGGACAGGCAAGTTCTTCTGCGGACAAGTCTGTTCTCCTCCTTAGTCCTTGCCAAATAAGCACAAGCAGATGGTACGTGAGAAAGAGGGCAGCAGCAGCACCTATGAGGCAGCCCAGAGAGTTCCCAGAAATAGGAAGCCATACTGGTTTGCCTTGACTTCACTCGATCACATTGTTGATGCCTTGCTGCTCCTGCTCCCACAGAGGATAGGGACTGTGTATCTTAAGGTCCAGACATCCTAGGACACAAACTGACCTGCTCTGAGTCTTCTAAAAAGGTGGATCTGGTGCATTAGCTCCTGTCCCAAGAGACTCAGACCCCTCATGCACTGTTTAGAGTAGAACTGTTTCTATGTCCAAGGTCTTGAGAAAGCACACAATGAAGGAAATAAATCATCCTCCCTCTTTTTCAGTTCCAACAGTTCAGCTGCACCAATGTGGCCAGACTGAACTTTCACCTCATTTGGATCCTGTGTGTTTGAAAACATAAGTGCCAACCACTAAGCTGGGAAATACCAGCTTCAGAGGGGAATGGTTGGGAAGGGAAAGCTAGGAACACATAAGCAGGGAAATATCCTCAAAGAAAGTGGCAAAAAGTATGAGAAGTCAGGAGCTCCATTAAGACTCCAGTTGCCAAATAATAGCACCAATGTGTTTGAGCCCATCAGGATAAAAACCAAAAGCTCACTGACCAGAGCAGGGCTTGACCTCTAATTTCCCTTCCCTCCTTGTTGGTTTCCCCCAGAGAAGCCTCTAACAAATCATTGCCGGCTGTGCTGGGAGCACCACACATGGGGTATAAGAGGGGCTTAGGTGCTACTTTGCCATCTATCATCAAGTGACCCACAAACAAGTTCCTTGCCTCCCTCCAGGGCTGCCAGGCTCCAGCTCTTGTGTCCAAAGGGGTTGTGTCCAAAGCCACAGTGCCCTAGTCAGGCACCCACAATACCTGCGAATGAGCCCCACTTTTATATATTGCCAGTCGCCTTCAAGCACTCAGAACCCTCTTGATCTTCAGTGGCAGATTTGGAGTTGTCACCTGCCTCTGCTTGTTACTCATCAGTAAACTAGCAATAGTAGCAACCTCTCGCCTTCAGGTACTACTAGTCTTGTGGTGGATGCTCACAATTCTGACAACAGCTGGGTGCAGACTCAGCAAGAAAAATCCCATTCTCAGAGTTCTTTGCCTTTAGAAAGCAAACTTAATTAGTCTACTGCATAGATGCACATGGAAAACATAACTTCTGGAGAACTCAAACACCCACACACACCCTCTGTAGAATCCTCCAGAAGTGCTGCAGCCTGCTGTCGCTACAAACACACATCACAGACCACAGTCATGTACCCTAGCACCGTGCGCTGTAGCATTTTTATGTTCTGTCAATAATTCTCTCCAGCAGCTCAGCAAGTCTGGCAAAGCCCAAGGCTATAGCCACCGGTTTTTATGAGCATAATAAGCAGAGTTTATTTCCACACCACAGACATAAACATTTCCAGGATCCCAGCCACGTACACAGGGCACCTGAGACACCAGCAGCTGTCTCCAGCTCCACTTGACCCCCTGAAAAAGGAGGCACAGAAAATGCTATCCCATCAGGCATTAATGCAGGTTAATTAAACCTAAACTGCTCGGCAGGGGCACAGCAAATTGAGAAGCGGTGCTTCTGCAGGCTGCCCAGTGCACCAATCCCACCGTGGCATCATCATTAATGGTTCTCACACAAGCCTCAGGGCTCATTTGCTTGACAAGAGCAAAGCAGTAATTTTACTGTTGAACACTTGCAAAAATGATGCCCTGACTGTTATCAAAAGTGACAGGCAAGTTATGTGAGCAGTTAACTGAAGGTTACTTTTTAGGGCCAAACCTCTGAATAGATCAGACGTCAATTAGTTCATGCATGGAAGGAGGAGGGGAAAGGAAACATAAAGAGAAAAAGGAGGAAGGAAGAAAACAGAAAAGGGGAAAAGAAATAGCAGTAAAAGATGGACTTAATTGGTTTCCCTGAATCAGTGCTCTGAGAGATAGAAGGGGGAAGACTTTAAGCATGGCAGCTGCCTGCATTCCCCAGGGAGCTCTGACCATGCCAGTGGGTTGGCAGCTGCTGCAGCTTAGCAATGCAGCTGGGACAGCAGGAAGAAGCTGAGGTTTCAGCACATGCAGGAGAAGCACCCTTCAATCTGTACCTCCCACAAGGTTTGGGGGCTTTTGCTTTCCTCTGCGTTTCTCAAGTGAAAATCTCATGAGAAAACTTTCAAGGTCCAAAAAATTGCTTCATTTACATTATGGACACTTTAAGAGGAACAAAATCATCCACAAAGTGAATGTACCTGGGCACCCTCCAATTCAAGATTTTTAGAAAAATATACAGAGTCTTTGAGATGCAGGAAATTACTTAAAGAAAAATTTTCAGTTTTGACAAAGTTTCCCCAGTAAAAATAAATCACTAGTAAAGTTAAATAACCCATTTGATTCACTCTAAATAAAAAAGATGGGGTTTTCACCCTAAAATGACTCTCCTTTTGAAAATTGTAGTTATACTAGGCTACAAAAGTGAAAGCTGAAAAAAAGATAGAGTATAAAGCTGCAGTCAAAGTGAAGCCTTTGTTTAAAAATAATGAAGTTTTTGTTTGTTCTTATCCAAAAGCAATGTGGAATCATAACTTTTCTTCTGAAACACAGAAAGGTGGATGGAGTCATCCCCCCACCAAAACATCCTATCCATCCTGCTTCACCCGATGGCAAACGTGAGGAAAAGCAAGAAAATTGAACTCACAGCCTGCAAGCTGACTCATGACCAAGAACTTGGTGGAGCCTGCCTGGCTTAGACAGCGAACGTCACATTCCCATCACCTGCAGGGTGAGGAACCAGAGAAGTCTTGTCCCGGCCCTGTGTGTGTGTGTGTGTGCTACCAAAGGGTTTAGCTGCTAATAACTGTTACTGCTCTGACTATTAGCTGAATAGATTGCTCTGTTGGGCTTCTTAGGATGGTGTAGCACAAGCCTAGTGGTTCCCTGAATTTTGTGGAGAATAAGACTGATGGGAGGGAGAGGGGGATAGGATTCCCCAGGACTGAGACCTGGAAGAATTAAGCCTGTAGACAACAAAGTAAATTCAAAGGTATAATGAGAGGTTTTCTTGCAGTTAACAGTTTTAGAAATAATTTGGGTCACAGTTTTAGAAATGCTTTCTTTTATGATTGACAGTAGGAGAAAGAAAAACTGCTCACTTCTCTGTCTCCCTCCAGAGCAGCTGCCAACAGTGCGGGACATTTGGTCTCAGCTAAGCTTACACAGGTGGGGTGACAGCCACTCGCCACTGCCTTGCGGGTACACCCAGGGACACCGAGCCTGAGCCCCAGCTCCCGCAGCCCTGCGCAGGCACAGCCCCAAGCCACGTCCTGCCAGACTGCACGGGGCGGGGGGAGGCACTGAGACAGCTCACTGGCAGTGAGGTTAAAGCATACTATTATTTATTTCCAGATAAGTTCAATTCTGGACCTGTCAACCTTGACAGGACCATAAATACTCGCAGGGCTGGACTTAAGCTGAGTGATTCTCTTTGAGTGGGTTTGGGGTGGGTTTGGGGTGGGAACATTGCAGTTGGGAGCTTATTTGTCCAAATTCCCACTCTCCCCTTCCCTCCTCTTCACCCCACTCCCCACCTTTTCCGATCTTTATCATCTCAAGAAAGGTCAGTGTTTTGCCTTACTGGTTTGCTCCTGGAGCATACCCTGGCTTGGTTGATATAAGCAGACTTGATGCAGGCAAGGACTAAGCCTTACAGAGAGCGCCCGTTGGTTTTCTGATCACATCCCGGACTGGCTGTCAGGCTCCAAAGGCAACAGGATTTATTGCACTGAAATGCAGCAGCAGCAGCTGCCCGTGAGGAGCCTACAGAGCTTCATGCACAGGAATAAAAATTTCAGGGCCGCTTGGAGATATGAAATATTTCTTAATTACTTTCTGTTCCAGCACAGCTTGAGGATTTTGCTGCTGTTGTTCTTGGGGCTTGTTTGGTAGTTTTGGCTTTTTTTTTTTTTTTTTAATGTAACTGGTAGCAAAGCAGTATTAATGCCAGCTTCCTTGCTGCGTCTCACAAAGGACTAGCTATGGCTTTGCTCAGGGACTGGCTGCTCATGGAGGATGCTGGCACAGAGAGGGTGCCAGCCTCTGTCAGCATGGGATCATTTACCTCACGGTGAAAGACATTAAAATCCCCTCCCCTGAGACATTTCTCTATAATGGCTTTGCGGAGAGGTGTACCATTGTAATGGTTGCTTAAAAGAAGCCTGGACAAGCTCTTTCCATTGATTCCCTCCTGGCCCTGCCAGATCATGCATTTCACTAATGCCCCTGCTGCTCAGTAACGTTTTTCCCTTGGACTGTGATTCCTAAGGCACAATTTTCCCAATCACCCTTAAAATTTAAACTTTGCTCCTCTACTCTTCCTCCTGCTTACTCTCTGCCGTTCAAACAAACGTGATGTTTTTCACAGCTGAAGCCAACACCTAAGACACAAAAGGTCCAGTGGACAGTAAACTAAATTTGTTTCTGGGCTGCTGCTCACTGGGTCCTGGGAGAGAAAAGGGGGAAGTCTCCAGGGGAAATGAGAAAGCCCAGAGAGAGAAACCAGTTCCTCCCACCATTCCCACATCCTCAGATGCTGTGTAAACACACGCAGCCCCAGCAGCCAGGCCTGCAATAGCAAAAGGAAACTGCCAGGGCTCTGGGAGCTGCACCTTATTCACAGCTTTCCTCTCTCAAAAACACTATGAAAAGCTCCTGTTTTGCACCATAAAAAGCACAGCTGAACTGCTCAAGTGAATGAATGATCCTTTTGCAGTAGTTTTTTTGGGTAGAGGGATGCAGATACCAGGCTGCAAGGGGAATAATGAACACCAATGGTTGTTTCGTCCTTGTCCCAGGACCAAGGCCAGCTGGGATGTGGCCCCAGGCAGACCAGCAGTGGCTGCGTGGCCCCACACTGAAGTCATCTGCACTCACACACCTCTCTTCGCTTCCCCCAGCCCGCTGCAGGGTTCACTGTAACACTGGCATGGAGCCTGTCCTGCATTCCCAGAGGCCAGAGCTGAGGAGAGAGGAGCATATTGCAATAGTATATCCCAGTTCAATCCCTCCCAGAGATTCCCCTGGCTGCTCCTGGATTGTGCCTTGCACCAGGCAAATGCAAGACCCAGAAATGTGGTAAAAGACTCTAACATCCCTCATTCTGTGCAGCTGAAGAAGAAAAGAAAAGGAGAATGTCTTTTCATCAGCTCCTCACATCCCTTTTTCTCCTGCTTTGCATGTGAACTGAGAACAAGGCAGGACTCACAGTCCAAAAGTCTTCCCACCCATGCCACAGTTAGTGCATCAGCTTTCGAGTGGGGAAATTGGTTCTGCATAATTATAAAACATAAAACCCTGGACATGACCTTAGAGCAGTGAGCCTCCAAAACAGAGAAGTGGCACAAGCAGAGAACAGAGAAGTTGCTTCTCTGTTACCAGAACTGCTCACATCTTCGTTCCTAAAAATGACACATTTTCTTCCAGCTTACCAGGTTGGGGAGGACAGCAGGGGTGGGCAGCTGGATGGAAAAAGAGAATGACAATTTTGCCAGGACAGCCCAATGACCGTGGTAGGTCATGTTTTTTAATCTTTTCTAGGTTAAACACAGGCAGTTGTGTCTTGTTATATTACATTATGTAATATGATTTGCTGATATAGTTTGATAGGTTGAATCCAAGAACATGGTGACTCATGTAGGAAATTGGAAGCCTCCGTCTCCAGCACAGTGTTTCCGGAAGCTAGAGTGAATCAAATTGATTGTATTTATTTAGTTATTTTTGCTGTTTAGTAAATAACTATTTATTTAGTTATTTTTAAAGTCTGTAAGGGAAACCTCCCTAGTTTTAAGAGGGGGAAGGAAGCTACAGGCTTGGGTGCAACAGATTCTCTAAAATAATATATTTTTAGGAAATGTCCCAAAAATGGAACAAGAGGAGAACGGAATGCCACCAAAGGCAGGTGTCAGGACTCCTGGGTTGCAGTCCCTGGCTCCAGCACTGACTTCAGAGAAAGGCAGCTTTTCCCTGCAAGGCATCCTCGCTGCCAAGGAGTTCCTTGCTTTGGGAGCTGAATGCTTTTGACAAAAAGCCTGAGCTTTTCTGAAATGCTCCCCTCTAACATCTGGCCATCTCAGTTTGCCCAGACATAAAGAACCACTTCACAGTAGCATTGTAAATCTTAATTAAGATCTATAAACTATAGATTAAAAGGATTATATGAGTATACAAGGATCAGTATCAGGTTTAGCCCCTGAGAAGCACACGCTTTCATGCTGTACCATGCACAGCAGCATTGAGAAATGTATGAATGTCACAGCATTATTGATTTGGTAGCTACTAAAAAGCTTCAGGATCCCTGGCAATAAAAGCATGATAATGAGAAGCAGCCAGGATAGCACTATTTCTGCAAAAAGTATTTGCATTCACTGGGACTACAGCATAAGCTGTATTTATCAATAGAGAGGTGAGGGCTGGTTTGAATGCAAAGGATTAGCCAAGTCCATTTTGCAGAAAATGTGGTGGCTGTGGTCTACCTTTTTAGCATTGGCTGCAAGGTATCAGTAAAAAAGAGCAACTCACCCAAAAGTGAATGCTGCAAAACAAAATCAAAAGCTATCAGAAGAGAGTATAACTGCTATTTGTTTTTTGGGGATTAATTTTTTTTGTTAGATGAAGCCCTCAAATTCTCAATAGCTAAAATACCAAAACCTTGGTCTATTTATACTCAGGATGTGAAGGAGCACAGCTGCATTACAAGGTGAAGGAAAAGCAGAATGTTAAATTGCCCTAATGAGTAGTTACTATTTAATGAAAAAGAAGATAAAGTATTACTTTACGAAAGCCCGAAGTGTCAGAGATTTCTCTTGAGAGGGCGATATAATGTAATTAAGGCTAAGTGCAGTGATGAAAAGAGCTACCTCAATGATGCATGTTGTCTGATACTGCCCACACACACATCCCCCCCTCTGGTCTCTGTGTAAATGAGGACACAGCTCTAACAAGCTGCCTTCTATGATTTACCATAGCAGGGTATTTCCAAAAGCAGAAAGAAGGACAGTTAGTAAACACCATTCGCTCTCCTGCCGAGAGAAAGGGGAAAGAAGCTGCTGTGCTTTAACAGAGGCTATATGAAACAAATGACTGCTTTGCTACTGCAGGTCATTAGCATAGGTACAACCATAAATTTTGTTGTTCCCTACTGCTGCCGCTGCAGTACGGCTCTCACTCGTAGAGCAGAAATCGTGCTGGAACCGTCCTTTGAGCTCATGACATTTTGGACAAAAGCCATCCTTGCAATGCACTGGGGACCCTGTGAAGCCTTGCTTTCCACCTTTGCACTGGGTCACCCACGGGCTGGAGCTGCATCCTCCACTTGTCCTGCCTGAGGTCCCACGTGCTCAGCCCCAGTGAGATGTTCAGTGCTCAGGCTCTGATGGAGATGGGGCAGTTTGCTCTGACATTTCAAAGCTTGGAAACTCTTATTTTGTCTTGGTTTTTTCTTGTTAAATGAGTTGTTCTCTCTTAATTTATCTGTCTCCTGGATGAATCTACTCTCATGGCTGCCACACATGTTCCACATAGCACGAAATAAAGGAAAACTTTTCACCTCCCAAAGATCCTGAATAAGTGCTTAATTAAACAGTAATGATTACACTTCCTTTGGTAATGCTGTGCAGGCAGAGAACTTTTGTATTGGAATGAAAAACAAAGGCAGAAAGCAAATTCCTCCAATGTTGCTTGCCTTGGAAAAGCTTGCAAATCCTGCTGGCACAAAGTTTATAGTCCTCTGCAGAGATCCCAGCTGGGTGATTTTTTCCTGTCTCTCAGACACAAATACCATGTAAATTCTCTTAAATTACTTGGTAACTAAGAAAGATATGCTTGGCAAATACCCTATCATTACATAACACAGTAATTACATATTCTGCATCCAGGTACTAATTATATTGCCTCTCGATTACTCAGTGATTACATTTTGAAGTAATTACCATGACACCTATGTACTCTGGGTGATAAAGTAGCGATAATTCTGTATCCATTCTAGGGGGAACTGGCTTCCCTATAAACACCTTCCTCCAACACTGTGTATCAAAAATAGATCTGGAGATCTCCCAAGGAGTAGAGCTGTGAGAAAGAAAACATGCCCTTCCTCCCAGCATATTGGTGGGCTGCAGATCTTCCTCCATTGATCAACACTTGAAGACCTCTGAAAGCAAGACACTCATTTAATGTCAAAGGGAGCCAAAAGTCACCAGGGCAAAAAGCATAGTGAGGAGTCAGGAGGCTTTGAAGACTAAAAAAAGGTGATATGGTGGCTCCAGAGAAGCAGCAGAGCAAGACAGCTAGCAAGCGTTCACTGCGTGGCAGCACTAAGAGCGACTAACTAGCACCAACCCACATTGCAGCTACACTACAGAAGCGGTCAAGCTCCATGACTGCAGCTTTACTGCTCCAAAACCAGAAGAGTTTGCGCCATGTGGCTAAGCCTGACGTTCCCCAGGGTGACTGATGGCATCGGCTCACGTGATATGTACCCAGACAGCATACAACCACAGCGCAGATGAATCCCTTAACACAGGAACCCAAGGCTCCAAACATTCACACTTGCAAAGGCACTGCTTATCGTCCTCCCAGGATTCAAGTAACCAAATCATATTGTTCGTACATGTTCAGCAAGTAATTTCTTCAAACATGGTATTTGGCTGGCATTGCTGAATAAATCAGAGGGGAAAAGGGAGGAAGGATTTTTTAAAACAAAGACTGCTGCCACCTACAGCTCTTGCTTGCCTTTCCCATCACCTCCTGAAGCTCATTTCTGATCATATACATCATTCCAATTCTCCCTGCAACCCAGAAAGATGACCCTTTTTAAGTGCAAGTGTTAGAGATTCACTTCTGCCAACCTTTTCAGACCAGTCCTCAAAGCTCAGAAACAACCTGGGCAGCATTTTAAGAGCTCAGAGTTCTGGCACTGTCCCTTAACAACGCTTAAGCGGATGCTAATAGGTTAACAAGTTAAATATTGCCTCTTTCTTGCCTGAACCAAATGAGAAATATTTCAATTACAGTATTCCCATGGAAGATCCCTACTCACTCCAGTTATTATAAGCCAGTCCGCAATCATCACATATCTGCCTGCTCTAAGCTAAGATCACAGCTCTTCAGAGTTCTTGTTTTGTGATTGCACTGTGCCTGATCCAGGACAGGGGATCCTTTGAGAGATCATGATGCAAATAATAAATAAAGTCTCCAAGCTTCTCCCTGCCCCATGCTAGAACAGTGCTTGTCTCCCAGCCCATGGCATGATCTGAGCTCTTGTTTTTCCCTAATTAATCACAGGCCTTACCTACAGCTTGTTGAAATAGATGGGAATTTTCCACCTATTTCAGTATATCCAGGGTCCAGCCCCTAGAGTAATTTCCAGTTAAAGAAACTACTCAGGGAAATCACCATGAGAGTTTATTAATAAATCTTATGATGAGTTTATTGCATACTGTGGAGGGAGAGGGAAGGTGGAGAGAAACGGCATACTATCTGAAAAAACATGCACTTCCCCACTAAAAATACCCTTCCTCAAGAGCATAATAATTATCAATGAAAACTGGTCAAGTGTGTGCTTCTGTGGAGCAAAATTATTTGCTACTCTGCAGAAAAAAAACTGTTGCTGGGCTTGTATTTCTGCACCTGATCACAGCTTTGGTCATCTGGCATCACCATGCCTGTAGGACACAGCTCCACGTAGACATGTCATAGCGTACCTCTGTTCAGCTGCAATCAGCCCCACATCTTGGGGGTTTGAATCCTCCCTCCTTCACACCAGTGGAAGCCAATACTCTGCATGGATGATGACGCTGTGATACCACTGTGAAGCCAGATAATCTAGCTTCTACTAGAAGCTGTGAAGGTAGATAATCAGGTCAGTTCAGTGCTCCTTGACTTTCCTTGCTCGAGTGCAGCATCTTGTTTATATGCCCTCTCCATACGTATCTGCTTCTGTGGTTTGGGTGAGACCATTCCTGACTAAACAAAGGAAGTTGCCAGAGGCAAGCTATAATCCACATCTGGAATTTACAGAGGAAGTTCTCCATTGTGGACTTTAAAATGAAACAATTTTCAGCCAGGAGTGTTTCAGGCTGGAATTCCCCTTAAGAGGAAAAAAAATAAAGCAAAGCAATCCTATCAGTAGAGATGCACAGAGATATTGTCTCACAAGGGCTCAATTAAGAACATTCTCTTCCTGCTTTGCTGGTCACATCAAATGTAGTAAAGGTTCTGACTCTCTTCTTTGGCAAGACCTGGAGAGACTTGGCTGGCTGAACCTGAGCAGTAGCTTCTTCCTGCCCCAAACTGCGCTGTGAGGAATGGAGAAAACTGACATCTCCTCCTGCACTTGGGCTGACCTCAGCCAACACTCATCCTGCTGGGAAGCCTCATCACTTGCAGCAATAATCAGAGTCGAACGCAGACCACGTTTTAACCTACTGCAATGCTCTCACTGACTTCTTCCCACTCCCACATCATAATCCTCCAGCAAAAAGAAGAATTCCAGACTTGTTCTTAGAAAAGAAAATTTTATCTTTGTGTACCCATCAGCACAAAGGTGGCATTGCTTAAGGTGCCTGCCACAAGGCAGGTGTAATCCCTGTCTGGGTTCTGTCAAACCTGAAAGTCTCTGGTCAGCTCCTCTTTAGCAAGCAAAAATGAACTGGAAGGATCCAGCCTGTGCCTCTGCTAAATGGATGTCAAGAGGCTCCGTGCCTGGAACACGCAGTTACACCCTTTGTGTCAAATGCGTTCGGCCCTATTAACATTTTATCTGCGTGTCAGAGCAAGAGCAGGAGACTTGGCAACCAGTCAAGAATAATCTTTCCTGGCATGTGGTACCTTGCTGCAACAGCTCTGATGAACTTAGGGACAGCTGATTGGCAGCAGGGAAGAGATTGAAGATGGAGATGTGGAAGATGGGATGGGGAGGAGGGAGCAGACAGGCCCAGGACTGGGAGTATGAGATTAAAAGATGTACACATGTATGAGTATAGGTCTAAATTGTTCAACGCCAGAGGATCCTGAAGTTGTTTCCTTCAGTCGCTGGCTTAGTAAATGGCTGTCTGATGTTCCCTTTGCGTCTCTGGTCTCTGAAAATAGAAAGTATCAGCACTTACCTGCACGAGACCTTTGATCATTGGCCAGTGTTCACACAGCACTGTGAGAGGAAAAAGCTTCTCCCAGCAAAATATCCCCCGTTCACAAGAACCTCCTGAGCACCTCAGCTCAGGAGAAATGGAAAACAGCAAGTGTAGATGAGACAGTGCAGATGCCATGGATCAGTGCTGATGCCATGCTCTATCTTGGACAAGCTCAGTAATGAAAGGGAGGGATTGCTCACACTTTGTCATGAGATTTGGCATGGCCTGGTCAAAGGAATCTGATGGAAAAAATGCCCCATCTTATTTATTTTCAACTAAACGTCCACAAAACTTACTCTCAGGAAATTATTTGGTACCTCAGAGTCAGAGTAACAGAAGGTGCAAGTGATCAAATTTGGGAAGCACTGGGTAAGCATTAGGAGCGAAAACAGGTTCCCCCCCCATCAGCAGAGGAGTAGAGATTCAATTCCTCCATGGGCCAGAAGAACAGATTAAACATAAAATGCACCCAGACTTGTAGGCTTCTCTAGGACCTGTCTTCAGAGACTTGATCCAGGGCCTCCTACATATCCAAACATGAAATTTAAATAAAAAATATACCATGAATGGTCTCCTGATACATTCAAATACCCTAGCACTGGACTGGGTGTGATTAGTTAGTATAATTTCTATACACATTAATTAATTGGAACACCTAGAGTTCCAAAAAATAGCTCTGCAATTCCACTGCTTAAATAGCTTATGGTATTACCAGCTAAGGCAAAAGGGAGGGATGAAGAAGCTAGTGATTAAAAGCTATACTTTAATGAGATAGCAGTCCAAGTTTTACAGAATTCATGAGGGATGGTGGTGAAGAACACTCAAATTAGAATAGCAAAAACACACTACAAAGCCAAAATGAGGTGAACCATCAGTGTCAGGCATGCAGGCTGTCAGCCAGAACAGCTGAGTTGTCAGGTTGGGAGACGGCAACAGTGTGATGACAGGAGGGTCAGTACCTGCCACCAGCCATGTGACTCCCTGAATTCATTAGTGTAATAAGCATCACACCAGGAAATTGCAATAGACGCCAAAATGTAGAAGGAGAAGAGGAAAAACGAAAGGGAGCTGGGGAGAGCATCCTGATGAGGAGAAAGAGGAGTCCATATAACAAGGACAGATAGAAATCAAAGCACACATGGCCCACTGCAGCATTTTCCCACTGGAAGTAAGCTTTCTCATCTTGCCTGGGTTCCTAAGGAAATGACATTTATCAGTCATGCTGTGTGTGTGTGTGTCTGCCCTACCTGTTTCAACCCAATTCTACGCAGTGGCACAGTCTCAAAAATGCAGGCATCCCGTGTGTTTTGCAAAAACAGGAAGACAGGGATGTTCTGGAAGCAGCTGGGTTGCAGTGGGGTCACTGAGCATGCAGCCCTCAGATATTCCTTCTTAGTCTTCAGAGAAGCCACACAAGATGTGACTCCTGTGTTTGGTTGCTTGTGGAACAACAGCTTTTCTTTACTATGATTTCTGTGAAGTTATGCTGCAGATCTGTGGCCTCATGCAGGGGATAAGAGACTCAGCTAATCTGCACCTTGGGAATCCTCAACAATATGAGGAGTCATAGCATGCTGCTGCTAGAGGACTTACTAAGCCATGGAAGTGTCAACATATGAAGTTGAAGAAATTACCAAGTTCTCCCAAATGAGTTTTTCCTGGTGAATTAATAATGTTCCAGCATAAGGGCAACAGAAAATGTCTGTCTCTAATTTCTTTTTCTCACTGATTTATTAACAGTATGGAAACATAAGCATGGCACAACACTACGGTCAACTCCCAAATCCCCATTCTTCTTATAAATCAGGGAAATCACATTTTTTCTAACCCAGGGAGGTGTCAGAATCACTCCCAGCATATGAATGTGTGGCCTAGAGATCCCAACAGCTTCAGAGCAAAGCAAGTACACTTAACACCTAAATTACCTTTGATAGCATGCAAGGGAGCACATAGACAGACTCCACCAATCTGAATCCTCCTCTCAACACAGCTAATTCAATCCAAACCCTGCAAACTAAGTTCCTGAGAAAATAAAATGTTACCTACCCCATGCCTAAAAAACCTACTTGTAAAATGAATATATTTATCCTCCTGGTGAAACAGAGGAGTATCCCCTTGCCCGTTGTGCTTATCTCCTGTCTTGCAGCACAACCAGCTGCTTAGCTGCGTACTTCAGCACGTAGGTCCCACATCAGCTATGCTCAGATGGGAGGCATCTTTGAAAACACACTTAAGCCTAGCTTGCAATAGTCTCTCCTCAGCATGCCTTTTGGCTGCTTCTCCAGCCAGCTTTCCCCTGTGTTCATTTATTTGTCCTTGTCAGCTCTTCAGGATGCAACTCTGTCCCATCCAGTGATTTCCCTATCTAGGCTGACTTGGGGAGAAGGTCTGGAATAACAGCAAAAGACAAAACGTTCCTCAAAGGAGAAAGATGACAAGGAGCTGAATTCAGTTGGCCTGAAGCTTTTTTTCATACCCTACTAGTGTGCAATGAATCTGCATCTTCCCACTGCAACTGCAGGCTCATAAAGATCCAGCTCAGTGTTTCCCTTTTATTCACACTGATGATAATACAACTAATTGTAGTCTTCCTGCCCACTGAAAATTGAATGAAGAAGGAAATCTGCATACTGACTGAACATGCTGCCAGGGAGAATAATAAATTAAAATCAAAGGCCCAGTTCCCAGATGACTGTATGCAAAAGAGTCAGTTTGCATGAGAATTCATACTTTCAGTCACCACTGGAAGTCTGCCATTGATGGCATTTTTCTGCTGAAAATGATACAAGCATTTGATCTTCCTCAGAAGAAAATCTGTGATGTTCAAGAGCGCACAAAATCGTACCCCTTCTCAAAGTGCCCAGGCAGCGAGGTCAGGAAGAACCCAGCTTTGGATGCGTGAATTCCACATGCAGCATCCCTTGATATCAGCCTGATTTATGTGATGACTTCCCAAAAAGAGATAATTATGTAGATTGGGATTATTCATTTACATAACCCTGTCACATTTGGAATGAAACCGGAGCCCCCGATCTGCTCAAATTTCCTTGCACAGCTGATGTAGAGGTTCCCTGTCAGAACAGATAGAGCATGCGCCTGTCACACTGGCTCTCTCTGGAAGTGAAAGGACATTACTCAGGCATGAATCACTCGAATCAGAGCAGTGTCTATCCCAGAAGCCTCCTCAGCTCCGAGCCAGTGTGCACTGCTGCTGTCGGTCACAACAGCAGCAGCCACGGCAGTTTTATGGGTGGATTTGGAAGCACGGTTCCCTGCAGTCAGCCACATGGACATGCTGGAGGTGTACCACGCCAACCCACAGCAGTCTGACAGCAGCCTCGTCTTTACCTGGTCTTTCAAGAGAAAAGCAGAGTAAAGCAATACCACAGCTCAGATGTAGGTTTCACAATAAAATAGCATGAACGATGCTTGTATCCCATTGCCACCCCCTAAAAGCAACACGACCAAATGCTGGTGCTCTTTTTCCCATCTAGACTGGTTTCTGGAGTGTCTCTCTGCTAGTTTTTCTCAAGAGAGCACATGTATAATCTTTCCAAAAGTCCTCTGGAGCCACCTTCCTCATCTAATGATCTACGTCCTGCCGTGGGATGGTTCAGAAGTGAACAGCACACTCGTCACTTTGCAAGTCTATAGGGTTTCCCCATTAGTACAGTTGCACCAGAGCTCCCAATTCTCCCTACTGCTGAAGATTCAGGGCTGAAGCAGGGAGTCAACTGGAGGTGACATTCCTGATACAACAAAAGGCAATGCTTTTCTAAGACATCTTGAATGAGACAGGTGTTCTACAGTGATACTTGGGTCATCTTTACACCCTTTCCATCCCTCTGCCCATCATCCTGGACAGAGGAGCTATCAGGCTGTTGTGATTTGTGCTGCTCAGAACCAGCTTTTTGTGATTTTGACATTCAGATTTATTGGATTGCAGACTGGCCTGGATATTCCCTTCCAGGTTTCTGCTCCTTTATGCAAGAATACTTCTATTTAACTCTTTAGATCAGCTGTGTCTCCTCCTTGCATCTCTTGGAGCAGTGCCAAGGGGATGGAGCTGAGGCTACAGTCTGACCTTACATATTAAATACAAGTCACGTGAGTCAGTAAACCATTTGTCTCTACAGGGGGGCCCTGTACCTGCCAGAGAGAAGCAATTAAATAAGCAAGTGTCCAGAGAGCTACAGAGACAAAGGAAACTGGATATATTTGGAGGTGGCGGAGCAGTCTTCTTCAAAAAGTATCTGACAGTTACATTCCTCATTAGCTTTACTTCCCTCCCATCAGCCCTACAACCCAGCGAAACAAAAGGGTGAAAAGCAGGGCCAGAGCAAGACTGAAGCACAAGACTCCCAACAGGGAGGAGATGTTGATCTAACACACAACCTGCCTGCACTCAGAGGGCAACTTCACCTTGGGAGCTGGGCTCCTGCGCCCACTGACTGACATCCCCTCCCCAATCCCCTCGGGTGTTTGCTGCCTGTGGGCACGCTTGCGGCCTGTTACTAATTTGGACTTGTCTCTCCAGTTCACTTCACTCATTTGCCATGGGGGGAGATTAAAAAACAGAAGAAAAACAAACCTAGAAAGGAATATTTTTTTACTTGGTGCTGGAAAGAGCTCAAACAGGAGTGGGACATCCTCTGAATACATCTTTCTGGAACAAAAAGAATAACCTATTCTCTTCCCATGTACAAACATGGGTGGGGAGAGAGGGACCACACTTTCTAATAGCTAAGAGTATTCCTTTGGCCTTAAGCCCAGCATCAGGGCCATAATTAGGGTCAGAAAAACGACCAGTATTGGTAGCCATCTGTGGAGGACATGCTTCTATCCACCTGAGAAGGCAGCGCCTACCTGGCGCTCTTCCAGTCGTACTCCTTTCCCCCCTGAGGGCCTACTGTCTCCTCCATAAAATTCTCATCATAACAAATTTTGAGCAGCCTGTTGTGACAAGATCATTTTGAGTGCTGTGTGCCCAGTGCCAGCCTGCCCTGGTGATGCTCCGGGTCAGGGCTAACCCGCCGCTGACTCTGGCTCAGATGCAGGAGTGCCTGCTCCTGCCTCACTCCCATCCTCCCTGAGTACATAAACATTTCGTCTAACCATGGAAATGACAATACAAACTCTCCTTTCCTGAAAGCAGATGGGCCAAAAAAAGACAACTGCTACAAAACCTGTTCCTAAAACTAGCTTCTGTGAAGATGGAAGTGCATCATTTCTGATGTTTCCTGGCAAACTCGGGGAATTATTTTCAATGAATGGAAAAAAGGTGATTTATTTCTCTGCTGTTGAAATATTTTAATTCACTATTTAGCCCCCAAAAAATATTGTTTAGGAATTTGTGGTACATTTCTATTCAACATTATATATAGATTTGTTTTTATTTTGGAGCCAGAGGATGGTAGTGTTATTAAAAATTAAATTTTGATTAAATGACCTAAATTAAAACATAGCCTTTCATTTCGGGTGAAATCAAATGTTTCAGATAGACCAAACTGAGTATTTATGAAGGGGTTTCACTGTCACCTCCAAAAACATTAACTTATTAGCATAAGATTCTCTTTGATTCTTCTCACTCAAAACCAAAAATCTGTCCTTTTTAACCAGTTCTTGTTGGATATTGTTGTCTCTTACCATTTCCATAGAATACAACACTCACTTGGAAGAGGTATGAATTTGTTGGTAGTGCACCGGTCTGGAGAACAAGAAAAGCTTTGAAACACTGATAGAGAAACAAGCCTGCAGGAAGACTTTCTGAGCTGATACCACCACAGGCTGGTAGAAAAATAGTGAGCATACAATGAAAAACCCCATAAAATAAAGGCAGAGGGGAAAAAAAAGAAGCAGGAAAAAAAATCACAGGAAAAAGCTGGGCAAAAGCTTTAAAAATTCAAAACATTTCAACTATATGCTTGGACCCAAGGGGATTTTCTAAGAAGAAATGCACCTGAATGGCATATTCAGAACTCCCCCATGAGAGCAATTCTGCATTGTGGAACATTTTATATTCTTTTGCCAGAATGCTGATTTGTATGTGACCTGTACACAGAGCAGTAAAACTTTTATGCCACCTTCCAATGTGTGTTTTATCCCAAGATGGGAATGGCTAGTGAGCTTAAATTGTAAGCTATATCTGCTAACACTTTTAATAAAATAATTCCTGTCCTCATGACTATATGTCATCACAGTTCCATTAGTCTGAGCCAGTTGTAATAAACTGATCTGCAGAATGATTTCCAGGCACCTGCAGCTAAAGAGAAAATAAATTTCTCCTCCTTTCTTTCCTTTCTTTCTCTCTCTTTCTTTTTGTCTCTAAATGACAGACAGACAGACAGACATCCGCCCTGCTGACTGGGATATCCCTTCCTATTTTTTCTTGCAATATGGCAGTTCAAAGCAGGACTCATCAGAAGCTGGTAGATGGCTACTGTATTTGGGATATAATTGTGTCTATGCCTTCTGCAAACAGATGCGCTTGCACTGGTCTAGTCATGATGGAAATTAGTTTTGTTGAGCGCTCCTTCCCTCCCATTGAACATACCGGGAACCTTATCCTAAACTCAGTGTACAGACATAAAGGAGAGTCTCCACGCAGGGTGGTCATGCTGGTGTTAATGCATATCCGGGAGGGCATTATTTGCTTGTTTTCCAGGGCTGGCTGAGTGATTGGATTATTTTATTTGTGGGTCAGCCCTGAAGTTACCATCACAAGCCTTCATAACTAGGCAGTTCTCCAGCCATGAGGGAAGGAATGATTTTTACTCTAACAAATCTGGGCTGCATCTGCACTGAGAGCAAAGGCATTAGTAACGGAACATGTAACCTAACAGGCAACCAGTCACTCCCTGTGTCTCTCTCCCTGGAGATGGCACAAAGTCATCTTGGCAGAGTAGAGGCTGCTGCAAGTGAAAAATGATGTGTATTAACACTGCAGAGATTAGATGTCACGACCAAAATGCCAGGAGGAACAGCAGGCTGCAACCAAAGTGCCTCAGCCAAGCCATGAGTGGAAGACCAGCCCTGCAATAACAAGGGGGTGCTGCAGACCTCTTCTGAGTGACTTGACAGAACAGCGTGGGAAAAACCCTGTGCAGCGTTTCCCAGATGTCTAGTTGCCTCTAACTAGCACTATCAGTCTCTGAGCACCTTGAGCCAAACAGCACTTGTCTTGCTCCTTCTGCTGCTTTGCTGTGTCCCACCCAGATGACGCGGAACGCGCCAGTCAAGAGTGAGGAAGCATCATGGTTGCCTAGGCAATGCCTTTGCCATGAACAATAAATAAAATAAAAGACAACGCATTTGGGTTAGCAGCATCCAGGGGTCTGTATTGCACTCGCCACTGCAATACCTCCTTACTGAAAAGCCTGCTCCTCCCTCGACACATGTACACGTATACGCACACACACAAGTGCTGGTGCATTCCTCCTGCCTTTCACTGTGGGAAACTGCCTCCTCCAGCTCATTCACCATGTAAAAGAGCAAGAGAGGGAGAAGAAAACACATCCAAACCCACATTCAACCGAGCCCACTCCTTCCTGCATCTTTGCAAATGACTAACAAATAGTGGGAAGAATCCAAGACCCTAAGACAAGGAGTTCAAGCCTCCGGTATTGTGAACCACTGCAGTGAAACCCCTTATTTAAATGTAAAATGTAAAAAATCAAAACAAAAAGCAAGCCACCAGCCCACCACCCTGTTCAAAGTGGGTTTCTATCAAAGGAAGACACTGCAGACCAGCACTCGCTGCGGGCAGGCAGCCACAGCCTGGCCAAGCGTGATGGCGTTGCTCGTTTTTCACTCTGACACCACTGCAGGCTCCACAAGACTCCTTGACTTGCAAGGTGATCAGAATATTGAGTACGATACTGCAGTAGCGAGCCTGGCACCCAGCACGGCAGCGGAGCGACTACCTCCCTCCCCTCCCCGCCCCCTTTCTCGCTCGCATGCAAAGAAAAAAGGAAAAAGAAGGAAGAACACCCCCCCCCCCCCCCCCATGGCAATGAGATTCCAGGCATCCAACGCCCCCTCATACATCTTCGGAGAAGGGACCTTGGCTCCATTGTTTCTGATCCTTCAACTCATTTCACAAATGCCAGAATGTGTCCGTTGGTCCCCGTCCCCATGCACACACACCCTTTTTAGTATGCATGCTTTTGCTATGGAAATGTAACCCCGGCAGTACATTGTAATGATGGTCTTGCTGCAGGGACATTGCAGTCCTCCTCTGCCCGTTACTATGCAAATAAAATTCCTGGAGAGAGCAATAAGTCATCATCTACCCCACATGATAGAGCCCATAGCTTGTACCAGTGGCTAGGGTCAGATCCTTCAGCGGGACCCAGCCTTATCCTCCTCACTCCATTCAACCTCAAACCCTTGACCCTCGGTTCCCATTCATGAGGTGGGAACAACACTGTCCGTATTGACAGCCTAAAATCCCACCTTAAATCTGAAGCCACTCATAACTGATACCAACAGAAACCCACAGAAGTTGTGTTTTAGTCAGGGAAATATTGCCAGACTTGAATCTCAAAGGGCATGGATTAATTGATTGCCACAAAACACACCTGAAAGTACAACATCTATGAACTTGTTGCTTGCCCTACTCCTTCTACTGATCTTTTCTCCCGGCTGCCATCTCTCCTCCCACTCTATCCTTGGGTCTCTTGGACCAATTCTCCTGTCCTATTTCCTATCTGGAATACACTTAAGCCACAAGCTTCATTCCTGCCTATAGCCTTCCTGCAATGAAGGGTGAGTCATCAAAAATACCTTCATAAAACTTCCCTTACACTTGTGAGCTTCTTTACCTCATCCAGTTGGGCAGGTTGCATGCAGAACAAATTACTTTTCTTATTTCTGAGATTTCTTAAAAACTTGTGTCCTATATTCAGCATGGGAAAGTCAGGGAAATTCAGTCCTACAAGGGTTAAAGGTCCAATGACCTATTGTCATTGTATTTCTGAGATGCAGAAGCATCCTGCATGATCAAATATCTTCAGGATACTTAAGCATAGTCCCCGTTCATCTTAGTTCTTTTTATTTATTTATTTTAACTAAATAAGATGTCTCTGAAAAACATTTAAATTTACATAAATATTGTGGAAAAGAAAATTTCATGCTGCTACCTGATTGATCAGTTACATGTAGCAAAACCAGCAATAACAGCACAGCAGAGGTGCGATTCTCTCCCCCTCCCATTTGTATTACTTCTTCTGGATACCTTATCGATCAGCTGAATGACACAGCAGAAATTTCCCTTTCAAATTAAAAAAATTCATTTGCTGATTCAGTTTTAGAGAATGTTTGTAATAGGTTTCAATGTCAAGAAGGTGTCATTTCATTGACCAGTTCTGACTCAAGCATATGGAACTAATGCACTCTGTTGTTATTCCTTTCAGTGGCAAATGAGCATTATAAAAATTAAGACTGGAAAAATAGATCATTGTTATAAATATCTGATAGCAGATATTCTGAACTCATAAATGTCTCTCTGACGTGAGCTGGGGATTGACAACATAATCAGCTCTCTCACCAGTCTGCCTTTCTTTGGCAAAAAGTGTGTTAGTGTGTACTACAGGTCTCCTCCTTCCCCCAGTCCTTCTCACCTTTGGAGTTGCTCAGGAGAGCTCATTGCTGCCTGTGGTGAATCAAAATGTGTTATCATTAGGCTCAATGTGTTATTGAGTTAATTAAATGTCACACTTTTGATAACATTAATTAGAAGCATTTCAGACTCATCCGAACACACACCCTTCACAAAACCTGAAAAATAAGTGCCGATGTTTTCGTCTGGGTAGATTTTGTTGCTGGAAACACTTAATCCATTCATTCATTACTAATATTCAATGCATTTTAAACATCCTAAGGTAGCAGGTTCTTCCTCACTTTTTCATTCTGTACCAGACTGTAGGAAACACTTGTGACACTCAGCTGTGTCACATGTTTGGGATCTCAGGTTCCCAAGACAAGGTTGGACCTGTACTACCAGGACATGGCTTTCAGCATGTTGCACACTGCAAGTCAATGACAGCAACTTTAGGCTGTGGGGTGTCCATGGTACATGGCCTGAGACCCTCACCAGTCATGGACGTTAATGTTGTCCAAGTTTGCATAGTTAAAGGATCTATTCCTGTTCCTATTTAGCATGAATTTCCACACCTTGAATTTGAAATGAGGGAAGGTCCTAAATCAAAACAATTCTCAGCTCAAAAAATCCACACCTTATTAACTATGAACAAGACAATTTTCCAAGCCAGGTACTACACTACCCATAAATTCCTATACACGCTGTAGACTTTTTCTTAGACAATATTGCATTTCCCTTTAGCCCATCAATCATCTCTTATTTCACCTCCCCCATGGCAGGTTAGTTCTCGCCAGCACAGCCATCATCCCCGTTTCAGAAACAATCTCAAGAATTTCCTTCCAAGGAATACAAGCCCAAAATTATTTGCCAGGTTTCACTTCAGGATGTCTCATGCTCTCTTGAAACCCCGACATTGCTGTTCTCCTATTACAGATTGTAATGACATTTTGCACCTTGTCAGAAGTCTATTTAGCCATTTGTTACTGTATAAGGGACATGAAGTACCAAATAAAGGACATCCTCAATAACACATCTAGAGTGCCCACACAGGTGGGCACTCTAGATGTGAACCACAGGTCATATATTTACTAGTAACTGCTGGGCTGCTTCTCTAGGTATTCACTTATTTGACGGTTTCCTTGTTTTTTGAAACCTGTCTGGCTGAAGAACAGACACAAATCACACCCGATTAAGTTCTCCACGCTATGAAAGAGAAATGAGGATAGTAAAATAAGATAGAAAAAAACCTTAATCTCTTCTCCATTTCTCTGCCAGCTGGCTGGAGCCTGAACTGCAATGCATGCTCACAGTGGGCTTTTTCATGAGAGCCCATCATCTTTTGTTTCGTCATCTCCATGACATTGTTAGTTTGTTATGGTCCCTTTGTACACTGCTTTATTTTTTTGTCTCAAAGCACTGTGTCATATGTCTGACACATGAGGTGTCCCACAGCGTCTTTCACTAGGCTTCACCTTGGCCTTAAAAAGGTGAGGAGAAGTAAGTGTTCCTGAAACCTATGGCTGAAGAGAGAGAGAAAAAGAGAAGGGGGGGGGGAAGAGACTTACGAGAACTTTTATCAGGCAACTGTGTAAAACACGCCATTTGCTATTAAAATCATAAACTGGAATAGTTTCCAGAGATAAAGACTATGACAAAATTCCGTTATGAAGTGCTATAGCATTGTTCTTGGCAGTAGCATACACTGAAAACCATGTAGCTGCGATAAGATGAGGAGTGTAAGTAAATTTTTACTGAACTAGTTGCAAACAGGAACAAGAGAGCAAGACAGTATCATCGCAATTTCGGCAGATTCTCTACAACATTTAAAGGAGACTTTAGATAACATCATGAAATTGTGATAAAAGGTAGTAAAAAGGTGTTTCATTGTGTGAATGGTAAAAATCAAAACTTTTGCATTAAAATTTGACAATAATATGACTGTGGGGAGACCATCAGAAAAATTCATTCAGCCTGAAAATGCATCCAAACACTTGAGGATGAGGATTTCATGGTTCCTACATGTCTTCAGAGCACCACTGGCTCTAGTGAAAGATGGAAAGAATTTTTTTAAAACAAGACAGAAAATTACCAGGGAAGCGAGAAACTATAAACTAATACTCTTATCACAGAAAGAAGAATGGCCATATGGGTCAAGCCAAAACCACCTTAGTCAAATGTTTTCTGGCCAGCAGTTTTCAACAGAAAATACTGGGGAAGTGTACAACTGTCCTAGCTCTGTATAGGCATGTACATGGGTTTATTTAAATTTAGAGAAGGAAGATCCTGTTAGAAAAAAATAGTTACAGCAAGTTTTTTTAACTAGAAAACACAAACTTTGTTCTAAAAAGTTTTAAATAAACATTCTGTATCAGGACTTCTTGACATATTCCAAATGAGGAAAAAAAAAAAAAAGAGAGTCAAACAGTAATTTGAAAGGGGGTCACTGCCCAGGGGTATAAATACATTCAAAGACAGAAGAAAAAGCTGAAGTAGTACATACAACAAATGTCAGATTTGCTTTTTACAAGAGCAATTACCCACTAAAACAATTTGTCTACAGCTTTGTGGAGATCTTTTTCACTCAAAGTCTTTAAACCAAGGTAGGATGATCAGACAAAGGTTATGGGTCTTGTGAAGATGTAATGGAGTGCAAGTCTGCACTCTGTAAGCTGGCAAGATGAAAGAGTTAAGATGAAATGGCTTATGATCACCTTCTAGCCTTAAAATACGTGATTCCCAGACACTCTGCATTATAGCTTTTGCTGCCTTCCTCTTTTCTAGGTGGGCTAGAGTCATCTGAGCCACAAACCATCACTGAGAAAACAGCGGCGTCTCAAAGTCACTGCACTGCAGTTTCCTCCTCATTATTGATTTTTGCTATGGAGTTTCTCTGCATAGACCAGCTGCTGCTTTGCTACTTTTCTCCACATTGGAGGAAAAATAATGAGGAATCCTCAGCGACCACAAACTTTCTCTTGCTTTCACTATAAGGTGTTTTCCTGTAACTATTTTACATATAGAAATAACCCAGCATATCTGATGTTCTTTAGACATATCGACACATACCAAAAACTGAGAACCAGGTGTAGCAAATCAGAGGGACAACTTGGTGGCAAAGGTGTAAAAGGAGCACTCATACAGCACATAAGAAGAGATGATCACAACCCTCAAAAAATGTTGGATTCTCACTTTAGGAACACTCTGTCTCAGGAGATCAAATTCACAGGTCTCTACCAGCTTTGTACTGAACAACATTAGCAATAAAGGGGATCTTTAAAGGGGACTGAAAAGATAGTAGTGGTGTATATTTGTGTGTTTGCAGGGAGTGCTTTTGTATAAAGGTATCAATTAAGGAAGGTATCAATTAAAATGCAATGGGGAGGTGGGCTGAGGACAAGGAAGGTGGTTCTCATAGTCTGGTCGTGGGAGCAGGCACTGCTGGCTGACACTTCTTGTTGACCCAACCTGCCCCACTGCCTGTCTAGTCTTCCTCCCAATCATTCTTACTAGTGCTGGGTAAAAATCCCTGTTCAAAAGAAGAGCATGCCAAACTGGATCTGTTGTCTCACCTCATGCATGCCAGCCCCCTCACCATTCCTGCAGGGCCACAGCATCAGTAATCTTTGAAACCCCCATGAAAATTGTCAGGGTTTATTTGGTTCAGAGCACACTGGGCAGGAAGGGGAGGGAGGCAGGAATAGTGGTGTGTGAAGCCAATGTTTTACCTGCCTAACACGGTCCAGATTTGTTCAAAACTAGGTTTGCTGGAAAGTTCACAAACCTTTCAACAAGCCTTGCACAAATAACCTGACAAGCCTGCCCTTAGGTTAGACTTCCACTACAGAAACTGCTATTGCCCTCACTGCTGTAGTTTATTAGAAGAGTAGCCAGTGTTTAACTGGCAGTGTTTAACTTAAGGCAGTATTTAATTGGCAGTTAAACTAGCTGTTTAACAAAAGAGAAGATAATCATAAGAATTGGGAAAAGACAAAAGTTACACTCTGAGGTAACACAGATGGTCCCCTCAGAGCCAGCCAAGTGAAGATACTGGGCCAAACATCAACAACCTTATTCAATCAAGAAAGCCACAGATGTTAGCAGTGCTGGGGGTTACCTGGCAGCTTACAAATGCAAGGCATGTGTCTGAAATAAGAGGCTGATGTGCTTGAGAAGTCTCATTTTGACATTGTCCTCCCATGCCTGTCCTGCTACAGCATTTTGTTTTGGGGTTTTTTTTCTTTTTTTTTTTTTTTCCCAGTTATTCACTGCCTCTCAAACAAATGGTAGGAAAGACAAATATCCAGACTGATATCTGGAGCTAGTGAAAAGGTTCAGAATGGCAGTAATAGAAATGAGTAGTTTCACATCTTTCAGAGCAGATAACAAGTAAATCTAAGCAAGCTACCCCCATTACCGTCACGCTGTCAAGGCTAGACTCTCCACTGGTCAAGCTGGAAACACGTCATTTGCACTGACAAATAGTGAGCTCGTGCAATATGTTTCTCTGAAATCACCAGCATGATTCACAATAACTTCACAGTCTGGCCTCAGAAGATCAGTTGAAATGGCCTATCCTATCCTTAATGTCTTTTGCAGCCTCTGAAAAGAAATACATACTGGGAAACGGGCTTTCAGGAACACTTTCCAGCTATACAAACACCTACAATCTACTCTGACCTTCACTGAAAACTTCCTCTCAGGAAAGGAAAATTATATCTTTTAATTTTTTCTAATGTTCTGGTTTATTGTTTTTGCTCCTTCTCATGCAATATAATTAAAATTATGTCCTCAGAGTTGGAGGATACTTGCAATAAACAGCTTCTGTGGAAGCTGAACGACTCAGCTATGGTGCTTAATCAACTGGAGATGATGTTTATTGCTGCATATGCTCTGCTGCTGTGAAAACTAGCCCTTAAACACTCAGTTTCTAAACAAGAGAAAATAAAAATCCAATAAGAACAAGTTAAGGTCCTTGACACACTGTAGGGAAGTGAAGGCAAGAAAGAAGGATTGTCTCTTGCACAATAGGAATAGGCTTAGGTCACTTAATGCATTGTAGAATGGATTACTAGTGATAGATGAACCACAGGACACATAAAATGCTGATTTTCTTTCAGTAAGTGTCTATGTATGGAGATCCTTAAAGCTGCAAAATTTCACTCTCCTTCAACTCTCCCAGTGCTGACTGCTTCAGAGCTCAGATAAAACCTATGGTCTGCAACATAGCTCATATGCATCCCTACAGGAGGTCCAAACAGAGCTATTTCAGTGGCTGAAGAACACATTTTAAATAAACACAAAGGGTACAAGAGCAGTTGTTAGCAGCAGTGATAAATAATTGGGAAATATGGTGAGGGCCAAATGTTCAAGAGTCCACAAGTACAAAATGAGCCTGTGACTGTAACAAGCCTTATACTTAGCAATCAAAAATTAAGACATGGGAAGAGTCAATGCCTAGTTTTGCCTCAAGAAGTGTAAAGAATCACATGGCTCTAAACCTTTTGAGGTCCTTCCTATCGCGTACAAATAATCCAATGTAATTTCCTGAGCTTCTTGGATTAGACAGGATTATACAGACAAAGCTCATCAGTGCTACTGTGACGTTCAATCTGCAGATCATGCACGATTTTATCCAGTGGGATTGAACTGGGCAAAATCACATGACTGCAGGAAAGATCGCAATTAAGGGTACCTGGAGGAGAGAACTGGAGAGCTGTAACCCATCAGCATGTGTTGTGTGTCCCTCTCATAGGGGACCTTCTGAGCCATTCGGTTAATGGTGTCTCTGAATCAGCAGCTCACTTCTGAGCATGACAACCACGCGTGTCGAAATCCTGTAAGGCTCAGTTGAGGCAGCCAGTTCAGAAAGGCTGGCCTTTGGTGTCTGCAATTTTATGAATCAGTTCCTGTATAATTAGCCAATTTTTAATGTATTTATCTTTCCAGGGAACAGTTTTTATATCTTCCCTATTATATATTTCTGTTGGAGCCCTTAAGTTGAATAAATTACATTATTAACAGCACTAATAGAAACAAAGTGAGTGATTGGTAGGAATTTCATTTGGCATGCTGGAAATTACAGTTAGAGATGTGTTTTAAATGTTGATAAACACAAGCAGAGGACTCCTACTTTGCTAGAGAAATAGATTCTTCCTTTCCCTCCTCTTGTGACTGAGTCTGAAACATTACAAAATTATTTCTCTCCGCAATGTGCAGCCCAATCCGTGCTCTCTTGTCTCTTCCTTCAGCTTTGAAATACAGACATAAAGCTTTTGTACTCCGACTTATCTTGCCTCTACTGAGCTACTGCACACCTAGATATAGTGACCCACTGTAAATCCTCAGGAGTAAATTGTTCTGAATTATAAAAATATAATACAAAGAAAAGGAGAGAATTTTATTGCTTTGGGTACCAGGGAGGAATTAACTCATATATGTAACACAAAATAAGCACCTGGTTAAGGATTGCCCGTCATAAGGAGGCAATATAAACCTGCCAGAGGAATCAAAGCACCAATCATCAGATTTTATTTTCCCTAGCTGTGCAAAGTAACAAATGCATTCTTTCAGAAATCACACAAAAAATAGTGGAACAATCCTAAGGACTTAGGCATTAAGGACAAGTAACAGGTCTATATTAGGAACACACACACAGACACCCCTTATGCTTTTTTTTTTTTTTTTTTTTAAGGTGAATTAAGAATGTTGAAAGAACATGCGGGAGACCAAAATCCAGCACTGATGTAAGTGAAAAGTGTCTGTATAACATGAAGAGAAACTCTGTATAACATGAAGAGAAACAGCAGCATCGAACTGTCTGCAGTTTCTGTTACTAAACCACCTAAAACATGGCAGGAAATGCTTTTTCTTTATTTTCTTTCTTTTTTTATGAATTCATTTAGGTCCTCTTTGTGTCCTGTCACATTTAAGGGTACTCTAAGTCAAGAAACTTACAGGAGGGCATGTTTTTAGGACAGATACCTTTCAGACAGAGAGCAAAGAAAGCTTCCAGACAG
Source organism: Mycteria americana (assembly GCF_035582795.1). Classification (NCBI taxonomy): domain Eukaryota; kingdom Metazoa; phylum Chordata; class Aves; order Ciconiiformes; family Ciconiidae; genus Mycteria; species Mycteria americana. The sequence goes on along the minus strand of NC_134372.1, from coordinate 8,122,624 downwards.
CACTTTCCAAACTTGTCAGCAGAAACATTTGCAGCAGAGATTTTATTTCAAGAGCTGTATACATTTAGTTAGAGAACAGAAGCAGTGCTGTGTGAGATGAGCAAAACCAGGAGTGCAGCCTAATATTTGCAGTACTAAGTATACAATGAGGCAGACTCTAGTACAAAAACAGTAAACAGTTTGCAAACCACATCAAGCACAAATAATCATAAGGGCAATGTGGTTGTCCATGGATAAATCATGACTGAAAGCTTTTACTTACAGGAAAACAGAGATCTAGGCTCTTGCAAAATATTAGTGAGAAAGTCTCACTGACGTCACACAAACAATTTCTTCCTCTCCCGAGCATCCTTGTCCCGCCAACCAAAGTAAGTTCCCTGCTGCAATATTATTTAGACTGGAAGTGCCGAAGCCTGTAAGGAATAAAGTTCTTTGACTCCCCATCCATCAGTTCACGTAAGTACATGCTTATTTTCAACCATTTTGAGTGATCAGGGGGGACTACCAACTTGAGTATACTTTACTACATCAGGACAAGAGTGCCAGCACCTTGCAGGACCCTCAAGACTGAGCCTCCACTGAATTTTTGCTTCGAGTCACATTCTGGTCCTGGTAGATGGAACTGGAAACACACCCACAGCTCTGATGTTGGCTTTCTGTTGGCTTATTCAGACAGCAAAACTCCCTGACAAATCTAAAGTGCTGCCTTCTCAGACAAAATCACTACCACCACATTATTGTATCGTAATCCCCTGGGGTGTCAACCATGAGTAAAAATCCAATTCAAGGATTTTCATTGGGAGATGAAAGGGTTTCCTCAAATTCACCCCATGTTCCTTCACCTCCGGGCAGGCACTGAATATCTCTGAACAGGATTTTGCATGGAATGAAAGGAGAAAAAGATATAAAGCCCTGGTGGTTCTTTGCGATGAAGGCTCACACAGGGAAATGAAGGACATGAAATATGAGGGAAGAGAGGGAAATAATAAGAGAAAAAGCCTTTATGATCCTAATAACAAAAATTCATAATCCACCCAGTCTTTTGTTCTGGCTCAGAAGGACATTCCCCCTAAGGGACAACAACTAGAAAAAAGAAAAAGAGATGCAGAAACAGAAAGAGAGGGGAAAAATTATTGAAGACGACTGAGGAAAACAAAACCTCTTTTTGGCATACAGTTTACAGCAGAACAAGCTCCACAAGCTTGTTACTAATTCTCATAGTATCAGGAAGCATTTTGGAAACACTTTTCAGTGAACAGCGGACTCTCTTCTGTCACATCCACTGCAAATCCCATGGGTTCTGCAGGACTCCTCTGACCACCGAGCTACTCTAAACCTTGGCACTCACTCACTAAACCTTGATGGGGTATTTAGTATCTGTTTGCATCTCTCTAGCAAACCCATCTCTCTAGCTGCCCATCTTTGTATCTTTGATGGCATATTTTGTTTAGGAAAGTGGATGGCAGTTCTGTACCTGCTGGAGTTTTTGGCCAAATGTTTTGGAAATTGCAAGCGTGTTAACCAAAGAAAGGTCCTGCATGTCTGGGAGGTTTATAAATAACACGCAGGCTTTGTACACAACTGCTCTGTTTAACCTTTTCTCTTTCCATTGTCCCTTTCAAAGTGCTTTACCTCTATTCCTCAATGTTGTCCTAAATAGGTGCCTTCTTGAGGCTGTTTGTATAATAACAACTGATTTCTCTAAAGATCTTGCTGTCACTCCACTCTGAGCATCCTGCCCCGTTCGATTTATAGTGAAGGCAGACCACCCAAAGTACCCAGATGCTGGCAGGAACACTGCAAATCAACCGAGTGTGTCATTCAGATGTACTTGAAAGTGAAAGAGTGCTGTTTGAAAAGCCAACATTACTGGCCAGTAGCCACAACCAGCTAAAGCACATTGATGTTATTTCTAGCAAGGAGTGAACTTCTGTTTATCCTCAGGGCCATGGGAAACTGAAGAGGCCAAGAAGTGAAATGACCTAAGACAGACACGCTTAGATCTTTTTGTCAATATTGGCCTTTCCATATTGGCTTTTGCTCAGGTGCAGTGGATGGAAAAGTTTGGAGAGACACACACAAAATGAAATTAATTTTTTCAATGAAAGCCTGGCCCTGTTGCAGTTGCTGGGAATTTTGAAATTAAATTAATTGGGACCGGGATTTTGCCTTTTGGTTTCAGACATGAGCCAGATATCTCAGCATGTCTTTCTTCTTCTCTTGGGTATATCTAAACATGGACAAGCCACTAAAAGATTAAATGTGTGGTTCAAATAGACAGACACATATCTGAGTGTTCCTGTAATCCTCCTGACCCTCCTGGGCCAAAGCTGGCTGATACAAATGTGCAGAATTTGACTCAAAACTGAATAAACTTAATGTAAATTGCTTTGAAAGAGGAAATTCTAGAATAAAGATATTAATTTGTTGTTAAAAAATGGCAGCACAATGCTGTGCACAAGTTCTGATTGATTATTAAATTTTAATTAAATTATGCTACTTAAAACACTGCCTCAAGGGCAGTGATGGGACTGCAGCCCCTCTGAAATGACTCCTACCAGCTTCCCTGCCAAGGGCAGACTCCTCATGGGATGTGGCTATTAACCAGCAGTGGGAAATGACTGCCTTCAGCAACATCTTGGTCTGATCAGTAAGTGTCTAACCAGAAATAAGCCCTTGATGCAATTATAACAAAAGAAGACCGCAATACTATGAAGATAAGGACATTCTAGATTTGTGATTGCAGCTAAAATGAGAGTATTATGGGCTGTTATGCCTTGTTAATTTTCTCAGGATGCTGCAGAAAGGATAGAGGTAAGGTCAGATTTCTCAAACAACTCTGTCTCCCAGGAAAAGAGACCACAGCATCCTTTATGCTCCCTGCAACTGCAGTGTGTAATCAAAGACTGCATTCCTGGATCATGAGCTCTAACAGTCCAGCTGCTTTGTATGGTAGCAACTGGCATCTTCTCCCATTGATGAGCCACTTTGGTGGCTTTACTTCAGCGAACACCATGTGAATTGGCATAATGATGACAGCCAGAATCATCTCAGACTTATGCTGAGCCCTAAAAGGCATGATCATCTCACTTAATATAATCATCCAATTTCAGCTCATCCTTTCTTCCCAACCTGCCAGCCAAAAAGAGCCCCCATATCTCCATCAAGAAGGATTGTGTTGGAGTGGGAACATGCCCATGGCATTGCTTTTCTCCCTCCCACAATGCACTTGCTCAGATCCTCTGGTCCAACTAAATTTAACAAATGCTTCAGGGCACAACTGGTGCCAGTAAAAGAGGCCCATCAGCTATAAATGTTCTTGGGAATTCACACTCCTGGCTACTCACTAATTGCATAGCTGGATCCAACCCAGAGATGTTTCCACCACAACTCAGAGAGCTGGTAAAGCAGAAGCCTGATGCTTTTCCAACTAGATTTTGGGTGCACGGTCCATAGCTTCAAAAGATACAGCGGTAAAAGAAAAATCTGCCTGGTTTTGGTACCAGCAGTCACTGGTTGTATGAGGGAATGAACATGATGGAGAACAGGGAGAGGGAGGGATGGACCGGGCTGGTTGGAACCAGGGTCAGGAGCACCCACAGCTGGACATGCTCCTCTCCCAGCTTCATTCCCTGACAACAGTACAATCTACCATGTGCATTCAACATAGCCCAGTCCAGAGCTGACTCTCCTTCATATGGATTTGCCTTCAGCCCTCAGTTTCCTGGTCCCTGGCCTTTGTCCACAGGCACTTATATCACCAGGAAATAGGTAAATTTCCTGCCTATAGGTCTGCCAATGTGAGTTTCAGGTAGCTGTCTAAATGAACCAGTAACACTCATCAAACTTATACAGAGGCTTTATAAAGACAACATCACACTGGGGAGACCAGGATGTGACCTTAACAATTTTCCCTTAGCAAAGTCTCTTGAAATTGAGGATTTTTTTTCCCCAGAATGAGAACTTCAGTAGTGTTAGAAAAAGAAAAATCAAAGAAAACATTCAATGGACCATGATGAAGAGCAGCTAAGTGCAATCACAGTAAATTGCACAAACTCCATCTTTTCCTTCTCAGAAAGAGTACTTACAGGTGAAAATATACATTAAGATATACATTTTTATCTATGGAGCAAAACACAGTTCTACACAGAGAGCCACATAAAACAAACATATCATGGAAACCCTACCTGAGCATGTAACACCATTGCCCAACTGCAAGCTCACAGGCCATATTTACCTGCCAAAATTGTTTTACATGCTCTGTTGCCTTTGCAGAGGAGGAAGGAGGGAACGATGTTGCTAGAGCAGCGCAGACTGCTGCTCTTGGGAGACCTGTGCTCCTAGAGCCACTGTGCAACAGCAAATGGAGAGCAGGAACGAATGGGAAATCTGTAACTGTGCTCACAGGGGGTTTAAACAGACTTGCCCACAAGAGCGTAAAAGCTGGGCCAAGCAGAGCCTGCAATACGTGCGCTATGTACGAGGGTGGGCTTCTTAGGGCAGTCAACTTCTCGTAGTATTCCTTCAGCAAAGGGGGAGAAACTAGCACTAAAAGATATTCTTTAAAACCAGAAAGATCATAAAAACTGCCGCAAGGGAAGGCTGCAACAGACATACAAGAAAAGGAATTTGTACAGGCTCAGGGTACATTTTGTCCGCTTTAGACCTTTCCAAAAAGGAGAATAAGACATTAATCTAATTTACTCAGCCAGTTATTTGAGGTTTATGCCTCCTTCATATCACCAGTCTGGCATAAAGCAACAAGAAGTGCACAGGTAAATCAATCCCATAATTTCCATTTTAGCTTTAACAAGTTATTTTACTGTTTCTAGGTGCTAAACATGTGTATCTGATGACTGCAATACATATTATGCAGTGATGCATCCTGAATAGATAAATGAATTTTAAAGGTTGCACTGTTCTGACAGCTTATTCTAGAGTTTGCCTTATGCTGGCTGAGATTTTCAGTTCTTCTTAAATGTAACTTGCATATCACTGTAAACTCTCTCCCTCCTTTTGACAGGGTGCCCTTGTAGATGGTAATTTCCTGAGTAGGGAAGAAGAGACTCACAATTCATCTTGGATTGGGTATCCTACGGCAAGACGTTTTTGCAGAACATAAATATGTATCTCTAGATATAAAGCTGAGGCCCCATTCTTACAGTATGTTGTGATAAATATGGAGGAATATTACTGATGTTATTGTGGCTACTGTAATGTGAAACTGGTACAAAAGAGGCCAAAATCAGGTGTATTCAGGAGTCCAGTACAAAGAATTGCTATTAAGACAGAGCAAACACAAGACAGTGATAAAAGAGAATCTGCTTTGGTGTTCTCTAAGTGATAGCGTAATACTCAGAGTAGGTGTAATAACCAAAGCAAGTAACTTAAGGAAATGAACTATAAAGTGACATTAATTTTGTCTGCACACAATTACACTAGGACTCCTCAAATGGTCAACTCTTGTCTGACTCCAGACTGCAAGAAAATTCCACTTGGATCTCATCTCTGGCATTTGCTGTCTCCCAAATTCATGTCAGAGAACATCTATTTCTTATAATTCTGCCATTCTCCTGGGGAGTCACCACACCTCCCAGACCACCACAATGCTTCATGAACAGCAGAGCCTGCAAACCACAACTATCTTCTATTCACAGACCTCCAAGCAACATGCTGGCCTTTGATTCAAGTTAGAAATGCTCCCAGTTTACCTGAGTGTAGGATTTATACAGGGGAAGAAAATCAAGTTAACATCACATAGGGCATGACTGCACATGATGAGGCAAAGCTCTGCTCTTACTCTACCACCAAGTCCAAGCATAGATTGATGTCTTTAGTAAATTAATGAACTAGGAGAGCTGAGAGAAGGGACACAGGAGAGCTCAGCCTCTGCCAACTCATGTCTCATGCATCACCTGCAGCTCTCCCCAGGGCTTTCATAGACAAACTGTCCTGAGTGGGGAGGATCCCAGCCAGAGTCACCCTCTCCGGCATTTCCTCCAACTGTCTTGGCAGCAGATCTGCTCTCCAAATTACAGTTAAATCCTGTATCATTTTGAAGGAGAGGAGAAAAATGAAAACAGATACAGATGAACATGGGCTGCTGCTTGCACTGTGATGCAGCTATGGAGCACTGCATTGTAATGGGATGGGAAAAGATCAGTAGCAAAATAACCCTGACATGCTATTAAGGCAATATCCAGGCTCCTTGTTTTTGCTGGGAGCCAGCTTACTCTCTTCTCAAGCACTATTGTATTCCCTGCATAGGGCACTGGCTGAAGCATTTCTGCTTGGGCTACTGCCCATTTAAACATGTAATGCTTTTTCACAGGTAACAGAGAGAGCTAGGTGGGCAAATCCTTTATTGAACCTATGAGATGCAGCTGTCTTATTGCTCGAGTTGCTCTTGAAAATGCCAGTCTACACCCAAAGATACTTTCTTAACGGTTTTAATTTCTTTCCCTTTTGTTTTTGAGAACAAGACACAGGGGAGAGCAGAAGAAAGGAAACAGAAATTGGAAGGCCTCTGAGTGGGGGACTTTTGTGGGTGTATGACAAGACAAAATAAGGAATCCCTGCAAGAGACCGAAGTAGAAGACCTGGGGAGAGGGGCTGGAAACCTAGTGGTGCCAGGAAAGGAGCAAATCAGGCTGTAAAAGAGGAGAAGAGCAGAGGGCTAGAGAACAGGTCAGAGACCAGAGATCTGCATTTACTACATTTTTGGTAGCTGGGCTTAAATTGAGTAGCTTGAGTCACCAAGACCTGCATGGCAGAAACTGAGTGCAAGACAGCCCATGCCAGGCTGAAAAGCAGATAGGCTTGGTTTGGACTAAAGCTAGAGTTCGAACCTGTGGTTAAGTTTTGTGGAAAATCAGGTGTGTTCGGGCTGGAGGTTAAGCTACAACCCCTGGAGAACATGCCATATAGATACCGTGCCACATGCCAGTATAGACAAGCAGATTACTGCCAATGGATGAGGCTTCTTGCAGGCTGAGAGGAGGATCACTGCACAGGATAAATTTGAGGAGGGAGAAGTAGGCTAAAAAGGGAAATAATCTGTTCTTTGTCTGGTTTTATAATACTTCAGCACCTGACTGCACTGCTGCTTGGGGAGGGCGTAGCTCATTTTTCCCCAGACAGCTGAAGCTTTGCTCAGGGCTTCTTTCCAGCTTTAGGAGGAATGGGGTGCTCCCATTTGCTTGCAGAAAAAACGTGGCTCCGGCACAGCTGCCAAAGGACATGCTGTTGCACTGCAGACGCTCGCTCTGTACCCTGCAACGTGCTGCAAAGTGCTACCGTCAATCAGCCCGCCTTCCATCCCAACACGCTCCCTCTCCTGCCAGTACCCCGGAGCACGCTTGCTGCTCTGTAGCAGAACAGAAAATGTTGTGGAGTTACTCAGCACGCTGCTCTCGCAGTGCAGGCCACTCTCCTAAGGCACATCCAGCAGGCAGCCTTCCTCTGCACTGCTTCCCCATGACTACCTGCAGCACCCTGTTATATGACTCAATATAAGCCCAGAGGCAGCTGACGCTATGGAAAATTCAGCAAACCCTGTTTGTAAGGGTGCTAGAGTTTTTCCCAATCACTTGGATTTCTAGACATCTAGGATTTACATCATTTACCGTGGTTCTTTAGAGCACAATTTCCAATTATTTCCTAGGCTGTAAACAGACACTAACTGCTACCACAAAGCATCATCTGAGTTTCAAACTGAGTCACACCAGAGCAGCATTTTCAAGATTTCTATTAAAGCCCTAAATCCAGCCTCAGATCTTGTCCTGAGACCGTTCACTGAACCCAGTCTGGGTCCAGAACAGCCACCCCCACACACATACAAATATTACAGGGCTCTACTGAGAATGCTGATCTGGTCCTTGAGTTGGGAACCTCAAGCTGAATTTCTTCCTTCCTCTGGAGGAGTTGCATCAACCTTTTATCTCCTCCCTTAATTTGACACAAGGTCAAGCAAACAGCTATGAACTACTGCATTTTGCTCCACAGTACACAACAGAAAACACAAGGGCCAAGCTTTTACAAACCTCCTAATGAGGAGGAATATTAGTGCAAAGCATTACGCTCCAAGCAACAAAGTACAGGCATTCCTATAGTGTCCAGCAAGCTATGATACAAATCATATGAAATATTAAAATTTTTTGAAACAAGTAATGAAACCTTTCTACCTCATTCCTCAACCCACAGATGTTCTCTATTTAGGGTATTATCAACAGCAGTCTGAGAAACCACCAGTCTCCAGCCTTAGTCCATGGTTAATCTACTCAACAACTTGAAAAAGGAAAACTGCCACGTTATAGATTCACTTTCCCAGAAAAGTCTGCTGGCAATGATGCTGAAAACAATGTAAAACAGAAACTCTCCCTTAAAAGTGATGGAAGCATCTGCCTTTCCTCATTATATGAGGCAAATGAATCTGCCTCCTCCCTTTGTACCTGTATCCATACAGCACTTAGCGTCACAGCCTCAGCAAGGCGAATGATCAGTAAGACTTTGCTGTCTGAAGCTCTCTCCACATTTTGCTGAAAGAACAATTTTCACTGAAGGGGAGAAGACACAAAGGGAGATTAAGTGACCTGCCTGAGGCATTACGGGAAGCCTGTGGTGCAGCAGAGAACTCCAGTCTGCTCAGCACCGCGGTGGGAGGACCAGGAGACAACCCTCTGCCTCCCTGCTGAAGAGACCCAACACACTTCACCATGGCAGAGCTGCGAGCAACCGGCTGCTCAACAAGCAAAGAGGGTAGGAAAAGGTGCCAAGACTCTCCTCAAGGTGAGGGAAGGTCTCCTTTCAGGAGGGCTGTATCATGCTTTCACTGCTGGAGCCTGTGGCAGGCTGAAGGAAACAAATGGGTTCTCCATCTTGAGTGCTGGATTTGTCCCTATGGCAGCATGATGGCACACGATTCCTGTCACTCTGCCACCACACCAAGCACCCTCCCTCCTGCTGAATCCAGGGGGATGGGAAGCTCCCAGCATTTCTAAGAGATATTTGCTTGTGGTAGTACCAGGGACTCACCTCCTTTACCCTGGGGGAATTTTCATTTGTTTCAGGCAAAGCCACCAGGCAAAAATTCCTTAGCTCAAGCTGAGCTCCACACTGTACCCCAGACAAGATTTTGGTTCCCAGTAATATGTAAGAAATGCAGCCTATCTTCCCTGAGCTCACAGCACTGGCTCTCTAGAGATGAGATGAATTTCCTGAGATACTACAAGTAAATCCACTAATTGTTTCAGAAGCCGAAATTAATTAAAATACAGCCCTTAAAAGAAACTTAGCATCTGTATGTCTTCTCTTTGTTCTGGATGATCTTAAGAGTGAAATAACAGACTCCACAGATTTTCCATGTAATGAACCTTAATTGAAATCTTTTACATTAGACTGCGATTGAAGAAAATCAGTTGTAATTAAGCCAGGTTATTAATGATTTTATATCTAATCATAATAATTAGATAAGCTAGCACAAGACTCAAGCTAACTTTTCTGGGGGGGTCTGACATATGAAAGGTAGCCCAGCTCATCGCCGGTTTCCCTCTATCGCAGCCTCCCTGCGAGTTCCACTGCAGAGAGCAGGCTGCAGCATTCACTTGTGGGTGATCTGAGCTGGTGGGGAGCATCTCACAGCGCTGCTCCTCACCATTCAGCAGTAGTGTGTGAAGACCTCTGGATTCCCTCTTCCCTGGAAATGTGGTGTTCCCCCTCATGATTTTTGATAGCTGCAGTTCAAACTCTCCCCACCTCTCCTCAGGAAAGCATTATAGGCTGATATTAAAACTACTGAAATTCCCACTGACATGTGCAAGTGGCCCACGGCATGTCACTTGGTGTTTTCCACTTCATTTGTTTCTGTTGAGTCACCTTGTTTAACAAAGTTTTGTGATCTCTCTTCTAAGGTTGGCATCCCACATTTGTGCACTGCTGAGAGGAGAGGTTAGGACAGGTCACAGGGTTCCTCCCTGGAGAAAGCAGGAGGAAGCACAGAAGATAGGAGTGGATTTATGAAAACTTCTCTGGAAACACAGAGTCACGATGAGACAGCTCTGCAGCACTGCTTGTGGGGGATGATGAAGCCAGTGCTTTCTGATGGCCATGAGAAACAGAAAATCTATGTATGGCTTCACTGCACCTAAAGCAAGCAACTAAACCCAGAACTTAAAATTCAGAGCATGTAAATTCTTCAGCAGTGGTAGAATTTAAAAGTCTTATTCCCTTTGGGGGACTTTTCTCATTTTTAGACACAGGAAAACAAATTTAGCAAAATCATTTCAATTAAGTCTTGGGACAGAGCCCCAAACCTCAGAGCGTCTTTCTGATTTTCCCTTTGGCAACAGTGCCAATGAACAGAGCACCCACATGAAGAATGGGCAAATACCAGATAAAAGGACACATTTTTGAGCAAGCGTCCTGGACCACGGCAGAGGTGCAGAACAGAGATGCTCCAGCTGCATCCTGATCCAAGAGTCCACAGTGCACTGGAACCTTGTATCATTCCAGGCTGAATTACAGATAAGTATAGGCAACAGTTAATCTTTTGGGGTTGGGAGCTACTTTTTGGTTAGTACTTCATAAAAACAGTAACCAATTTTATTTTTTAAGCTGATCTTTGAAAAAGTTTGCATCTCTAACTCAGCTAACGGAGTACCTGTATGCTGCAGTTCAGTTCCAAGGTCCATTGTGTTGCATTTACAAATAACCAGCTGGACACAGCCTTGATTCACTGGGATAAAGCTTCGTCCTTTTTCCAGAACTTCATTGCCTCCCCTGTCCCTCGCACACCACTCCCCAGCGCAAGCAAAGCACACAGGAGAGGACGATCAAGAGAGTCCCTTCAAAGCATGCCCCGTAGGCCAAACTAAAACATTAACGGAGGCACACACTGAAAGGACTTTTTCAAGATAAATCGGCCTCAGGTCTCTTGGTCTCCTATGCTGAAGAGCCTGTGAACTTCAAACTGGGACGAACAAAAAGCAAAATCATTTTTCCCTCAGGAAAAATGGGGTAATTTATGCAGGTTTCTCTGTGTTTAAGCAGCACTATTGTGGACTTAAGCAAGCATCCAGTTAGCAGCAGCAGCAGCGTACACCAAACACTATATTACCATGTCTCTCTGGATCTTGTAAATCTGCCACACGTTTCCAACAGGCCTCAGCAAACACCTCTGTTAAATGGATGGGAAAAGTCACACATCATTGATGATGCGCTTTGGTCCTGGCTTGCAGGACCTCTTTTCTGCCAAAACAGAGCATCATTTTCTACAGCAGCTCTAGTGCACAAGACAGCCTGCAGGTTTTTATGACAGCTGCAGACACTGTTACAGGCTCAGCCATAAAGCACACAGCCCTGGGCTGTATAGTCAGGGTTAGCCAGGGTACAAAAACTCTTTTCTCCCTTGCTAACAAACAGCAGAAAAGCTCTCACTGTAACAGCTTGTTTGCCTGACAGTGTGTGGCCATCTGTGCTGCAGGGTGAGCCCCAAAACCCAAAGCAGGTGAAGTCAGTAGTTACTTTCACAGCAGGATCACATCCAGGGCGATACTATCAAAAAGCCTAAGTTTATGTCTGCCCAGCGCAGGCCATTCAGCCATGGTTTTCTCAACTTTCCTGGCCTCATTAACTCACCAGAGCTCCTGCAGTGGCTGGGATGGAAAAGGAAACAGCATGTGGCAAACACACGAGCTGCCTCTACAGACACCAGCATTCAGATCCCCATCAGGACCTGGATGAAATAAATTTAAAGCACTTCACTGGCACTTGACCTCAGCCCACAACTGGTGAGGATCTGCTTTCAGGATTTGCTAAGGGGATGGTTTCAGCAGGAGCCTTGATGCAACTGATGCACATTGTGGTGTGTTTGCTGTTGGCAGGAGCCCACATGTAACTAGCTTTCCTTACAACAGTTCCATTTTTATAATCACTTCTCTATTGCATAAATACAACCCATAAACCAGTCCCAGAGATAAAGCTTCCCTCCTCAGGTGCTTTTATCATTCCCAATCCCTTTAAGAAAAAGCATGAAGGATTCAGTTTTACCCATCCATTTCGATTACATTCTCCTTTTATCAGCATCTTTTCCTTAATGACTTTGGCCATTCTGTTTACAGGTCCACTCAGATACCAGAGAGCTGAGCTTTCCTCGCTGGAAACTTCAAAACATTGCTGGGAGGAAAGAAAAAGCCAGTCACCAAGACATGTGTGCTGGACTATTGCAAGGGAGTCATCAATTATGCAGGTTTTGGAATATGTTACACTACCCACAGCTGTTTGATAGCTGGACGATATGATTTATGAGACTAGCCAAGATTCAATTACTGATTTCCCATAAATTATCTATACAGTCCTTTTATCCTATGCCAGGTTATGAAGGGCTCTGATGAACAGAGGGGACTGAGGAGGGGGTTCTCTGACCATGAAATGAACTGGGATTTTCAAAGAGAAATCAAAAGGAAAGAAACAACAAGTGATGTAGTGCCAGTGGGAGGTGTCAGACTTGGGATTCATGAAATTGGACTGTCATTCCCAGGCAGGCACAGGAACACTTAGTACAGATGCAGTGATTGAGCCAGTCTTCAGACTATCTGTCTATTTGTCCTTGACTTCTTATCATGTGCTTGGGAGAGGCAGATTACAGCTAAAAGGAAATAGTACTTTTTGCTGCATTTTATAAATCTGTAAATATTATTGAGAGAAATCGCTTAATAAGTGCCTGGGAAATTTTAGATGCATGCACTGACTTTAGCGAGGATTTTATCAGAGCAGAAAAAGCAAGACTGGCCCTTAGGAATAATAACATGAATTTAATGGAAGCTAGCATTGCAGAAGAGTTAAAATGACTCAGTCTTGTTTTGAGGCAAAACTGACCATGAAATACCAGAACGTCTTGGTTTTAGGAAGTATTTAGCAGTCTCACTTGGAAATTGTGAATGAAGTGGGAAGGAACTGAAGGAGCAAACCTTGTTCTTGTCACCCCACTGTGCCAATGTCTCTGGCCAAGGCTCTTTCCTGCACATGGCCAGTCAAGGACACCACAATGCTGCTATTTATATTTATTTTCCCTCTGACTTTTCCACCCAGCCTGAAGGGCAGTGAGCACACATCTCTGACAGCGCACCACCCTTGTTACCACCACTTTCATTTCAAATCTGAGATTTTTAATCTGGTCTGTGGCAGCTGAAAGCAGAAAACTAACTAACTAGAAATGAAACACACCACCCAGAGGAGAATTTAAAAAATCCCTCGATTACATTTTAAAGGACTGAAAGAAAAAAAAAGGAGCAGATGAAAGAAAAGTTAAATAGGACACTTTGGTAGGACTTCTCTGTGCACTCAGGGGTTATAAGCAATAATCTTTGCCCCCCTCTATAGCTAATAGAGAAGGACACATCTCTCAAGATCAAAAATAAGCAGCAGCCATATGCTATGGGAAACTGGTATCTTTTACTGGAAGGCTCCTAGGGCAGGGAATGAAGCAGAGCATTGAAAAATATGCTTGAAGACTGGGCTCCTGGCTTAGGCACACTGTTTCACTCCCTAAAGTTAGATACTTGAATTCTCCCTGCTCCCACCATTAACTTTTCTCCCACCCAAGAAAACTCACTTACTCTCATCAGGAGTCCGTTGTACCTAGCAAACTATGGGAAGAGCCAGGAGAAAACATTACTATACTCTCTCTTCTATAGCTCTTTAATTTATTTTCTCTCCTTTCTTGTATCCCTCTTTCCCTGACCTCTTACAAACCATCCCCATGAATGTAACAGAAGCACAACCAGCACAGCCCTATGGCCTTCTGGACCCAAAATAAGGTGACACTGCATGGGGATGCTTCCAAAACTCCAGCCAACACCTTCTCCTCCATAGCATTAGTGAAACCAACCTAAACAGCATCAGGAAATATGTTTATCATTATCACCTGCAAGTGGGTTCCACAATTCAACAGCAAAGCGCTCAGTCTCCATTCAAGCCTGTGGATCTCTTCCACTTGGGGACATAAAAGTCATCACATCAAATATAAGCAGTAGCTATATGCTATGGGAAGCTGATATCTTTTACTGGAAGGCTCCTAGGGCAGGGAATGAAGCAGAGCATTGAAAAATAACTTTCATAGGGATTTCAAGTTTTCTAGCTCTCTTCTGTATACCCCCTGGATTTGTCTTTTTTTTTTCCCTGCGCCCATTTGTTTTGGTTTGTACCACTCTGTGCCACCCCCTCCCATGCTCACACATGAGTGGGAGGAGGAGGCTGAAGCAAGCAGTTGTTTGTCTGCTTGTTTTAAAATAATAGAGTGAAAATTAATGTGGTTCCTTGTTTGTGAAGCAAAAGCTCTGGCTAGGGCACTGCTATAACAGAGCAGCCGAGGGAAATGGATTTTATTAGCCTGGTTTCCAATCCCTTTACTTAGCTGGCTGGTTATTACATATCCATCCCCTTAATTGTACAAGCTGCTATATAGACAAATAACAGGTGAGGCCTGTAATGACAGGGTGTTACAGTCCAGAGCACTTGACTGGAAAGGCGATTCTCACAGAAAATTGTCTCTGCTCACCTGAGTAAACGCTGTGTGGCCCCCAAGGCGCTTGGGGAGAAGCAGCAGCCAGGCTGTGCGCTCTGTGTCTGCACGGGATGCAGCAGCCACATCAAGGATTGCTCTTGGCATTGCAACAGATACAGCCCAAACATCACCGTCCGCATCAGTAAGGGACAATCCTGCCCCAAAAGAGGCTCTCATCTCTGGCAAAGGGGAACAGAGGGGGAAATGACCCACCCCAAGTCACAGTATCAGGTTTAAACTGTGGAAAACTCTCAGCTGTGGTCCAGCTCCTTTACCATCACGTGGCCCATGAGGTCTGCTCTCCTCTAGCTGCGCACACTCAAGAGAGACTTTCAAAAAGTTGTCTGAGTCACAGCTCTGGGATCTGGCAAGGAACAGTGGCTGGTCCCTCAGCCCATATATGTTTTTGATGCACCTTCTCCTCAGGCATTGTCCTGTGGAGTATTTTAGTGACTGAGGAGTCTTTGGCCAGCACACCCCAATGCTTAAGAAAGATCCACGGTTTGCTCATCCAGCACTAGTTCCCCAGGTCTCTCTCTCACCTTCACACAGGGAATAGTAAAGCCCTTTCTTGGGATGACCAGTCAACAGACTGCTTGAGTCTCCCTTATTCTCCAGCCTCTTGTTTTCTTCCTGTAAATGTCTGAAAGAATTAATTTAAGATTTAAAGACCCAAGTTATTGTAGTGTGCCCAAAATTATAAATGTCTCGGAATTTCAATTACCCTAAATGTAGAAGTGTTGGATCCCATTTCTGTATCTAATGCGTCACACAGAACCATTACCCCAGTATCCATTAATTATAACAAGGTCAGCATATTCCCTGATGTCTCTTCATGACTGCACAATGAACAAGCACTGCCTCTGCTGTGGGCAGAGTCCAGTCATAGATATACAGCCCTCTCACAGGACAGCCCAATGCTGGCTACCCAAAATGATCAAGAGAACAGTGCTAGGCTTTGGGGATAAACATACCTGGACAGAACAGAAGAGGACAAGGGAGACTAAGCTGCCTGCGTGTCTTTGAGCCTAAAGAAGCAGCGCAAAGACATGTTGCTGTAGGGAGATGTGCAAAAGAGCCTGAACTACACCAAAGAATAGCTCTAAGAACAGAAAACAAAAGATTTCTTTCATCCACAAAAGATTTCAAGAAATAGGGGGAAGGGGAAAGTAGGAAAAAAGGATAGCAGGGAAAAATGAAAAAGATGGTTTGGGCCAGGTCTAGTCCCCATCTGTTCATACATCCCACCATCATAGCCCAGATCTGCAGCCAGTTCTACCATGGTGGGCTCTTGAGCATGAAAAAGATTCAAGCTCCCTCCCCAGACTCACCCCAGCCCCTCCCACAAGGAAGAATTTCCTGGACAAAGGTGGGAAGGAGGTTGGGGAAGAGGTACAGTCTCTCTCTAAGCACCAGCTGTTCCTCCAAACTGTTCCCAGACATGGGATGCATTAATACAGCTAACCAATTCCTGCCACCCCCTCCATTTTTATCAAAGCATCATCTGCCTCTGTCTCACCCCATTCCTGCAAAGACTCTCAAGACCTTTATACGGTCCTCAGGCTCTAGCTGCAAGATGGCCATTCTGGTACCTCAGATGCATAAACTGCCCATTCTCTCCTCCTGCCCTTTGTTTTTCCACCTTCTCTGGACTTCCTTTGCCTGGCTTTCATTTTCAAAGATTCTAGAGGTAGTATTTTATTGTAATGGGTTTTATTATGATGATCTACAACACCCTTAAGTGCTTTGGTGAAGGAAGAAAGAAAGGTTGTGCTATAAATAAAATTCTCATCTACGATCAAAGGCACATAAGTGATGGATGTGTGGGGGTGACTGCACACATGTACCTACAGGCAATTCCTCCATTGGGTGGTAGCTGCACTGCAAAGAACCAGGGTCATTGTAAAGATGAGGGTATTTGGCAGTGGCTTACTTCCACAATAAGCTACTTATTAGGGGGATTCCCTCATAAAAACCTATATAGCGTCCTCTGGACTAGAGCCAGAAAGACCACTGAAGGCAAAATAACAGCCACAGCACTTTCGCAAGACAAGTCTCAATACTGTGACAGATGCTTCTTTAAACTGACCTTAAAGACTTGCAGAGATGGCGACAGCCATGTTGGGTGTTCTGTTCCAGCACTGGGCTCACAATACCAGTTTTCCTACTATGTTTCTTGCTGTCATTTCAGCCCATTTCCAATTGTCCTGTACCTAGTAGAAATGAGGAACGGTGACCACCTTCCTCTCTGCAGCTCCTGTTCATGTGTTTGAAGACTGTCATACCTCCTTTTTCAAAGCAAGGGAGTCATTTGACTTGTGCTCCCATACAGAACTGGCCTCTCAGCCAGTGAGAAGGGATCTTCAGGGAAGGTGAAGCACAACAGTGTGTGACGATCTCCAAAATGTCTGTTTGATCTGGCAGCTCCCTTGGTGAGCCAGCCCAAAAACTCTTCTTCCCACAACACTTCTTTAGTATCAGTCCAAAAGCCAACCAGGCTTGGAGCCAAGAAGTGAACAGGGAGCACCAGCTACAAACACGCTGTCCATGTTGTCTTTTCTACTGTGGGCTGACATAAATGTTTCTGTTTCCATGGCATCTTTGAGTCTTTAGTTCACTGGGTTAACTAAGTCTTGTCCCTCATCTGGGGCTTCCGCCCATTCAAACTGGTCAATACACAGGCTACTTCTGCTAGAATCATTTCCTAACGTAACATCTCTCAACACATCACCAACTGTTTTTTAAAATAGGGTTAATTGGTTTAAGGGGTGGGAGGAATTCCTACAGCAGGGGAGAGAGAGCAAAGTTTCCAACTCTTGAAATTATTCTCCTTTGAGCTACACTATGAATGAAGGGAACCAGGGGAAGATGATGACATGGAGAGGAAACAAAACAAAACAACACTAAAATTGATATTTAATAAAAAAAAAAAAAAGCACAGAGAAGAATAGATGAGGGGGAGGGTATCTATCCTGCAGCTTTACAGACAGTATTAGCATCTTGTTGCCTAATGAGCCATAGATGTAACAGACACACCATGAAAATAAAAGAGGGAGGGAAAAGCAAGCATCAATAACACAGAAAAACAGCCACAGAGGCTGCTGTTAAGTGAATGTCACTTCCCTCACATCCTCTCTGAGTCTTCCCAGACAGCTGCCCTTCTCCCTTCCCAGATGCTTATTCTCTGACTCTCTTCTAGAACTTTATCTCTGCAATCATTTGGTTATCATTATGGCCTGGGGTTTAGAGTCAACAGCAGCCAAGGGGTGAGATTCAAGAGTGGCTCCTCAGGGGTCCTTTGCAAGTGCTAAGATCTCATTCTCACAGTGCAGAGGGATGATCTAGCCTCACTAAAGTTAGGAAGAGAAGGGGCCAGAGTGCAGGGACACAGTGATGTTTACCTCTCAGTATGTCATGGGTGGGTTTTCATGCTCAGGAAAAGCAAAAAGGCCCATGCCTGTGAGCTTGGGTTAGCACAACCATGTTTGGTGAGACATCCCTTTGGCTTGAAAGCCCTATGCTCATTCAGAAGCAACACCAAAGCTTCCAGAACAGCATCCACCATCCTTAACAGTTATTTTACTGGCACAGCTTTTAGGCAAGAAGCTGGGACAATGACAGGAGTGCCCCCAGGCAGAGGCCTGCCACTGCCCCATCTTCTCACCTAGAAACCTGTGCCAGTAACCTGGACATAAAACACAGCTGATTCTCCGTTAAACTACCTTGGTCTCTTTTTGGACACAGAGGGATACACCCTAGCCTGTTTCTTCCTCTTCCCTATTTCTTTCTCCTTCCTTAACCCATCAGTTCCTTAACCCATCAGTCCCTCTTCCTGTCATCTTTTTCATCTGCAGCTCCTGCACCTGCCTTCAAGGTTTATTCCTTTCCTGCAGGATTATTTGGAGGTTTGCTTGTGCAGAGCGAACAGCATTTCTGTAATAAAGCCTCAGCCACATTCCATTAGTGTCATTTCCATCTGCAGAAGTGAAGTGTCAGCTAATAAAAGGTAGCACAGACCCCTTGGGCAAGATAAAATGAGAGAGCAAGAGAGGGGAAAAAAAAAAAAAAATCTACCGTCAAAGATGGAGAGATGATAAATGTCTTTCCAGAAGCAGAAGCACCTGGAATAGGAATAAGGGAGCACTGGGGGAAGGGGAAAGGAAGGAGGGGGGTATATTATCTTTGCTAAGAGAGCTTTGTTTTGAAAGGTCTCATTAACTCAAAAATCACCTGCTACCCATCTTCCCTGTACACTAAGGGCAACATCCAGCCTCGCCGCACCTCTGCAGGGAGGTGTTAATGTGCAATTATTGTTTGCAAGCAGTAATGGCCTGGGGAAGCTGTGGGGGCTGTGCAGCAGGGTCCAAGCGTGGCAAGCAGAGAAATCAACACAGGCTGTGCCTCATGCTGCTCTGCTGAGCCTCGTCTCTCCACGGGAATGAGAGGAGACAGGGGTGTTGCTGGCTGTGTCTGAGCTGTGAGACCCAAAGGCATTTCTCAGCAGCCAGCTACAAGTTTGTCTGTCTAAGCTGTTCCCTGACTCCATGTCAGATGTCCAATGGGTCCCCCTGTCCAGATGATCCGAGGACAAGCCCCTCAGGGTGCACCTCCCCTGCAGCTTAGGGGCACTTTTATGACCCATTTGGTCCATGTCTGCTCCCATTACACAGAAGGGAGGTAACTGCAATGCTGCTGTGGCCTCAGTGTTGTTCACTAGTCTTCACCAGCCCCACATGCTGTGCAGTGAAGCAGGCACATCAGTGGTCGCCCATCTCTCCATAGCACCCTTTCCTCTGGACAAGGACAGAGAGGCCCAGATACCACAAGAGAAAAAAATTAAAAAATAAAAAATCAGGTTTAGTCAGGAACAAGGGCCCATTTTATTCCTGCAGCTAGAACTTATCTCCCTGATCTTAGAGGATCTTTGTCTGGACTCAGGCTCCAACTCTAGAGAAGTCTCAGCACTCTGCTGACTTTATCCATGACATTCAAACCTTCCAGGGCCAGATCACTACTAAACTTTGCAAGCAGCTCCCAGCTCCATTAGAGAAACACAACCATAAAAGAGCATCTCTGATTAGATTTATGCCAATGTAACAGCTCTTAATGCCATACTCTATGTAGCTAGTACAGGCAAACATGATCACACAAAAGGAGTCAAGTGTGCCATACCCCAGAGCTGTCAGGTCTCCAGCTGAAGCTATTGACAGCTGGCAGAAGACAACAACCTTCAGGCTTTTTACATTACCCTGAGGAATACAATCAGTCCAGCCTAAGCCCAAAGGCCACGTTCACAAGGTCTTCCTGAGCAGCAATGTGCATCTCAGCCACAGGGGCTTTTGTTCTATAATATGCAATGCTCATGCACACACACGTAGTTTTTCGCAAAGTATTGGCCATAGCTTCTTCACTTTGCCCTCAGAAACAAGGCTGTTGCCTGTTTTGTTCTTAAAACTACCACCAATACATTACTGTCAACATTTAGGTGACATGCAATACATTACTGTCAACAAACCACCGTATAGGTAAATACAGAAAGTTGTGGTGTTTAAAGTCCTCGGGTTCTCTTAGTTGATCAACCAAGAAACTCACAAAAAATTGGGGGCTTTCCCTTTGATTTTAAATGGAAATGTTATCACCTGATAGCCACTCTCCTCTTGTCACTGCTTTGACTACATATGGATTTTTTTCCTGCATCTGTATAGAAGTATCATCCCTGGGGGCACTGGCAGGGTTTTTAAATCTCTCACAGATAACTGTGTCCCTCCAATTTCCTGGCTAAAAGCTTCCTAAATTCACCTAGCTCAGCACTCCAGGGAGCCAACTGGATAGCAGTTTGCTTAATAAAAGTTGCCTTTATACAAAGATCTAAATCCTATTTTCCAAGAACTGCTAGGGGATTTTCAGGGTGTAATCCACCTGCTGCTGACCCTCCACAGCAAAGAAACTTTTATATTGCTGGGTGGGATTTTTTCATGTGAGAACAACACAGGCTTTTCCTGGTGGCGCTGGGAGAGGGGGATATGAGAGCACCTGAGGATTGCCAAGGCAGAGGAAAAAGGTTGGGCAGTTTTTTCCACATCTGCTGCACAGCCAGTTATCAATGACAATAGGAGAGAGAATGGATCGCTGAAGAGGCTGCAATTCTCTGAAATTTTGCTCAGTGAAACGATTGCCACATTCAATGTGGAAAACTGAACGAACAGACAGGTCTCTGAAGGAGCTTAGGAAACCCTTTTTGCTACTTCAGAGGCAGACTCTCCTATGATCCTATCACTGTGCAGAGCATCCAAGTTGTTCCCAGGCAAGCCCTGGGGACTCCCAGCTGTGCTGAGACATCTCCATTCTGATGTGAATGTGCCACTGTCTCACCCTCCTGCCACAAGAAAGAGTCACCTGGGTAAAAATGAAGCTGGTATGACAGGAATGATTAAAGCTGGGAGCAAATATCCATCAATGATTCAAAATATTTGAGGAAGATTTGTTCATCTCTAGGGCCCAGAAAACCGTATTGTACAAGGCTCCTTTTCCCAAGAAGAAATTCACACTGGTCCTTTAAGCCTCTGAAACATATGCAATAGATTATTAACGAATGTGAGTGGAAGGATAGCTCAGTTTAATGTCACCCTTGTATATACACAGGCTTCCATCCTTTCTTCACAAAAAGATTATCCTCCCCACAGATAGATGCTGGAAGTCATCCAAGAATTTAAGAACATTCTTTCATTCACAGGTGTTTTTGGAGCTTACAACAGCAGTGCTTATTCTGGAAGATGATGAGGGAGAGAATTGCCTTGGCCCTTCAATCAGCTTTTGCCCATTTCGCATCAAATTGCAATCTGATAATACTCAGTACAAACTGGAACACTCTAATACAAACAGAAATGGCTCCAGCAGCCAGAAGAAACACTAATGACACAAATTAAATGGAAAGACACTGAGGCATGCAGTGCACATCACTGTCCTGGTGGACAAGCTGAACATGAGCCAGCAACGTGCCCCCATGGCAAAGCAGGCCAGCAGCATCGTAGGCTGTGCTAGTCAAAGGGTTGCCAGCAGGTCGAGGGAGGTGTGGTTGCTCCCTTCTACTCAGCACTAGTGAGACACATCTGGAGTCCTGTGTCCAGTGCTGGGCTCCCCAGGACAAGAGAGACATGGACATATTGGAAGGAGTCCAGCAAAGGGCCATGAAGATGACTAAGGGATTGGAGCACCTGATGTACAAGGAAAGGCTGAGAGAGCCTGGGATTGTTTTGCCCGGAGAAGAGAACACTCAGGGAGACCTTACCTTATCAATGTGGATCAATACCTGACAGAGGAAGTAGAGATGACAGGGCCAAACTCTTTTCAGTGGTGCCCAGAGTCAGGACAAGAGGCAAAGGGCACAAATTAAACTACAGTAAATGAGCACCCGCTGTGGCTCTTGCCTCCTTCCAAAGCAATACCCCATGCAGCAGCAGAGACTATCTCATGATCATGGTGTTGACACTGGAGAAATCAGTGCCTAATTCCCATCTCCATTTCTCACCAAGCCATTTCCCTGGGGTCAGAGATAGGGATGAGAAAGTCCCTCTTCTCCTTGCTCAGAGGTCCAGAGCATGAGGTAGAACTCACCAGCAAAGCTTCAGCAACAGCAGACAGAGAGAGAGAATATTTGAAAACACATTTAGCTGCTGACAGCAGTTCAACAAAGGATCATTACAAAGACACACAGAAGCTGTGACAGGGATGCAGCAAGTTAGTCTGGGACTGAGAGAAGACCTTAGTTACAACAGCAGGATAGAGAAGGGGAGTTAGAATCCATAGGAGGAAAAAAATTATGACCTGAGTGATATCAACTCTGGAGGGACTGAGGAGGGAAAAAAAACTACAAAGCTTCTTAAAACTGTATCAAACACACAGAACAACGGCCTTGAACTTAAAGATGTGGAGAGGTTGTGCCACAAAGGAGCAGAGGTGGAAATCAAAGAAGGAAAAATAAAACAAGTGCAATGGAGAGTGCAATAAGAGTGAGAAGGACAAAAAAAGAAGCTGGACAATAATATTGACAAGTCAAAAACATTGATCCTGTGCTTCCTTAGCCAAGTAAGATTGGAAACAGTGCACCAGGAGGGCTCTGGGGAGGATGGAGAAATTCAGACAGGCCATCCACTGCTTCCTCTCCTCCAGACAAAGGCTGGGGATTGCTCACACACATGCTGTTGCATTGACAGCTATTGCTGCAAGATGTAGATATTTGACACCTTACTGCATGTAGCACCAAAGAGGGGAAAGTGAGTCACACCAGGGAAGAACCAGATTTTTAACATGTAGAGGCACCTTAAAGTGTTTCACACAACAATGGGTCACATACAAATAGTTCCATGACTCTGCAAACAAATACATGGGTTTTAGTGTCTTGCTGTTTTTTCAATGCCAAAGAAAGATGGTCTGTGCCACCAGCTTTTTTATCCTCACTTTTTTTTTTATTTTATCTTACCTTGACTGAGAGCCCCTCTCAGCCTGAGAGCTCAGATATGCCTCAACACCTCTAGCAGCCCATGTTTCCCAAGTGAGTGCCAATATCAAAGAAAGAGAAGGGAGAAGAAATCCCCAGGATTTTCTGCTCTGGGACAACTGGATTGTCTTAAAGCCAGTGTTGAGTAAATGACATAAGCTTCCTTTTCTAGCCTGAGAGATTACCTCTTCTCTCCTCTACATCTGTTTCATTAGATCTAAATTACTCCTGTTGCCAAGACATTTGAAAGAAAATTGCCAAAAAGCTTCAACACTATCCCCAGCTACTGATTCCCAACCAGGACGCAGGACCCAGTCTGATTCTCACCAAGACATGATTTGTAGGCACAATGTCCTAACCAAGATGCAGTGAGAGGGAGAGGCAGCACATAAACCAGGAAATATTTCACAAAATAACCTCAGCAGGACTTAGCAGAGTCAATTCTTTTCATTCAGCGGTAACTTCCATATTCATTTGGACCCGATAAGTATACTGAGGAACAGGAAGCAGCAATTAGAGGGTGTAAGCACAGGTTGAGAACACATGTGTCTGATATGATCCTATGTCAGTGGCTTTGACAGGACAAAGCTTTGGAGGGGGTTTTAGCTACAGATGGAGAAAATGCTGCCCCAGTGAATCACAACGTTGGGAAAATTAATTAGCTACTGTTAAGTCAGCCAAAAGCATACACAGTTCTGTGCACACCCAACCTTTTATCATTATTACAGAATCACAACAATCTGCCACCACAGTCTTCCCAGACCAAGGCCAGGACCAAAATAGTAAGGCCTGTGGCTGTGGTGAGTGTGCTGCCATCGCAAATGTGCACAGGGAGGCTGCTGCAGCTAAGAACTGAGATGAACCACTCCAGCAGCCTGGTCAGAGGGATCTCTGCTTCCAGAGAAGGTTTGCAACTGGGGGATAGGTGTAATGGCAGGACCATGAGAGCAAGAGGCATCTGAGGGGGAGGGGGGAGATATGAATCTGGGGATAAACAGACTGTGTAATTTCAGGAGAGCCGAAGAACTCAGAAGCACCGTACCTGCAGGTCAAACCCAGAAGACAGTAACAGAGCTGCAGACTGGCTTAGACTTGCAGGAGATGCCACAGGCTGGAGCTGAGGCATATTTGTAGACTTGAGCAGGAGATCAAAGTGCACTGAGAACTTGGTTCATGCCCCTTTCAGCTAAGGGAAGAGGAATCTCTCTTGCCTGTGACAGTAGACTAAATGCTATAGTTTCAGGACTGACTACGGAATTGCCTCCTCTTCAGAAGAGATAGTCCTGACAGTCCTTCTGATCTGGACACCTTTGGGTGGGGGTCAGGTGTTCCCAGCCACTGGCAACCTGGACTGCTAGATACCAGGATGTGTGTGCATTCACTGTTGGGTAACATGTGGATGTTGATCTACATGCGTCAGGAGTCTTCCAGACTCGTGGTGTATGATTACTGGGTCCAGAGTGGGGTCCCCAAACTTCCAGCTTTTGCTTGTCATAGCACTGAGGGCATCTAGCTGAAAAGTCTTTTTAAAGCCTCCTAGGCAGGTAAAGATGGCCTTCAGGAATAGCAGTCTCTTTGCATTACAGTAGTCTACTCAACGTGCCCTGCCCCCTCCTTCCCTTGCTGTCTAAAATTTTTAGCTAACTCTGTGCACCCTTCATCAGGAGGCAGCCATCCAGCTCTGTCCTACACCAGCGTGTAAATATGCTGACATGCAAAGCGCACATTTCCCCGCTTGCAGGAAACATGCTGCGTAATGAAAGAGTCTCCCAGCAGGAGGAACACAACTTGCGTGCCAATTACCTTGGCACGCACCATGGGATCAAATGGGGCAAGAGCACAGCGGTAGATGCAGCAAAGCTGAGCTTTCCTGCCAGCCTCTGCACTCAGCTTAATACTGCCTTGTAATGAAGTCATTTTGGCCTGCAAGACACGCAAGCAGATGGGCTGTCATTCAGGGGCTACCGTCTGCACCATCCGTTCCTTGGGGTTTGAACTTATTAAGGTCG
The DNA here is from genome assembly GCF_035582795.1 of Mycteria americana. NCBI lineage: Eukaryota > Metazoa > Chordata > Aves > Ciconiiformes > Ciconiidae > Mycteria > Mycteria americana. The sequence continues at coordinate 8,097,558 of NC_134372.1, read as the reverse complement.
GTGTTTTACAAACGCAATCAAGGAAGCAAGCTTGAGACATATTATGACAGCAATAAAAGTGTGTCCTGCTTCATCAGCACTTTTGAAAAATTAGTTTAAATGTCCTCAGTGGCAAACATCATTTAGTGCTGCTCAGTGCAGGAGAGGGAGGGAGGAAAAAGAGACTACACAGGATTTTTAAAAATAAAACTCAAAGCAAGTTTGGCACAATGAGTAAATCAAAAGCAACTGTCTCCCTACAGTGCCCTGCAGCATGAAACTCCTTCCTGACATAAATCTGTGCCATATCTAGCCAAATACAAAATCTGTGCCAGCTCTTGCTGCATAGTTTACCTTTCTCCAAGGTATTAGCAGAACCAGCATCTCCATCTCTTCAGAAAACTGCAGTATCTCACCCTATGCTGCACCATTCAGCTACAAGGTGGGTTTGCTGCTTCTAATGCCACCACAGTCACCCACCAGGCTCTGCAGTGCCCATTATTGTGTCATCATTCCTATTTTGTATCTTCTTTCCCTGCACTGGTACGGGGACTTGAGAGCACACTGCATGGTGAACCTTAAAAATAAATTCCAATTATAGAAGATCATTTTCACTCCTTCCAAAATATTTTGTTTCTAGATAGACATTCAAATTCTGCTCCAAAATGAGTTTTCTCTTCCTTTCTTCTTTTTAACAAAATTATATCAGATGATTTTCAAATTTGTGAAAGGGTCTGGGAAAGAAGGAGGGACGAACAATGTATATTCTCACAGCTTTTCTTAAAAATAGCCAAACAGACAAATAAATAATAAACTAAATAGCATCATTCAGTGAAAAAAACACCTGGAGGCTTGAAGCTGGGCAGCATGGCCATAAAATACTAGTTTGATTTTGCTGAGAAAAAGGGCAACTGAAGCAAAAAGAAAATAATTCTGCATCAGCTCTCCAGAGCATCCTTCCACAGCAACTGATCCAGTTCCCTCCTTGCAGGGAGGAGAAATCACAGCCCCATATTGACCTCACTGCACACCCTCCCTGCCAACCCTTATAAGTTCATGGTCTGCTGTCCCTGGGCTGCCACTGGGCCAATTTGCATGAGGAAGATTGTAAATGTCACATCGAAACACGCACAGTGGTATTCTCCCAAAGCAAATAAAGCTTAGGACCAGAAAGCAGAGAAAATTACACCCACAAAGCAGTTGTAAATCAGCCCCATTCCCAGCCCTTTGCAAGTTTTGCTGCCTCACAAGTATTTGGCAGATTAAAAGCTTTCTTTTAGACAAAATCTAGTGTTTTCTTACTTTCCCGCCATGAAGTTAAAGCCCTTACGGGACAAAGCGTGCTGTCACCCTGATAACATAGGACAAGGGACACCTCCCTCTTGAGGTGGAAATTACAAGGTTCCCTCTTCCCACCCATGGCAGTAAAAGGCTCAAAATCTCACATGCTTCATTAAACACCAGCAGTTTTACTGGGAGAACAGACACAGCTTCACCCCACAGGACTGGAGGGATCTAACTGGGATGCTGAAATTAGAAAGTAGTAACTAGTCACCCTGGGCCCTCACTAGGGGACCAAGACATCTCCAAAGGATGACTCACTCTACTGAGGTCTCAACTCTGTGCAGGTGCCTTTCACACTCTCCAGACTGAAAGGGGAGGTTGTTTGGAGGCTAACATAGATGCTTCAGGACCAAAGTTTGGTGGACTGAACCTGGGGTGTGAGACATCGGCTTTTGATGCTGTTTCCAAGGAGTAGGAAATCTCTCCTGTCCCTGGGGAGCAGCAGGTAATGACTCCCCCAGTTAAAAACTATTGTATTTTACCTCTTTCTATGGGAACTAACCAGAACTTGTCTACATACAGATCCATTGCTGGTGAGGGACCAGCAGACTCTTCACAGCTGCATCAGCCCCATAAGTAAATAAAACAGAGTCCAAATAAATAATTTCTGTTAATTGGCACAAGCCACCTAACCCACACTGCACCAGCAGAGCACATAATCTTTCTGACTGCATATTTCCTTTCCTCTCAGGCTTTCCCCAATATGTTTTCAAAGACCAAAACTCTCTCACTATGGCTCAGGTAATAGAGAGTAAGATGGGAAAAAACGTATATCAATGCCTTGTGACCAATCTCTCAATGCTACGCACAGTCAGCCATAAAGAAAGACGGTGTTTAATAAGACCCTGGCAAGGGTCAAAACTGCCTTGTGATAAATCATTCGTTCACCTGCTTCCTGAAAGTTGTTCTTCCAGATCAGTGATGCTCAGGGTGAGGTTTACAGTGGATATTTTTCCCCTCTCAGTGCAAGATCACCTAGCTCTGGCAGACACATCCTATGATTTGTCCAGCAGCAGAGACAGAGCTAATGAGGTGGCTGCACTGCAGACCTCAGCCCGGTGGCCTCAGGAACAGGCTAGGACACTGAAAGGACAAGCTGGTGTGGGGCACGATGGGCCTACCCCATCCCTCATACCAGAGAAAAGACTAATTTCTCTCCATGCATCTGAGCAAGCCCAGGATGTTAATCAGCTTCTCCTCTCCCCAATATCTTCATTAGTTCCTTTCCTCAGAAAAAATCTCTTTACCTCTTTCATATCAGCTTTCCTTACACTGTTGTCCCAAGGCTCGGTGTGTACCTAAGCTAAAGGCTCCTGAGAGCTTGTAAAGGCACAGGATTACATTAAGGAGTACATTAACAGCAAGGAGTAAACTGGGAATGTGATCAAGGTGCTCCACTTCATGTAAAGGTACTGTGCTGGATAAGTGATTACGCAAAACCAGCCTCAAACTGGACAAACTATAGCACATATCATCACAGTGCCATTCAGGTAACATTGAACCATGCTCTGCTTTTACGGCCTGTCTCTCCACAGTATTCTGATTTCCAAGCTAAAGAAACAACCCTGACAATAGGAAAGTGAATTTCAGTGCGAGAAGGTAGGAAAGGAAGTAAAGAGGAGGGAAATATGTGTGTGTGGCCTGGAAGCTGCTCTCCAACCCTCCAAGCTCCTTTCCAGTGTGCCTGAGGTTCCCACAAGTTTATCTGAGGGGAAAAAAAAAAGGAGAGAACAATGAATCCGTTCCATTTTCCCAGAACTTCCCAATGTATAAATCTTGACACGAATCCCCTTTGTGGAGCTACTGTAATGCCTTCAGCAACCTCCTTGCATCTCTGGAGACATTCAGCTGCACCAAGGCTCTTCCAGTAAGAGTGCCCCAGCCAAGGAAAAAGAGTTTCCCTGTGTCTTTCCTCTCCCTCACTCTCACACTCTGGACAAGCAATAGTTTGGCCCTGAAGATGTTGCTGTGAGGAAGGAGTTTAGGCAATACAAGACTGATTCAGCAGCTTGGCACCTCACACAGGAGCACTGGGCAAACATGACCTGCATCTGTTGGAAGAGAGGAGACTTGGAGGTGACCAAGGTAAAACATAACTCTAAAGAGTATTCATGAGATGGTACAAAACTATTTAGGGCTGTGTCAAACATGAGAAGCAGGTGGCATAAGTGAAAAAGCTCAGGAAAGGTCAAGCCTTGGAGGAATTGAGCAAGAATCTCTTCATGCAGGGGAGAACTGATCTGAAACAGCCTCTTGCCAGAGGCAGCCAGGGAAGCAAAATCAAGTAAAGAGCTTTGAAGGAATTGGAGGATACAATTCATCTCATTTTAAGCATCAAAAAATGAAGTATGTAACCTAGGTTTGTCATCCAGGCTCCCTCAACAGTAGAAAGAGAGAAAGACACATTAGAGGACAAGTAATCCTGGCTACCTGTGAAAGCGCCTGCTAGCATGAATCCAGGAACTGGCTCAAACGTGCTCAGAAAGCTGAAGTTAGGTGAGGAAAATCCCAATCTTAATCACCACGGAGCTCCTGAGAAGGTGACAAACATTTGCCAACATGAATTTAATGAGGTGTCTCCTTGGAGTGGCACCCCACCAACAAGTTTTAGGAGAGACTATGTGCATGTGAGGCTGGCCACATGCCAACTTCAGCTAACCAGCAAAACTCAGCAAAAACAAAACAAAACAAACCAATATGGTCTTTACTAGCCTTTAAATACCTGGGAGTTTTATTGAAAAAAGATGGAAAAATACAAGGAAAGATGATGAATGCTAATGCAATAAATGAAGAAAATACATTATCTTTGATTCATCTTTGCCTGGATCTATAGTAATTTCAGGAGTGATTGGGTTATGAGATAAAATTCATTTATTCCTGATAAAAGAACAATGCTACATTTTTTGACAAGTGTTCTTCAATATGCCACCTGGGTAGTTCTAGTAACAGATAATAAAAATGAAATATGATAGGATTCCTAAGAAGATCCCAGCAGTTAACAGAGGAAACCATTTCATAGCTCTTTCTTAGGAGGTACCCCGATTTCCTAGGGATAACAAGAAAGTTTTAATCAGTCCCTTCGCAAAGTGTGTGCGGTAAGATTTCAGGATGTGGCTTTATTCCTGTCTTAGCTATAGATGTTACTTAAGAATCAGCAAAGTAAAACCAGAGGCATATAGCTGGATGAAGGCAAACTGCCTCTGCAGCTAAATAGCAGTGGAAAGTGATGGTGTAGGGGATCACAGAAGGAAAGAAAGGGTGAGTTTTATTGTGAACACCAAAGGCTCAGCGAATGCAGAAAGGAAAAGCACATCACTGTCATGTTTTGGGGTCCAGAGTCAGCGAGAAGAAATTCTCTCTCTACTCTGCCACTAGACAGCACCATGCTGGGAGCAAAGGATAAAGTGTTTTCCCCTTATCCTATGAATTTGTCATTGCTGGAAACTAGTTTTACTCAACTGCCCTGGGTCTAGTTCTTATTTTAGCTATAGAGACATAAATGTGGCTTTAGCTCTCTGTGACTCATGGACTGAGCCTAGTTGTAGACCCACGCTGTTCCGAAAGCAGCCTGGTCTTGCACAGCCCAAATTCCCTGTTAGGTCTCCATGGATTTATATTTGCACGAATCCTTTTATGGGATGCCCTGAAAGCTGGCTGTGAAGAAGCAACATACGTGAGGTGCTTAACTAAACCATCCCTCTATGTATCAAATTTATACACTAAGGCATCAAGTGAATAAAATGCATCAAAAGTCTGCTATTTCTTCTTCTAGGTCAGCTTCTGTTGCCCTTTGTCTTTCGTATTAGTTTCTCCTTTCTTTTTAAACACATTTCCACCACCCTAACAGAGCTCCTCTACCACTAAAACCCCAGTATAATCAGACTGCAAAGGAGCTGGGGGGAACCTCTCTTTGCTGTTGTCTGCAGCCAACAGAATAGAAACACGTGGAAAGTGGCAGTGATTATGTGATAGATAAATCATAGGCAGAATATTTTCTTTCTTCCCTTTGCACAGATCCCATACATCACCATGACTCAGTACAGTTCTCCCAGTGGGGACAAATTCCAACTTCTAATGCACTCTCCATCTGATTCCTCCATGATAACAGATGGCTCGCTGTCCTGAGATATTGCATTTTGACAGTAATATATTAAACACCTCTGTGTTTCAGAACAATTTTGTTTGGGGACCCAGTACTAATCCCATATCAGTGGTTTGAGTTGTGCATTTTACCACTGATGAGAGAAAACCCCTCCAGTCCAATGGCTATCACCTTGCCACCCCTCTCCTGTAGTTTTTCTGGTTGTTTCACCAATTTTCCTAGGTGTGATAAATCATGTAAATTTAATTTAGAGATTATACCCCTGGCTTTGAAGGCAGACAAGGTTAGCGCTTTGCTTGTAGCGTGTAGCCTGCTAATCTTATAAAATTCCTCCATTCCCACTTGGCTAGAACAGTTGTTGGGGAGTGGAGGGAGAGCTATATCTATTCTACAAAGTGTTTGGGACTTTTGTTGGGCACTCGCAGATGGCATCCTGGCCACCGTCCAAATTCTCATACTGCTGCATAAGGACAAATGCTGTAATCCTGAAGATTTTCGTAAGACCGCTGTATTGTGAACTTTATCTCAGCAGTACGAAGCTGGTGCTACCATTTCCAAACTCTTTCTACTCTTTCCCATCAGTTACACATTTTTCTTAGCTATAACATTTTTCTAAAGACAAAGCAGTTCCCAAGTCCATTGCACTACGTCCTTGTGCATGTTTGTCTGTGATCATTGCTGCCTCCTTTCTGTAAAACTGGAGGCCAACACTCCTTCACCAAAGCACTAGCAGATTTGCAGAGGAGATGCATGAAATAGGGGAATTCCTGCTATCTGCAAGAAAGCACTGTTTCTTGCCTGTAAGGAGAGCCTTTGGCCCCAAGCTGAGGGTTACAAATAGCAACCGAGCGCATTACCCATGCAATCTTTCCTTTATCTATAAATTCCCTTTCTAAGGAAACATGTAGCACCAGCAAGGGATTAAAACCAGTTGTTTCATGGGCGTCCCAGGTGGCTGTCTTTCATCTGCTTTCCTAATATTTCCTTTAGGCTTGGATAGTTTTTATTGCTTTTTTTTCTCTTTGCTCTTTCCCATATCTGAAGAGTTCTTGGCTTTGGCAGGCATAGAAACAGCAGGTTTACGACATGCATTTTTTTAATGTATCAAAACATGTTCTTTTGATTCATTTTTTAAAAAGCAAACTTTGCTCACTCAAGGTTAATAACTTTTCCACTTCAGCTGAATGTAAGAGGGTTCCAGACATTGCTGAGAATTTTTAAACAAAACTCTCACCTTCAGAAATTAGCAGGGCAAAAATAGCAGCTTCTCCAAAAATAGCAGATACCCCCCCAAACCAAGAGAAATTGCTGGACCTCTGAGAGGTGGCCCAGAGGGTTCTTTAATGCTGACAGTTTGGCATATTTGATAGAAGTTTATGTGAAGTTATGATAGCTGTACGAGCTCAATAGCAGCTGCCCAGACAATTCACATTAGTAGCTCTCTACAGCTCTGAGTATCATACATACAGGAAACGTGCTGAAACCAAACACTGACCTCAGACAACAAGCACGTAACATTCTCCTTACTTAGCAAGTCAGTATTTGTACATCCAACATTAAGAAGAAATTGTCTCCAGTCAAAAGCCTATGTGCTCTGCTGGGTGACCATCTGAGGCGGCCCTTATGAAAAAAGTGTAAGGGAGGGAGGGAACCATCATTTTAGCTAGCCCTGACCCTCCAGGACTCCTCCATATATTGCACCAGGGCAGTGCTCACTGCTGTTTTGCCAAGACATCAGAGGAACAAGACGATTTGCAAGTAATTCACATGTTCCCTTTGATCTTTCACACAAACTGAGTAATGTCTCTGGATTTTAATCAAGCTCTTTAGAGCTTTAGTCCACACTTTTAATGCACTCAAGTTAGGCATCTCAGCTTGTTTCAAGTTTTGCACACAAGAAGCTAAAAATTCTTTTACTCTGTATTTTTTCCCTTCAATTCAATGAAGAAAATGTTGAAAAGTAAAAAACATTTTGTTTTACCATTTCCAAAGTGGATTTCCCTGGGATCTTCCTATGACTTTTTAAGGATTTGAATCTGAAAGGAAGGAGACTTACCAGATACAACTGGAGGGAGCATCCCATGGATGGGAGAAGGCTGTGATCAGAGACAGTAGAGAAGTCAAATTTTGCATTGTGGTAGAGTGTATAGGAGCACAGAAGGAACCCAGGTCAGCAGCATCAGTAAGAGTAGAAGGATCGAGGGCCTAGAAAGCAAGAGCAGGATGTTTTTGTTTAAATAACCACACAGCAGAGTCACAGGCACAAGCCAACGTCTCAGCTGAGCAAGCAAACTGGCACCTTCATATATTTTTAGCCTAGCTTCCCAGTGAAACCAGTGGCAGAGCACATGTAGATTAGTAATTCCTCTTAAATTCTTTTGGATAATTTAAACCACATTTGACAAAGGGAGAAGAATCTCAAAGATACCCAACTCTGACTTGTCCCACCAGAACTGGAGGCCAAGGAGGAAAGAGACTTTATTAAGACTCCCACTGAAGAGAAAATACAGTGCAGGTTCAGTCCTGATTAGACACCCAAGACTCTGCAACAAAAAAGCAGGGCTGGATCCACATATCAAGCTTAGTCAGAGTTTTAATCCATGCCCAGGACACCAATGAATAAGAAACATGGCTCCTAGCATCTTCTCACTACACAATGCACATCACTACTGATCCAGATGCTCCCTGACCCAGGCTAATCCTCAGTTTGTTTCAGGAAAGTTTTATGGATATTGTAGGTCATTTACTAAGTTTGTTTCAGGAAAGTTTTATGGATGTTGTAGGTCATTTACTAACAAAGGAAGGGTGATGCAAAAAATCCAAAGCCAACAGAGACTGGACAGACAACAGTGGATTACTAGCCAAGCGTGCTGAGAAATAAACCTGACAATTTTTATCACAGTACATAACAATTTTTCATGGTAGTGTTCAGAACTAAGTCAGTTTTATGGCAAAATTGTTCTCAGTTTCTGCTTTCTTTACTCAAAGCAGCTGATCTCTCACAGAAACCTTTGGAAAACCACTCAGCTTTGCAGCTATCAGTGCTTCTTCTGTCTTTCATCCTGCTCCCTTTTACCAGGGAGCAAAATAAGAGCTTTGCTATCTCGGGACAGCTTAACTATGTCATACAACTTATTCAAGTTGTATTCTTTTCTCTTGACTTCACACTCAGCTCACCAGCAACTGGATGTGATGTCACCAGTGAGGCAAGCTGAGCAACAACTGAAAAGTGGTAGCAAACCATAAGGAGAGTAACAGGACTAGGAATGCCACAGTGCCCTGGGCTCAAGGAGGGCTCATAGGGGATCCCAGAATTCACTCAAGATGCCACCTTTGTTGTGCAAGGAAAATAACCTCTCTTCTCCTGAATCTTTTTCTATATGAAGTGCCTTTTAGGCAACCTGATTCACACCCCGATTCTTTTTTTGACACCCTGAATCTTTTTTTGAAGATTCACACCCTGAATCTTTTTTTGACTCCTTCAGTATCAATAAAACCAGGGAATTGCTCAGACTCTAACCAAACCAGGCTCTCTGCAAAACACCGTGTTTTCTAATGCAGCAAATCAGAAACTTCACAGAAAACAAAACAAAGGAAAAGATGTCTATGAAGAAAATACCAGAAAATTGTTAAATCATCCTTTAAAAAATATTGAACAGAAGAAAATCAATCACATCAAACTGTCATAAATTACTTTCAGATCCCTTACAGAGAGGTTATCACGACCTCAGCATTGAAGATATCCATGAACCTGAAAGCAGTGTTAATGACTGCATATTATCCAGCCACACTGAATTTTGAATGGTGCTTGCACAGGGTGATACAGAAGGAGGGGTAAGAGGAAAAGCAGAAAAGAAACTTCTTGCTTAAAAGGCACTTCATATAGAAATAGCATGTTGAAATTAACCCATATTAATTTTTAAAGTGGAATTTTAAACAGAGTGATAATTTTAAAAAATCTGGCATAAGTCTGCTTCTTGCCAGTTCAGCATTCACCTATGGAAAAGTTCTATTTTGAGTAGCAGCCCTGACAGCAATGAAGCTGAATAAGGATAAATTTAAATTAGTCAGAAAGCCATCATGCTTAGATGAGAACAAAGTCCTCCCAGGGGCTGGTTTTTAAACTGCCTCTGAGATTTCAGAAGGAAGGACACTGCTCTGAGTTGCTCTTTATAGGAAAGTCAATAGCCTGAACAAAGATGATAGATTATTGTTCATAACATCTATAAGAGCTTTTATCAAAAAGTATCATATTGACAGGGCAGTTGAGGTTAAGCTCCTGATTTTAGTTTCCCCTCTAACCTGTTTCCAACTGCTGGGAAGACGATAAAGAACAGAGGTGTCCATGTGAATGCATGAAAGTTGCAGAGCAAAAGAAAGGGAGTAACACTTTCACCTGCACCTGGAAACAATTCAGGCTTACAAATGAACAGCCTCAGCCAGAATCCTGCACAACGCCGTGACTTGTCCACTTTTCATCTGATGGGAACAGAACCTGTTTTAGGGCAAAGTCCCCAGAAGTCAAGATCACTTTAAAGCTGGGTGTCCAATGTTTCACAGACCCAGGAAGGACAGCAGTACCATTCCTTCGTACTACTCGTCCCTTCCCAAGAGCTTTAATTCCCCTACAAGGAGGCACCAGAGGCTTCATTTTAGCAATGCCACAGACAACTCAACCATCACAGCAGTTTCAAGTAGTGCTTCAGAGCCTAGAGACCTCCTGGGAACCAAGAGCAGCTCTCTGGACAGAGGCAGAACGGTACAAAGAGACAGACAGATGGTCAGTACAACAGCAGCTAGCAGATGGTGAATAAGGAAAGGCAAGAGGGCTATCTAAGAAGGAGCTCACCTTCTTCCTTTTGCTCATATTTTTACACCCAAACTTGCTGAACTTAATTATTTTTCCTGTTACAGAAGGACCCACTATCCAGGTACAAGCTTCCTGGAGAAGAACTTGTACTGCTAAGAGAGACAACTCTTACATGAGTTTATTTAGAAGCCAGTAAAAATTATCACCCCAATCTGTTTTGTAGCCTAAATAAACAATGATGACCACACATGCTACCCAAGCCACAAAAGCCTCTACTATATATGAATGTTGAACTAATCCAACCTATAATTCTTAGATCAAAGTATTTATCTTGTCAGAAACAATTTCCTAAAAACACTAGTGTAAGGAAGCAGTGCTTAAAGTGCCTGTAAATGTTTTGCTGATGGAGAAACCAAGTTGCCATAGGGATGAGGGACAAAAAAAAAAACAGGTGTGGAGCAAAACCCAGTTCAGAGCAGTCATAATTCTTAAAGCGACTCATTAACTGAATGCACACACACACACAAAATCCATTTCTACAGCAGCTTCTGCCCTTGTGAACAGTCACAAATTTAACCCCACCAAAGTTCAGTGAAAAAGATATTTTTCCCACTTTACAGCTGGGGATGCTGAGGCACAGAGCAGTGAAATGCTCATCATCACATCTGGCATCTGTGTGCCCCCTTGGTCCCTTGTTTCCTCTCTAGCAGAGCATGGAAAGGAGACAGGAAAACTCTTCCCAGGCAGGCTGTGCCTCTGGATAGGTGCAGAATCAGCGAGGCAGAGTCACGATGCACTGAGCACAACCAGGAGTCCCACAGGAGAGCAGAGGAGGACTCCTTCCCCCTGAAAGGGAGACAGTTGCCAACAGCTGTCAGGGACAAAGCTCTGCATATGGTAACACAAAAAAAAAAACTGCACAGGGCAATAAACACACCGTGTTCATTACCCTGAACACCCTCGAGACACGGCATTTTAGGAGGAACAAGACCTGTTTCTACTTTGCATGTTGGATAACTTGGGAACAGTTTGAGAATATAATTATCTGGAACCTGACCCTTCTGCGAGAATCCATAGACGACATTTGCCTCCCAGCCAGGGCACCGCTTCAGAGCTCCTCTACTCACGCCAAATAAGGGGCAAACATTTTCATTTAAATATATTGTATATTTTTTAAAACAAAAAAGAACGATATTTTTATTAAATTTTTTTCACCCTTTTTTTTTTTAAATATACCATCAAAATCTCCGGGAGGAACAGGCTTTCCTTTTAATAGGAGCAAAATTCTTTGTGTACATATGAATTTAATACAGTGAGAGTGGAATCGGGCCTCAGTTCAATATTTTAAAGGAATATTGAGGAATTACAGGATAATTGTAATTCACCTGTAATTCCAATTAAAAGATTGGGGGTGAGGGGAGTGGGTTTTGGGTGTTTTTGTTTCAGCAATGTGAATCATACTAAGGGCATCTGAAACCAGCCTAAATTCCCCTCAGTTCCTCAAGCCCAGTGTTTTCTACTAGCTAAACACAGCTTTAGTAAATAGAGCCATTCAATGCCATTCTAGGGACCACTAGGCTAATAGAGGTAATAGATCCTAATATCTGTACCTCATTAATTCCAGCATTTGGATTACTCTAAAAAAGCCACCTGTATCTGCTGGCAGTGCATTGCCATGGCCCAGTGTGGAAATGATTCATGGAAGACCTGAAACAATGGCAGAGCTCAAAGCACCGTCAAAAGATTTTAACACAAAAATTGCTGACTGTTTGCTATAATGGCCTGATGTCACTGGGAAGTAATGATGCAGCAAGGCAGAGGACAGGGGACACCAGAACTCAAGGTGGGCAGCAGGAGGCTTAAAGAGCTCCAAGGACAGCAGGGGACCAGGTGGATTGTCCTTGGTTGCCATCATGACTGAAGCATCACAACCCCCTGCAGCAGCTCCTGTCAGTAGTGCTGGGCCATCACAAGTACATCCAAGTTCTCCTCTCTGTGATGGCACAGGTCAGTCTCTGGTTCTTGGTCCTTATCTTCAAGTTCAATAACACACAACCATGCTACCTAACAGCCTCCTGAAGTGATCGCTCCAGCTGTGGTCAGCAACACTATGTCTCGTGTGTCAGTTAACCACTTTCCTCTGCTCTAATCACTATGGTATTAACTCCCATGAGACATAATAATCCTCACAAAGTTCATTTTCCTCCATTCTAGGAGGAATTTATTTGGACTGGCCTTCTTCTAGCAAACATTTAGCATCCTATGTGCACATATTTTAAAAAAATTCCTAGCAAATCACTCAACTGAAAATTATTTCCCCTGAGGAGGGAACAAGAGAACAAACACGTGCCAGATGTGAGTCACACTGTTCGCTGCACTCCTGGAAGGCACTCAGATACTGCGATGCTGACAACAGTGGAGGAATCAAGATGGGACACAGTTACCCATGTTATATTAAATTAATTTTCATTCTGTTTTCCTACCAGGTTCATTGCTGCAAAACCAGAAGGGATGAGGTTTCATGAAAGTGCTTTACGAGGCGAGAGGATGGCAGAACAAGGTAAAGAAGAGTACTAATACCAGAGTTTTGTTGTTTAAATTAGTCTTTGCTCTGTTTCAAAACTTTTGCATACCAACGGCTTTGTATGAGGATTTCTAGTTATTGCTATAAAAATATTACTGCTACTTTTTTATATCTACTTTGTGGGAGTTTAGTTTTAGTTGGTCTCAGACACCACTGGCTGCAACCTTTTCATCTCAACAGATTCACTTTGGGAAAGCTATTTGAACAAAACTGATTTCTATGTTTCAGTCATATTATATCAGTTTTAGTGAAAAAAACACTGGATCTTTTTGGAATTTGTGCTTTGGGATTTTTTTATTTTTATTTTGGAATGTTGACATTTCACTCGTTTACATTATTTCCACTTTTCTATTTTCACATGGTCATATCATGAGATCAATTACAAATAAAACTTTTGTTGAAGATGATCATTTGGGACAAATCATGAGGTTGGATTAAAATATTGGTTTTGTAAATCAAAACTACAATGAAACAAATTCACATTTGGAAATACCATGGATTAATATAAAAGGGGTAAGAAAACTTGATTGTAAAAAAAAAAAAAAAAGTCTAATTTTCGACAAGGAAAAATTTCAGAAATTACTTCATAGGAATTTGGAGAGAAAAATAATGAAATGTCAACATTCCCCATGAAAAAGACATAATGAAGTCATCCATCTCTCCCTTGATGTATGACAACAGAGAGGAAAGATGTATGTTAGGATACTAGTCTGGAATATGGGACATTTCTATTCAAATTCCCAAATGGACAGAGATTTGTGGTTAGACCGTGGGCTTTTCTGTGTCTCAGTCACTGCAGTTGTGAAACGCAGTAAGAAAACACACTGTCTATTCCCTGATACAGTTACTATGATAATAAGGAAGCATATAAATTCCCTGGATATATGCCAGTTCCTTCTAGCCACACTCACCTGCTCCCGACAGCAAAATATTTACTGATAATAATTACAAGCTGAGATTATTAAAGATGCCTAGGGGATTTGGATGCCCATGGGAACTGGCAGCACTGAAGCTCTCCGCCCATGGATTTTACTGAAACACTGACTGATTGATTTCTCCCCCCACCCCAGCAACATTTCAAGTGCACGCATGCAGAACGGCAAGAATATTTACAGAGATAACATCTTCATGTCGGCTAGGCAGAGAATCCCATTGTGCTAGAGACTTTACAAGCAGACAGTAAATAAGACCATCCACTCCAAAAAACAACCCACATTATTGGGGTTCTGGTACACACCTTTAAGCAGGGACAAGTCCCCACCACCACTATGCAGAAAACTTGCAATTTAGAAGCAATTGAAGAGTCACACAAATTCCAACAGCCTGTTCACAGGACCTTTCTCTGCAACTATGAAAGTAACTTCTTCCTGCTCCTTTCCAAAAATCAAATCTCAATCAAAATTCTCTATGCAGAAAAACACTTTTCATAGAATCATAGAATGCTTTGGATTGGAAGGAACCTTTACAGGTCATCCAGTCCAACCCCCCTGCTAGAGCAGGGACATCTTCAACCAGATCAGGTTGCTCAGAGCCCCGTCCAACCTGACCTTGAATGTTTCCACGAATGGGGCCTCCACTACCTCTCTGGGCAACCTGTGCCAGTGCCTCACCACCCTCATTGTAAAAAATTTCTTTCTTAAATCCAGTCTAAATCTGCCCTCCCTTAGTTTAAAACCATTGCTCCTTGTGCTGTCACAACAGGCCTTCCCCATCTTTCCTATAGGCTCCCTTTAAGTACTGGAAGGCTGCTATAAGGTCTCACTGCAGCCTTCTCCAGGCTGAACAACCCCAGCTCTCTCAGCCTGTCCTCGTAGGAGAGGTGCTCCAGCCCTCGCATCATTTTCGTGGCCCTCCTCTGGACTCGCTCCAACAGCTCCATGTCCTTCTTGTGCTGAGGGCTCCAGAGCTGGATGCAGCACTGCAGGTGGGGTCTCACCAGAGTGGAGTAGAGGGGCAGAATCCCCTCCCTCGACCTGCTGGCCATGCTTCTTTTGATGCAGCCCAGGGTACTTTTCTAGATTATCACCTTCCTAGTGTAGCATCTTCTCCTCCCCCCTCAACAGCATTGTTGATGTTGGTTTTGTAGCTGGTAAATAAATCAGCTATTGTCAAGCCAGATAAGATTTTATATCTGGTGGAGGTACGGAGAGTTTTCCAATGAAGAACAGCAGTGTGGGAGGGGCAGTGACTCACAGCACTGTCCTTTGCTAGAATAAAAGTTTCCTTGAGGAATAATGGCACCTAACTAGTGATGCCCAGAGGTCAGGTGGAGAAACTTTTGCTATTGCCTTGTGTTTTTATTCTGACCCTTTAGCCCTCTTTCCCCAAACCCAGTGCCTATAGACAGAGCAGAGTCTAGAAGAAAGTTCCTCCTGCTAGAGGTGAAGGGAGGGATGCTGAGAGGGAGAGGGGGGCCAGCAGCACATTCCCAGCTGAGACAGAGATTTTTCACTTTTCATATGCATGGATCCTGGCTCAAATCTTCAGCAATAGTCCAGGCTTTAGCTACCTCAGAGACTCATTTCCTACCAGTCCTAAAAGAAATGAGGGAGCCAGTGCCCCTCAGAGAATGAGAGGGCTCCAGGTTTATAACCAATTTGCCTGCAGACAGCTTTCATTGCTCTTCTGTCACAGATCCTCCCACTTCAGGTGACCTGGATGCTACATCAGGTGTAATTAACCCTGTGCCCTGAGCATGGCCGCAAGCCAGTCAATACTGTTCACGAAAGTCTTTGTCAAAGACATAAAGGCTGATGGACTTTTGTGCTCTGTTCTGACGCACATATGCTTTCACCCTCCTTTTGCACTGTGGCTATTTCAAATTAATGGAGAGGGAAAGGGCTCTCCCACAGTGGAAGATGCCTTTTAATCCAATTTTTCTGTTTCCTGTCCTTTCGTTATTGCTACGGATTTTGGAAGCTACTTGCTGCAGTCACACAGTCCTCTGATTCTGGAAGCAAGCAAGCCTTCTCCAGGACAGCAAGTGAACAAATAAATCAAGTGCTACTTCAACCAAAGAAGGGGGGAGAGGGAGAAGGCTGGAAGGAACTAGATTGCCCACCCCAGCCTCGTCTCCTACTTTGCTTCTCCCTCCAAACCAGACGCCAGGCAAAGCTTGTGTTCACCATCTCTCCTCTGCTTTTCTTGCAGAACACACAATGGCTGCTAGGAAAGAGAACAAAACCCTCCCCTTCTATGTAGGAGCAATTTGCTTAGCTTCCCAGACTCTCAGAGGGTAGGAGAGGGATGAGATCCTCTCTTTGTTCTTTATTGCTTGGGACATTTGCATAAAAAGAGACTCTTTGTTGTTTAAACATTCATCTGCTCCCACTGCTTAGTCTCATTTTGAAGTTATAATCCTCTATTAGCTACATGTCAATCACACTGCTAGAGGGATGGCCCGGAGGTTAGACTCTGCAGTGCAAGAGCCCCGGTTTGAGGCTCCATATGCATGGCGATCTGCAAGCCTGAAGGTCCTGCTTTTTCAATAGCGGGGTTTGAAGCCTGGGACCAATATTGGTATCATTTATTGTGCCAGAGCTAAGGCGGCTGGTGTGGAGGTAACCAAACTTCCCCATTAGCTGGCAGAGCATTGGGTGATTGCCCATCCCCAGCTAGCTACACTGAATAGCTCCAGAGCAAAGTGCACCCAAGCACCCTGGAAACACAGCGCAGGACACTGCACCCATGAGTTAGAAGTGCGTCTTTCATCACCTCATTGACCTTGTTCAGACTGGGAACAAGCAAGGTGCATTACCAGCTAGATCTAAAGATGTCTTCTCCAGCACAAGCAAGAAGAACTTAATTTTCCTCACATGTAAACAGAAAGAGGAGCAACTCCTCTGAAATCAGTGGCATGGAGGCAGTGAGAGACACAAATCAGACCCCTTGAGTGCTGATGGAAGCAGCAGAAGTTTCTAAATTACTTTTTTAAAACCTAGTAAATATTTATTCTGTTTTTCATTTCACATAGGAACATTAAATAAACTTGGTTTTCAATATACAGCAGAAAGACTCAGACCTGCTACAAGGAGATGAAATGTGTTTGTTATTGTATCCAGGATGCCTTTGTTCAAGTAAGGAAGGAATAGAAAACTCAATTAAATGCATTAGTAATGACAAGGTAGTTAAATGTCAATTGGTCATTAAAATATGGAGTGCAATAAAAGCCTAAATAATTTCTGAATTATAAACATAAGTGTATGCATCAGAATGCATAAAGTATTTTCTATTAAAAGGTGGTGATTTTCTTCTGGGAAACTGCCCCCATTTTATATTTTTCTGTTTTTTCTTTTCATTAGGATTTCTATACCCTTTTGCCAAAACCATTTCCAGAGTCATGGTTTCAAATTAGTATTATTATATTGTGTTTGGCACATCCTGTTTCTGAAAATAAAAACCTTTAATGTAGCATTTGTTTTGCTCCAGATTTTGCAGAAATTTTCACCAGAATCTAGTTCTGTAAATTGGGAATAAGTTTAGAGTTCTTCATAAAATTGTTGCCCCTCTTTTGACTAGTGCTACTTACACATTTTATGGCATCTAACAATCCCCTTCTCTAGACCACTGTCAGGATGGAGTTTGAAGGATCATCCCAGAGAAGAGTGGATTGTTTTTAGAAGTAGTCCACGGCATCATGGACAATTTCATCTGACATGAAACCATAATCCGTGCAACTTCAGAGTCGTGGCTAGCAAGAGCCTCCAGGATGGGGGCTGCAGAAGTGTAGAAAGAAGGTGATTTTAGTAACTGATGGTTATTCACCAATTCTTTCCTTTCCAATTCTACTACCCATACAGAAGGGGTTTTGGGGAAAGGGGGAAAAAAACCCAAAACAACCAACAACCACAAACATGTTGGCTTTTTAGGTGATTTTTAGGACAGGAGAAAATTGCCAGCATGGAACTGACCTCTTCCAACTATCTGCAAGAAAGTGCAACATGGGAAATGCCAGTACAACACATAGTCCCAGAACACCTCTTTATCCACATGTCCCACTTTGTAGAGGACAATTTTCCTCATAAGAGGAGGTACTTGCCTGGTCTGAGTATCCCCAGTTAACCTCAGAGAGAACACTCCCATCCTTGGGGTGGATTTGAACAAGATGGAGTTAGAGCAATGGTTTAGTAGCACCAGTTCATGAACAAATCCTGTCGATCCCCTCCCATTTTTGTACTTTAAATTATCTATAATCTTTTGCTGAGACTCAGTGAATTTGCCATTTGTGAGGATTTATCCCCATTTTCAAGTAGGGTATAAATAACATCCTATCAGAAGGGGTTAATAAGGCAAAAGAATACTTAAAGGACATGACAAAAACTACACAACATGTCGTGATTTCTGATTCACTATCAGCTGATCTAACCACTAGTGATCACTGCCTCTGAAATATCAAACAAACCATGGAATTAAAAATCCCCTGTGCCCTACCTTTAGTACACTGAAGAAATCAAAGGATCCCCACAGCGGCTTAATTCCTTACTGATAAAGGGTAATGGCTTTTATTCAAAAATTCTTTTTGAAGGAAAAATTCTGTATTTGGCATGAGGAAAAAAAAAGGATAGCATAGCTGTTGTGATTTAGCTAAAAATACACTGACGCATAAAAGGTACAAGCTTAGCATTGCTCCTTCAAAAGTTAAATATTTTTGTCCCAGGAAAAAAAAAAAAAAAAAAATCTAAGAACATCTTGATCCCAAGGGTAGTTCTAAATTATCTGGGAATTTAAGAGTCACATAAATGGCAGTAAATTTCCAGTGCTGGAAAGTGTCTAAAATGGAAACTTGAAATATGACTGAATTTCCCATCACCTGACCCCAGGCAGTCCAGACACAGTCTTTCTTTTTGACAGCATAGCTCATCCACTTTTATCAGTTATGCCCATTTCCATGTTCAATATGGTCCAGTAATGAAGAACACATTTCTACCTTCACACAGTGTTGCTCTGTTTCCCTGCATCTTGCTTCATGTAGGAGACCCATGTAGTGATGCTGGTAGCCAAGCCTGCCTAAATTGTGGGGCTGCAGCTGCTTCTATTCTCATTATGTCAAACTTATGTCCTGGCCTTTACTGACGTGCAATGGGAACATGGGCAGGATGCTCAAGGAAACAGAAATAGCCTTTTAATACACACAGAGAACTCTGTAGCTTCTTGCATCTAAGGAAATGGAGATTTTTTCCCACAAAAAAAATAAACAAGGTAAAGGATCTGAATATGTTGTGGAAAAGGGCAATAAATGCAGATCTCCCGCATCCACCTCCTGATTTACAAGTAAACTCAACTATCTACTGAATTTGCAAATGCCTCTGGCTGCTGTGTAAGCTCTACCTTCATGCCACAACTAATGAGGGATAGGCAGAGTTTCATTTGGATGCACTGTGTCTTACTTAACAGGAGTAATCTTGTGCCCAAGTTTGAGTAAGAGACAGGACTCTCCTTAATTTCCTGAGCTCCGCTGCTATTCAGGGCTGCTGCACCACTTTGAGCCTTCACAGTTTCATGATTCTGCATTGTAGGGGCTGGACTTGACACATCTGAATGACACACAGAAACCTGGAGTGGAAAAGGCTTCAAAAACATCAGATCAATCTGATTTAATTGGGAGGGAAAGGGGGCACCAAGTTGAGAACATTTAGACACAGAAGCTTGGTGGTTGGCAACACAGTAAGTAAGGATAAAGCGAGCAGAATGATATAACTGATGTTTCACAGGAGTCAAGGAAAGTGCCATTATCTTGCAGATAATGCTCTGGGATAGCCCTTTCACAGCCCTGCTTTATGCATGTCTATGGGATTTAGCATGTGCATTTAACCGTTTTAAGAAGAGCTTTGGGATTTCCCAGGAAGGTTTCATGCTACCAAAAGTCATTAGAAGAACTATTCAGCACATCCACACATCACAGGATTACACAGCAAAATACCCAGCTGAATTACAGGGGAGGAAAGAAATCTTAGGATATATTTTCATCATCATGGGTGCATAAACACCATGCAAATTTGCTCTGAAGAGCAAGTTACATGCAGACTTGGTCATTGTCTATTCCAATTATACTTCCTCCATCTGAGTTTAGGAGAACTATTATATTGTCCACTTGACAAGTCTCTAGCTGCTTGTAAACCAAGGTGCGATTGTGATGTGCCTACAATTGAAAAGCAAAAACATAAATCCCCTCCACTGAGCAACTCAGCTGAGATGAAATCTGAACCAAGCCAAAATACAGGCACTCCAGAGAGCACCACAAAGCTAAGGACAGTATTTACCTACGCACAAAGAATTAATACTGAAACAAATAAAGAATTCTATTTTAGCTATGTAATGTTGAAATATTAATACTGTTGGCAGAGATAGTACATGAACCTATTATTTTGCAAAGTGTGGCTAAATATAGTGAAGGCAAACACGGAATAAGTAACTAGAAAATCCAATTCTTTCACTGTTAGTTCTGATGCCCGTAGCCAGACACACAGATAGTTTATTCTGTTCTGCTTCTATAACCGAAGCAGATTTTCCATAAATAACCTGTTAGGCAGTTTTTAAGTGTGGGGAAAGTGTATTTTAAAAACCTGGACAATTTAATTTCCAACTATGAAGGTGTATCTACTGAGCTGAGAACTAGGGGATATGGTTGGTTTCATCTACGGAAGAGGTTTGACTCTAGGATCTACGGAGATTAAAATATGGCATAATTGTTCTGAATTAACTTCTTACCACAGTAATGTCAAGAGAGTTTGCATAGAGACACCCAATCTAAACTAGTATAAAACAGAGTAGCTCCACATAACTACCACCACTGGCACTATTTTCTGTGTACATCTTTCTGCCTGTATTGCTTGCACATAAAATTTTGCATGAAGGGATCTCTGCAGAGTACCCAAGAAATAATACATATTCGTCACTCCATTCCCATGTTTACTGTTACTCTGAATTCCCTTCAAGGAGGGAAAATATCAATTGCAGAACAAGGAAAAGTAAAAAGTCAAATCTCATCATGCAATCAGTGAAGAATGCCTTGATCAATGCAGTGGAGCCTTAACAATTGCATAGAATTAAATGCTTCTCAGCATCTCAGCAAGCGTAAATACTAAATTCATTGGGTGCACCCTTGAATTTAAAAAGAATTCATGAAGGACAAGAATTAACATAACGGGTGGACACAGCCTATCAGGTTATCAGTGATTCGAGCCATATGCTTTAGGCAGGTATTAAAGACTGCATACATCAGACAATAAGATAACAACATTGTTTTCTTTCATGTCCTAGACTGCAGGCAAAGAACTGGGATTCAGTTCCCTCTTCTACCTAATGGTATTTGAATTCACATTTCTCAAGAACGTGTCAAACCAACAAGCAAGCCACAAATTCCCCAGGGCTCTTGTTCACCAGATCTGGTATCTGAGCTGCCCAGAATATTCAGGACTGCCCTAGCACAGGGTAGAGACATGCTCTTTCCCTTACTGAATATTTAAGTATTGCAGAGTGAAGTACAACTACTGAAGCAGGAGTTCTAGCCTTCATTCACACACAAAAAAACCTGCCTACAACCTCTTTGGTAGGGAAGACTTCTGTGAAAGAATTAAAGCAGGTTTGAAACATTCAGTTAGAGGAAAGGATTGAACCTAAGTCTCTCAAACCATAGCCAGGGGGGCTGTAAGGAAAAACTGCTTTTTAAAGTAACCTTCCACAACTATGAAGATAAATTCTCAAGTAATTACATAATGATCAAAGATGCGTTTCATTTTTTTCTTTTTTTTTTTCTTTTCTTACTATGACAGTGAATAAAAGAGGATTTTGTCAAAAGTGGAATTTTGTAAATTTGCATAAGCTTGTACACAGCTGTTTGGCCACAAGAATATGGCATTTACTTCTACAGAACAGAAGAAAACTCACTATGTATATATCCAGTTTCATATACTTTGTTGTTTTTCTTTTTAATTGTTTACTGCTGACCCCAGATGATACCTGCATGGACAGACCTGCAGACTGTCGAGTATAGCTATTTTGATGTTCTTACATCAGCAGCAAACATGATGGGTTGGGAAATACCAAGGAATTAATATTCACTTCACCTGAAAGATGGAGTTCATAGACCATGATCCTGCAACAGAATTGTAGGGTCATTTACGCTGCTCACCCTTAATCAGGCTAGAGGCACACAAAGCAATGTGGGCTAGTTTTAAGTCTCAGTAGGTAACACAAAATGGCCATATGCAATTCTGAGAGGTACAAAGAGGATCTGTGGCTGCTGCTGTTTGAATGCAGGCCACCTCCATCCCTCATTTTCCCTGTGACAGAGAGGTAAATGGAGTTCCTTCCTCTTTCCCTCACATGGGGAAATAAAAAGCAGAAGATTACAGTTATTACAACCACTCTTATTTGAAACAAAGTTCAAAGGCTTGTCTTCTTTAATCAATCTTCCAGCAGACTAACAGGGCTGTAAATTTCACTTTCATGGAACCAAAGCACTAGGGCTAAATCAGAGTTTTTTCCCTCTGTTCCCCTTCTCAAAGCAAAGCACAAGGGAAGGAGCTCAGATGAGAAAGTTAACTGAACTGACGATATAAGCCACACCACTTTCTCTGAGGAAAGCAAAAGGTAAGAGGTAATAAAACATCTTGGCTCCATTACCATATGCTGGCGAAGCACTTTCAGGAGTCAGACATAATGAATATTCAGCAATCTCTGGGTATTGTGGTATAGCAAAGTGCCTCTGTCAGGGGAGCCATTTCTGTGGCTGAGGTGAGAAAATAATAGATGTCCACTTGGCAGAGGTAGCCACAGACATGTTAACTCAGAGCACATAGATCCCCCTGGGTAGTATCCGGCTGGAGATTATTAATGAGTCCATTAATGAGTCTGTTTCCACTGCAATGGAGTGGGGAAGGAGCTTTTAGTATATGTGTTGCAAGTAACCCTTGGAATTAAAGGTTCAAGAAAAAAAAAAAAAGAGGAAAAAAGAAAAGGAACATTCACAAACAAGGATGCGAGCAGAGACTAGTCTAAATATATTGGGCTATTGAACAGCACCCACAAACTTGCATAGAAGTGTTGGGGGGAGGATCTGTTTCTTTTTTGTTTGGTTGGGGTTTTTTCCACAGAGCCAGTCACGGACAGCAAAGAGCTCACAAATGCACAAACAGAAAGATAATTTCAGAAGCATTGCTAGCATGAAGCCATCTGAAATGCCTAATTTCTTTCACCATCTTCATAATAGTCCAGACATCATTTAGTCCAGGTTTCTTTCAGTCCAGATGCACTAATGATACCATGGACTTTAAATGGCCCCTCACACACCAAGAATAATGGATAGCATCAAGACCTGGTCAAAGGGAACAGTTTGCAAACAATTTGGGGATCTGTGTCAAATTTAAGGGCATAATGCAACAATTTTGTACACTCACTGAAGTTTAAAAAAAAAAAGTGCTTACCTCTACAAATTTTAAGAACTAAATTCATTCTTGACGTTATCATGATTTAACTCTACACACCCATTTTATCTCTACTTTTATTATGTACACAAATGTCCCACTCCTGCAAAAAGTACTTATCTAGCTGTTGAATTCCCAGAAGTACAAGGTAATGGCTCATATGTGAATGGAGACTGAAGAGAATCTGTGTTTATTAGTCTCCGATGGGCTGCAGTAGGAACTTGATTAGAAAATAACAACTGTCACAGTGTCTGGCAGAAGTTTCTAACTCAGGGTCCTGTCTGTGGCAGCCAAAGCAGACGAGACATATCTGATGCTACAGAAAACCAAAAGGTTCAGAACTCAACCACCTTCTCCCCCTCTATACTATCACATCTTCACTATAAATTTCCTACCACCCCCCTCTGTCCCTTACAATTCCTCTGCACAGTGGCTGCATGGCAACCTGGCCTGTACTACTGCAAGGCTCCAGGTGTTGGTTCACCCTCTCTCATTTCTGGCTTGCTGTCCTGAGCTGCAAAACCTGTGCTTTCCAGAGGGTGAACAAGCCCCTTGACTACTGTGACATGTTCTCTCTGGATGCTTGGCCCAGTAGGTGCAAGAGCAAAAATTACAGTTGCCTGATAGACATTCAGCTCTACAGAAGTTCAGCACCCCATTTCTTCTGCCCTCTGCCCCACTAGTTTATGCAACCATCTCATAACGTGAGGACTTTAGCCTTGTTTGTATTGCCCTGGTCCTTTTTTTTTTTTCCCCTCTTCTTTTCTTTTTGTGTAAATCAGCTCTTAACCCCATTTTCCCTGAAGGAAACATAAGAAAGCACAGAGTCATGCTCTGCTTTCCTAGAGAAGAAAGACATTTTCTGCATTACTCTCCTGTCAATTTTCAAGTGTTGCACAGGAACTGGACCAACATAAACCGTCCTTCCATCAGCTCAAGCACATCCCCAGAGGCTGGGGTATTTGTAGAGTTAAAGATAGCTATTATCAATGAGAAACTTGTCTCCTTTCCCCCTCACTGTGCTCTCAGAGCATCTCTGGAAACAGCTCAGTGCTGCAGAGAGACATGACTTCAGAAAACAAAACTAATTAGAAGTAGGAGTTTTGTTTTAAATCAAGGATGGAGAGGAAGGACAGGGAGAGGCTGGATGCAGCTGCAGGATTCTCCTGGGACCACACAGGGGGACATCTGAGCTAGTGCTGCACCCAGCCCCTGCAGCAGTGCCTCTGCAAAGCGCCAGGTGAGTTCCACAATGCAGCAATCCACCCTGCCAAGCCTCCTGCCCAGCAGCTCCCTGCGGCACAGACACGTCTCCAAACAAAAAGATGTGTTCACCACCATGCAAACTAGATCTCACCAAGTCCTCTTAATGTTAAATGGTTGAGAGATAAGAGACAGAAAGCTTTTCCTTGCTTATACATTTTTGCTGAGCTACAAGACACCCCAAGAAAGAAGAGGACTGAGCTGCAAGCTCAAGGTGCTGGACTAACACTAGAGTTAACCAATGCACTAGAGAAGGGTTCCCAACTCTCAAGCCTGGAATTCCCAAGGACATGCAAAGTGAGATACTTTCTCCACCCCAGCACCACCTGGTTAGCATGGGGACTGTTCCATAGAAGTGTCCTTGAGTGTGACATACTTCATCATTGGGCTGCAGGTGCAACCTTTTCTGTCCTACACACCAGGGGGTTAAACCCATCTGAGGACAGTGAAGGGACAGTTTCAAGCATATGCAGGGCAACTCTGAAAGGACCCTAGTATACCTATTCATGCTGTCCGAGAGGTCTTCGTTGCTACCATTACCCTTACTAGCTACATAGACCCACAAGACCTGAGGCAACATCTGCGCAGCTTTGTTACACAGTCCTGCCTACCACAAGGCTTGTGCCCTGGCAGTCAGCGAATCTGTGTCACAGTCTCATCGTCTGCCATAGGGCAGAGGCACTTAGAAAGGCACCAAAACACCCAAGCTGGCACACAACAGTCCTGTTAATGCAGCAGCATGGAGACCAGTGCCAAACTGCTGCAAAATATCTGACAGCTACAAAGATCCAAGCAAGTTAATTTAAAGCTGTCTATGCTGCAGCACGGACATATCCAGAGAAACAGCACCATAGGGAAATGTGCGCAGCATTGACACCACCTAGGAGGACACTGAAGGGTGAAGTAGCTGTCCCATTTCTGTGCAGGACTGAGCCTCAAATGCAGAATTCACACACTCAGCAAACAACTGAAAAGAGGGCAACAAAGCATGGGACTGCATGTTGCTGATTTATCTGCAGCCTTCACATTAACAGCATCATCTCTGGGGCCCTTTTGGCCTACAAGATCGTTCTGGCTCAAACGTAACCTCCTCTTTCCTCCACACAGAGGAGGAGGGAGGAGCAAAAGGAGCCATCTGTGGCCAAGCCAAGTTTTTACGTATGCAACTAAGACACGGAAACAAGGCCAATAAGAGCAACCAGTGCTGGCGGTGTGTCAGAGGCAGCATCAAGTCTTTGGTGGAAACTCTTTTGTAGTGGACGAAAAGGAAATATGCCAGTGAGAAGCTATCAGGTCAACACCCTACATCCCTATTTTAAAGTTATGAGGGATATTATGCACCCCCAAGCCATACCAAGAACAGGCATCCAACAGGGTAACAGAAGTGAACAAGAGTTCTCTCAGTTCACTTGCTAAGACTCTGTTGCTTGTGAAATCAAACACTGTAGATCTAGGATGATGAAGAACAAAGCACAGAGCAGACAGTGTCCCAAATCCTCTGTAAAGGTGTCTGAGTACTCAGATGCTCTGAATGTGCTCTCAGTCATGGTGGAAAAAGCATGCCTTCAAACATGGCAGTTCAGCAAGATTACCATAGGAAATTTCACTAAATCTCTCTTCCATATGCACACCCCTATTTCTCTCTGAAACACCTCAGAGCCATAAGCTCAGAAGACCGCAATGAGGTATACAAGAAAAATTTCTGTAAACCACTCGCTTCTTACCAGTCCTGCTGAGAAGCCATACCTACAGCAGTTTCAGTTCACACTTGAGGTTGAACTGACAGAACAACTTCCTCCAAATTCACTTCTATGGAGACAGGCCTGTGTCTCCAAGCACAATATGCAGTAGAAGAAGCACTGAGCTGTATGTGCTGCTTCATACAGTCAGGTTCAGTGGATATGAGACCAGGAAGCCAACTTCACTAGAAAGAGCAATAAAGTTTACGAACTCTTTATTCCCCTGTTACGTATATTGCTTGGTTAAGCAGAGTTTTTGTCAATCAGTTTGAAGCTGTGCCACTCTTCAGCAGAATTTTGCTACAAATTCTACCATTTATCAGCTAAGGAACTCTGGTATTTCAGTAGCGCTGAGGGAGCCCAGCTGCATACCAACATCTCTGTTGAAGTTGATACCTGCCACCATAATGTTCCTTTACCTCTATGAGGAGCACCTCCATCATGTGGAGCTGTCGAAGGCTGGGCTTTGGAGAGGCTCGATGTTCCCAAACAAGCGAGGTAGAAGACAGTATGTCTTCTATACCGCAAGCATATTCCCCACCCTGGAAAAATATTGTGTGAAAAAGATAACTTCTGCCAAACTCTGCCGCACCGCTAGTCATACCAGCCACTCTCTTAGCCGCAGGCTCCAGGCCCCTATGGGGCTCCTCTGAACGATGTGAGTAATGTGGGGGGCTGTGTCAGACGCTGCTGTGAGATACTGTGGAAGGCATTCAGCTGTGACAGCAAGGGGAGCTGTACAAGTGGAAGGCACAGATCTAATTGAGTAGCCTTATGGATATTTATGTTATCCATAAAGGCCCACAAGTCTTAGTGACAGTGTCAAATCAGGTCACAGTGCCAGGGAGAGCAGCATGAGGACTTTGCTCCTTTCCAGGCGTCTAACACGAGTGAGTAATTGAACGAGTGCATACGTGTGTCTGGCACTTCATGGGAAACGGAGCTTTAATGAGTTGGGAGAGAACGGAGACATTCCCTTCCCTCCCCTCCACGCAGATCAATGTGACGTCTGGATAGAAGTTATGCCTATTCCTTCCGACTACTCCATCAGGGCCAGTTACTGCCACACAGGCTCTCTGCAGCTCAGGCAGCAGCTGCCTCCTGGTGAGGGGATCGAAGAAGAGAAGGAAACATAAGAGAATAAAACTCCCAGCCAGCCTGTACAGCATTGTATATGCTGGCTCTGGTCAAGCCCTGTTTTCCAACCCACTTTCTGCAATCCAAGTCCTCTGCATAAGAAATACCTAAGCAGCCTAGCACTCAAGAGCAGAAAAGAGACAGATGAGCAGGAGTATGAAATTCATAATATTAAGCAATGTAAAGAGGGAAATTGTTCACCATCTCTCCCAGCATACAAAGTGGCATCAAACGGGCTAGTAAGTGGCAGGTTCAAAGCAGACCAGAAGAGAAGGTTTGCATAGCACTTTGTTAAACTATGAAACTGCTTGCCACAGGAGGTTCAGGATGCCAAATGCTTACCAGGATTCAGAAAGCAGCTGGACAAGTTCACAGGGGAAAAAAGTCCCATCAAGACAAAGATGTTATATCTGCTTTAAGCAGCTGTTGAGCTGCAAACTGCTGGAAACCCTTACCCTGTTCTTCCAAGTCTCCCACAAGCACCCATTTCTGATACTGTTGGAGACCAGCATTTCATAGCTGGACCTTTCTGTGGCTCAGAACAAGTACTGTATGATCAGCCAAGGAACAGAAAGCACCAGAGCTCTGCAGGGGATTTCAAACTAGTCCCAGGACAGCTACTAATGTTCAAACAGGTTGGGACAGCTTGCAGAGCTTTCAAACTGCGGTACCCATGGCTGGCCATTGGGCTGAGGCTCCATGGAGAAGTAAATGTGTTAGAAGTAAACATGTATGTTTGGTTAGAAATAAATGTTGGTTAGAAATTTCCACAGAAGGACAGCGTGAGCTAGATTTGCAAGATGAAGAATACAACCGCATACTGATGGGAGGTGTAGGAGAAAAGGAATGATACCAGCTTAGGTTTTATTACCTTATTTGCTTTAAATAGCAGTGTCTGTTTAAAACGTAAACTCAAGAAGACTTAAACTAAACTAAGCCGATTATACTGTGATCAATAACTAACATTTTAAAAAAAAGTCACTTTTAAAGCCAGCTGTGACTCTTCACAGAGAGGCTTATACTTCTTTGACGAAAGCAGTTTAAATTTGCACTGTGGTTTTGAAGTCGGGACCACATCCTGGCACAGATAAGCCTTAAATGTCTCTGATGTTTCCTCTCTACTCAGGGAGTTTCAAATTGCCCACTCAGACGCTCCACTCAGACTCCAAGCAGGCCACCTGCAGCTCAAACACACAACTCCTGCCACTTGAAAGAAACACACCAAAAAGCCTCTTTCAAAGAAAACCCTCCAGGAGGCTGTGTTTGAAGAGGAAGAGACAAAAGCTTTTGCAACTAGTGCGGACTTCAGAGGCTCTCCTAGGCACACGACTAAACAGCAGTTTTCCCTGGGGAACCCATTTTTTCTCCCTCCCGCATCAGTTTCTGCAAAGGATGACTTTGTTGGCAGCTCAGCCAGGACTCCTCAGCTCAGGCAAATGAAGCCCAAAAACCTGCTCCCTGCTACACGACGTTCTGCTCCCCTCCTTGCTGCTCCGTACCAGGGCAGTGACTGGGGGGCACTAAGCACTCAACTGAAGTCCAACAGGGAAGAACCTCCCTTGAAAGCAATACGATATCCAACAGTAGCTGTGGCTGAGGCTTGGGATCACTTCCACACAAGGCTCTCTTTTATTCGCTGAGGATTCCCAACTCTGACCTCTGCCAGCCTGTAAATGGTTCCCAGAGCTAGTGTTGCTGCTAAGTCCGTATGACTCAATAAAGATGTATATGCACCTCACCAGTGTAGGTCCAGGTGCAGTCTAAGCATCAGTGTACAAACATCCAGGCATCCTACCTCTCATCTGTTGTGGGCAAATCCCTTTAAAACTTCTCCATTCCAGAGCTTCTGATCTACAGACAGCCTGCAAGCAAAGCACAGGCTCTTTAGGTGAGGTAACAGCATCGTGATGTTATTCCCTCTTTGGTGCAAATGTCAATTCTCAACTTGAGTAATTAGGCTTTGAATAGACCACTTTTTCTCTCTCAACCCCTGCTTGTACCACACTCCATCCTGTTTTGGCCCTAATTACAGAGAATAATAAATCCAGCTAGACAGTGCTTTTCTGAAGAGCAATTTGGTTTGCCTTTTCCCAGCACTAATGAGTTCATTAATAGAGGGATTTTCCCTCTTCTAATCTATGTTTCCTTAAATAGCACCACACACATCGGTAGCTTTCCCATGCCGCAGCAGGTGATGACTCTCCCTGACCCATCTTGTCCCCTCCTCTGAGGGAAAGAGAGGCAGAGTACTGCACCTCCCAACCTTTTCCTTCTGTCAAAGGAGATGGAAAGCAAGCATGATTAATAACTCTTTGTTAACTAGCACCAGGAGGATCACTCATCAGTTCACAAGTGTGGCAGATAGAAATGCTGGGCTACTACCAGCCTGCCCATTCAGAACCAGTACTGGGGCTTGGAAAGCAGTTGAGTGCTGGGCAACTGGTTTAGCTGCTGGCCCAAACAGGAAAAAGGCAGCGCACAAATCTTATCAAAAGTTAGCTTTTTTGTTCACCAAAACAAAACTTTAAAGCATCTCATTTATCTGCCAAATGAAATCTTTTAAATGGCCTACAGGAAAAATGTTCCACCTCAGTCTCTCCTGAGAGAAGGACTTGAAGGGGTAGATGTTCGCAAAAGATTAACAGGTTCTGCCTGTCCCTTGTTCAATAAAAGCCCTGTCAGAAAAGAGGAAATGCAGATTCTTTTTTTTCCCCTCCTGTGGAGAAATAAAAACTGTATCTTCACACCTAAGCAAAATTTCCTAACAATAAGGACTTTGTCAGTGACTTTGTAAAAATCTCACCCCCAATTTTTGTCCCCAGCAAATTTAATCAGTATTTGCAGGCACAGACATTGAACTTGACAAGTTACTATTATCCTAAATCTAAAAGAATCCCACTTCAAGGTACCGGAGGGAAATCACTACATGGGTGATTTTGCCTGCACAAAGTTCTCTACAAATTCCAGACCCTGGAATTCCAGATTCCATTTTTCATATGAAAAATTAAGTATTTTGTATTTTTTCCAAGTGATAGTCAAAGTTTTGTCAGAAACAATTCCATAAATTCAACCCAAATTCTCAGATGGTTTCAGTTCCCCTCACTCAGAATATTCTCAGAATATTTTCATGCCTGTTCTGGATCTGGAGACATGTTCACTGACCTGAAGAGCATACAGGGGATCCCTAGGTATTTCTCTTCTTGGATCATTTACAGTATAAATCTAACCTAAAGTAGCAAGTCTGAGACAAGGAAAGAAGGTCCTTGTAGTGATGCATGGGGTACAGAGACATAACAATGATTCTGAAGATTTTAGTTCTGACTTCACAGTCTGCATTTTTCCCCTAAGCCCCTTATTTGACAAAACTATTTTCTCATATCTCTCTGCAGCCCATTTATTATCCTCTCTATTAATAAACCCTCCTTCCCTGATGAATCTCTGCAATTTATGATTAAATTAGAAGATGAAATGGGACTATTTTTTTTTTAAACAAGGAGATTAACTACTACCAACAGGATATCTCTCCATTATAGGACTCCATCTTCCTCACCAAATGCAGAAGCATTGTTTAAAGCAGCCCTAGGGTGATCCAAGGTGGGAGGGACAACCAGAGAGGTGATGTCCTGCTATGTAAATATATGGATCAATCTAAAAATGACTGTGAAATAAAACACATGGCATTATAACCATGATTCACTCTGGAGTTTTCTAACAGTACAATTAAAAAAAAGTTTAACTTTTACATAGATAAGGTTGCCAGGAGCTGATATGAAAAATCACAGTCTAGATAATAAAAACCATCTCTTCATGCATACACCAGTGATTAATCACACAACAAAAGATCAGTCAGGAAAAGCATTCAACTAACATGAAGCAGCTTTCTGCTGGAAACTCATGTCAGCCTCTCATATCCTTTTTGTATCATACAGGTCCCAAGGGCTGTCCCTTATGAGACCACTGAAATTTTAACACCAGCATAAACACAGACTGTATCCTCAACTCCACTGTGGCCAAGCAAGCAGATTTGGTCCTTGCAAGCTCCTCTGCATCGTTTCATCCCCTGGACACAATCTCTCTGTGAAATTAAAATTGCATTTACCACCATGGCTTGGATCTAAACTGCCGTATGAGGGCAGTGGCAAAGCCTCGGTATTCCCTGGGGGCTGTTTATGCACCAGAAATGGTGCCAACAAGAGGTAAATCAAAGCTTGAGAGGGACAGAGCCCCTACACACCTCATGCTCCTCTCCAGGAAACCACTTCACTGCAAGGACTACACTTGGCTGCTTGCCTTTCCTCCCACATCCAACCACCTTTACTGCAGAAGTCAGCCTTGGTAGGGTGTAACAGAAGTCAGTCAGCACTAGGCACCACAGAAAACAAAAACCTCCAGTATCATTCCCTACCAATACCCAGATCCAACCTCTTCAAACACCTAGTTATTGATTTCTATATCCAGAATTTAGGAAGTTACCTTCTTTCATTCTTGGATGCTAAGGAGATAGTCCATCTTCTGCCCCCACAGGTCTGCAGTACAGAGAGAAGAAAGAATTAGGATTTTATGCCTCTGTCACTGTTTCCCCTTGATGAGCTTCCTTCTATAAGGAATACAGGCAAAATCAGGGCAAAACCAACCCTACTAAGCACCCTTCCTACATGCTAGTGTACTCCTCTGCTCCAGATGTGATCTCTTCTGGAAAAACACACTCTGGCTGGGCTATTCACAGGCCTGTGTCAGATTCCTGCAATGAAGGAATCTATTAATTCCAAGTAAGGGCTCATTCTCTAAAGAGCTGCTGATAAAATGGAACTGACAAAATGGAGGTAATTTAAAGGTCAGATGAAATCCAGCTCACGTTCATCCTGCTTACAATGAAACATCACCAAGATGCTTCATCAGCAAAGGGGCATTTATATGTTGGGGGGGTGGGGGGTGTTTGGGTTTTTTTTTTTTTTAAGAAAAATTGCTTATCTGTAACAGAGACTCTGAACATCTGATAGGAAACCTTCCCACGTTAATCTACCCTACAGCTGGCATCTTTCTGCCTGCCTGGGTGTCCCTTTCTGGAAATTAAATCTCTTATCATCTTTTTATCACACTTTGGAGAAAAGAAATGGGAATCAAATGCAGTGTTCACATGAGCAGCAGAAGCAAGAGCTGAAACCGATAGGGCTGCATTAATTCAAGCATGCAAGAGATGAGCACGAGACAAGTTACTGCTACACTCAGACACATTCCTCCCCCTTTGCTCTGTGCCCATCGTGCTCTTTGCCAGCCCAGTTCAGCTGCCCACACCATCCCTTTGCTTGACATTGGGCCCACAACCCACACAGATTGGCCTTGGAACCAAATATCAGGTCTCTTGCACCTCTGTTGTATTACGTTACTAAATGAAAAAAGGATTCTTCTCCCTTTTCACAATGGGATAAGTGATATCAAAGAAGAACATGTTAGCACTGCAGCAGAAATAAGCTTTTCATGGTAGGCATGAGCTGATGCTAACAAGGGATCCAAACTCAAAGGAGAAATACCAGGGTATTGAATACGTTGGACCAGAGTGTTTTCCCCCCTCGGTGCCCCATTTTCAGATAAGAACTGAAAGATATGACTGTTGGAAGGCAGCCAGGGTGTTTGGCTAACATTATCAAATAGCCCGTTGAAACCCTGAGGCAGTAATGTGCTCAAGAAGACTGTTTCCTCTTAGAAGGACGTGGCAATGTAGCTGCATCTAGGTAGCCTAAACTCCACATGCACTGTTAAACCTAGTTTGGTTCCCAGCATTTACACTTTATTTTAACATCTAGAGGCAGTCAGTGTGCAATGTCAGGTTCCCTGGGTGTCTGGTCATCTGGACAGGCCAGCTGATACCCTTCATTCCACCTTTCCTTTTCTCATCTAGAGGTCAGTGAGGTTCTGTGTGCTCATCTTGCCCCAGGGCATAGTAATGGAATGTCACCTGTTGACCATAACCTGAGAAAATCCTCCACTGTCATGCAAAGGCTTGAATGGCTGATAGTAATTAAATCCACCTTGGTGTGTTTGTACGGGAATTGGGCCTAAATGCAATTAGGATTTTTGAAAGCATTCAAACAGACAAAGGGCTCGGACAAAGAATAAACATGACCACAAAGAGAAGCAGTAATAGCTGCAAATTGATGCCTCCCAATTCAGAGTGTCCCGATGCAAATGAAAAGCAGCAGTGAGCAGTGGGAAGCAGCACAACAAAAGGGGTCAAGGGACAACAGCAGGTATGCTTCCGAGCACTGGGATCACTGGGATTCCTGCCTTACAACTTTGGGTTGTCACACATGTTTCTCCAGAAATCCTGCAGGAGATTTCAGGCAGTACCTTGAATTGCTTGCCCTCTTCATACTCCCCTGCCTCAGCATCCACTATTGGCACCTGAGACAGAAATCTAGGCTAAAGCTGGACTTACTACAGGGCTTCCAATGTGCTAAGGTTGTATGTGTTGAGATACTCTAGAGCCCAAGTAAAACAGGGACTTCCACGCCATGAAATCCAATCCACATACTTTTCCTCATCTTTTGCACACCCTATTATTTACTGACTGAACTCAGCCATCTCTGACATCCCCATCAGGAATACACAAAGAAACTGGGTCTGTCTGCAACATGTGAAACTTCTCTGCTGCCAGAATTCAACTGGTATGAGGTCCAGATAAACTTCCCCTCGCTGACCAAAGAGACAGGGCTCATCTGGCGGCTCTATTTCCTACTGCAGCAAGAGGCTGTTGCAATCAGATCTCTCCCTCCCTCCAGTCTATTCTCTGCCTCCATCCTTCACATGCTCCTCCCCTAATCCCTATAATTAATATTAAACGTTACAGTTTTGTCCTATTAACACAAGTTGCCCTTTCCAGAGGCAGATTAAAGAGCTTCCACTGGGGATTTCTTCTCTCCTTTACAATTTTGCTTCTGTGATCAGTGCTGTCTGTGTTTCTCACTAGCTCCTAGGGGGAAGGAGTGGGAGGGAAAGAGAAGACAAACACTTATTAGCAACTCCTTTGAAGAGCTGGAGATTGTGAATTAAATTATTAACTCCCATTTTACCAACAAGGCAGGTTTGCCTTTTCTTCCTCCTTCTGCTCCTCCTATGGGAAGGGTAATTGGGAATTGCACAAGTCACTTGTGTAAAGTTTCACCTAAGTAATTTACTGTGCAGCATAAATCAACAGACTTACTTTTTCTCCCCTTTTTTTTTTTTTGGGGGGGGGGGGGTGTTTTTGCTCAGTGAGAAATACATGCACATAAAATACTAGAACATATAGACGTGCAAGTGTGGGGGTGCATGCACATTCCCATTTGCATGACCCTTCCAGTCTGGTTCTTGGAACAGGAAAGAAACACACATGTTGGCCCTGAGGCAGCTCTAGTTCCCTTCCCAGCTAGGTTCTCTGTGATATTTTAGCCCTGAATTCTTAAGGGGCATTTAGGGACAGACCTGACTCATCAGACACGTCACCTGCATGCAGCATTGCAAGGGCTGGCAGAAAGTACCCATACTACCATCACCAGCACACACACCACCACGCAAAAACTCATGCACCACCACAGCCAAAATTCTCTAAGTCCCCACTCTGACTCCTCATTAACAGTAGTGTCCAGAGGTACCACAAGTCCAAAAGAGCAAGAAGTGCTGGTCCTTATTACAAACCCCCATTCACCACCGAAGTCTTTGGCCACCTATAAATTTGGTAATCTGTCGAATATACTCCACACCCACATCATTTGTGCTTTCCCAGAGACAGCTGGGAGACAGCTGAGATTCTCCTTCCTAAAAGCACCAGCCCCAGGGGAGAGTCTGACTAGCTGGTGTCATTGAGGGCTTTGGACAGAAAGCAAAACAATTTTGAGCCTGTCAAGCCAAGTGAAAAGGAGCATGTACACGTACGTTATCTGGTTTATTAAAACGATCCATAAGTAAATGACTAGTTCTGGGGCCGTGATGGTAAATGCATAAATGAATTTAGACACTCACAACATCACCAAGAAAATTTGGCCAATAACAATTCACCACGACAGCTCATCATACTAATTAAAAAGAGTATTATCCTGAGATTTAGAATCTATGAAATAAGATGCATGTTTACAGTGAATAAGCTATTTATAATCAAGATGCATTTATTTACTGTACAGCAAGCCTCTTATAAAATCTGAATTAAATGCAGAACTACCTGTAGACACATGGAATTTATTTAAAATGTTTCAGGATGCAGCAGCTTTTTCAGCAAAGAGAACTTAATCAGTCCCTTGAGCTTTCCCTTCTTCCGCTAGGACGCGGAAAGTGCAGCTGTATTGATTTCTAATATACAGCACTGCCACGTGAGCCATTTTATTGGGCCAACAAGCTGTTTAACAGACAAGGTCCCAGAGGGTCTCAGGTTTTATACAGGAGCATAGACACACCCTCTACACATAGCTGATATAATGTTAACTGGAATTTACAAGACAATACATCATATTACCCAGTGCCAGGAGCAGAGCCTATACTTCAGACTGCCTGAAGTCCATTGTAAGAGCCTGTCTCATTTGTTTATTATTTTGTCCACCTTCTGCTGTTATGGCATTTTCTATACCAGATTTCTCCTTAGCTTTCCACTGAAATAGTGCAGACTTTTTGAGGAAAATATGTTGTTTTACCAATGCTAAAAAAGCATCCCTCTGTATAATTTATATAGGCACTAATGTGTTCCCAGTAATTCTGAGCGAAGATTTAGATTCAGCAGGGCTGGGAGATGTGCCTCTTACACTTCCCAGGGAGACCTGTCCAACTTCAGCCAAATTATGAGTCCTTGGAAAGCATCAGTTCCGATAAGCTCATAGAAGTTCTCACAAATTTCTACTCAATTGGAATTAGACAGCTGCTTGGGAACATTCTTAAGACAGCAAAGACACACCCAGATGTAGTTATTCCTGCGCAGTCTTCAAGTTCTCATATCCAAGACCTTTGGAGCTTTCTGGAATTCTGAGACTTGCAAGAGACTTTTCTAGAATTCCCTGGGTTTTCCAGGAACATCAGTTAAATGAGAAGCTGCCCATCTCCAGGATCTGAAGACTATTTGCATGTGGGATAAAGTACTGTGACAGCTCACCTCTGGAAGCCATGAAGCGGTTCAGACCTGAAATATCAGTTCTTCATCCCCGTAGTTGCCCAGAGAAATTCAACAGGGAGGACAGCTGCAGCCTAGCAGCCACAGACTTTAGAACAGGAGTGTTTTCTAGTTTAAAAGTCTAGAAGTGATAAAGGTCTTCTGAAGAGATGGATGACACTTTTATGTGGGAGAAAGAGGCTTTGGAAGTTCTTGAATATCTCTGGGAATTAATGTGCATATCCTTGAGGAGGGACACATGACACTTTCCCTGTGAGAGACCCCAGTAGATAGCTTAGAGGTACAACAAAATGCCTTTCTGGAAAGGAAGAAATGTCCACCCATTTTTGATGGAGGGTTCTAAAGGGCAGAAACTTCTGACAAACCTGCAGGAATATTTCTATATACAGAACTGCTCCCTGGGTTACATATCACACTACATGTAGGGTGATCATATAGATGGATTACATAACATGGTACCAGGGGTTTGGGAGCTATGATGTTATGCCGGGTTTCCACAACACATCAGAATGACAGAAGATGTTATGGTTTCAGCTTATATTTTCTATCCAGAAAACCCATGCAGGTGTTATTGGTTATTTTATATATATATACACACACTCTCAAATATATTATCTTATGTGTGTGTATATGTATATATTTTGATTATTCCTTCACAGACAATTCAGTCAACTCTCAAATCCCAAGAAAAGTGCATTAGAATAGCTAGTGTCTGTACAATAAAGGTCTCAAAAATTTAATTCAGTACCTAAGCTCTGGTCCTTTGGCAGAGTTCTTCCACTTCAAATAATATGAATCAAAGAGTACAATATCAGAAATATCGCCAATGTTTTTGTCCACACAGAAGTCAGGTGATACTCACCACAGTTCTGTTTCTCCCTAACAATGAATTAGACTGCTTCAAACCAGCACTATTCCCTGCTTTACTCTCCCTATCACAGATGGTTTAAGGAAACCCAAGATGGCTTAAGGAAAAAGAAAGAAAAGAAAAGGAAAAAAAAAAAAGAAATGGATGCTGTCAAATAAAATTCTCGACCAGTTGAAGGGGTTGATTTTCCCACAGATAAGTTATCTGGGAAGAGAGGGGGAGATTTATTTTCATGGAGAGGAGTCTCTCCAAGACCATAACACATTACATGAAGAGTTAAAAAGTTGAGTTATATTTACACTTCCATGTGCAAGCAGAAATGTGCATGGACAGGTTTTAGCACCTGCTACATTCAGACAATGAGGCAAAGGAGAACACATCACAAGCTTCTTTGGTTCCCATTGAAAGAAGCCCATTGATTTGATTTACTGCCTTTTGTTTCCAGACGACAGCTTCATAGATTCGGTAATCAAGCAGCAAATGCAAAGTGAGGCCACGTCTGGTCATAGGCATGGAGATTTAATGAGAGGATTGTGATTCCCCACGTCTCAGCCAAGCTGTTTCTCACCCTCAGTGTTCCATGTCTTCCCTGAAACCTAACAAAGCCTTTTCTCTCTGCACAGGCTACATAAATCACTTTTGTCCAATTCAATTGCCTTGGTAGAGAACTATTTTCATGGGGATGGAAAGCTATATAAAAAAAAGATGCTGGCATAGTGCAACATCATGAATGGGCTGCAATTTCTTTTCTCTGACTTCTCTAAAGGAAATGCATGATAACACTCCAATTTTTTACATAAAGAATTGTATTGATGCGTGGAAAAAAAAAAAATCAGAGCTAGCATATTTTTACCAAAAAAATCCATTCTGTTTACATCCTAGGTTTTACACTTCCATTCCTTTTAATAAATACAGGCCACTGATGCTTAGCAGGAATTTGCAAAGGCTTTGCAACTTTCATCTTTTCCAGGCCTGCAGCAGGTAAAGGCAGCAACAGAACAATACTGCAAAACTTGTAACCAGTAGCACTTTAGCGCCTTTGCATTAGCTGAACTGTAGATGCAGAAGCTATCTGCCTTGACGGTCATTAGAACCCACCATTATTTAAATATTTTGAAGAGGGAAGAGAATTTTGATTCTGGTAGAAAAAGCAATCTTGCAGTTAAGGAGAAAAGAATTGTGATCTAGGAGATCCAATGTTCTCCAACTTATGCCTTTAGGAATACTCACTGTGCAAGAGAAAGGTCATTTATCATTAGTATCTTAAGAAAGTCAAGAGATTCCGTTCATTAATGGTGGCAGTCATTTAGAGAAGGAGCCTCATCAAGTGCTATGATCAAGTAGAGCATGTACAAGTTTGTCACAAAGAGGAGTGTTCCCTCTGTTCAGATTTGGCAGAGGACAAGTCAGCAAAGATGACCATGCCAAATTCCCTTGTCTGAATCCAGTGAGTAGTCCACACTGCCTAATACCTTTCTCCAACCAGTGAATCAATAGTAGCACACAAAATGTAGAAAACAGAGCACACTGAACAAACTTCACAACCTCTCTGTGGGGAAATTTTGCCCAAGCCCTGGGCAAACAGGAGGCTCAGAGGTGGCATGAAAGAGGGCTTGTACCTGTCATAGGCTTTAACACAGCAAGGTGCAAAGAAATATATAGCCCAAGGCAATAACAAGCTACTTAGCAAATGTGTTAAAATCCTGTTCTCCCTTTCACCTGAGCCATGAGATACTGCACCTGAGGCAAGGATTTTAGGTGAGGTAAGCATCTCAACTTGCACATAATCCAGCTGAGATTTTCAAATGGCACCATTCACCTCCAGTAGGATTTCCAGAAACAGTAATCAGTAAACCTAGTGCAGAAATGCCCTTAGTAACCCAACCCTACATCAGCTCTTTGCCTGAAATAGAGGGGTAAAAGCGAGATGTTTTTATGAAGGCCAAACAAGTAGCTCAAGTCAGTGATGCTCAAGTAAATTTCTGCAAATCCACAGTTTCGAACAATAAAATAAAATACAGCTGAGTAATAAGTCTTTTGCCTAATGACCTCTCAAAATCACTGCTTACCCCACTAGGGAACGACTGCTTTGGATGGCAATGAAGCAGCCAGAGCTGCCACTCCTCATGAGTAAAATGACCTCAAAATGCATCCACTAACTTGACAATTCAAGAGGATGGTGACACTGAAGCAAGAAACAAATTCTACCAGAGAAAGGCCCCTACCAATACATTACATCTCAGCAGTGCTATCAAACCTGAAGGCATCTTAGATGGGTGAAAAGCCCTTTCTTCTGCTAATACAATGTAAAAACTTACCTTATTATCAGCATTTTCTGGTGCATTGG
Organism: Mycteria americana; assembly: GCF_035582795.1. Lineage (NCBI taxonomy): Eukaryota > Metazoa > Chordata > Aves > Ciconiiformes > Ciconiidae > Mycteria > Mycteria americana. Next base: position 8,057,831 of record NC_134372.1, on the reverse strand, counting down.
AAAATAAGATCATTAGCAAGAGCAGTTCCATACCTCCCTTCAGAGTCAAAAAGCTTCATTAAAGTGTATGGAGGATCAGACCTTTTTTTATTCATTAAAAGAAGAGAGATCCTATAGGGCTTCTTTTTATCCTTTAGATGTCTGACATGCAAATATTTCCCTTGCCAAAAGCCTTAAAAAAAAAAAAAAAAAAAAAAAAGATGCAACCTGTTTCTTTCACTCCAGAAGATAAATTACGCTACTTGGTCCTATGAGTGAATTGGGGCATGTAAGAGGATGTCTAAACACATGGACACTGAGGGGCAACTTCAGCATCACTGGCTGTTGTCTCCTGATCTGCTTTCCAAGTCTGCTGCTTGCAGTCAAAATGTTCTTCTAAAGAGACCACTTCTTGGTGTCTCCCACACACACTCTATTGAATTCACAAGACAAATGAAGCATTGAAAGTATGCAACATATTTTTTTCCCCCCTCTTTCTTTTCTTATAGTTTTGTTTGTTTGTTTGTTTTTTAATCCACAACAACAGGAATGAAGAAGGTGATGCGAATAGCTCTAGGTCTGCCCTGTATGCTTCTACCTCTGTATAAGCATCTCAAAACCTGGTTTCAAAGTAAGTAGATGGTTTCTTTCTTTTACAAGCAAGGCACAGGGTAGAAAAGTTCCATTTCCTGCAGCACTTGAGGGCTGCTAAGGCAGGAGCAATGGGCTTCACAAAACCAAAAGCTAAGATAATATTTCCAACAAATGCATGATGTTCAGCACCTCAAAATTTCTCGTAAGACCAGCTATAAAATAAACTTTGACTTGTATTCTCATTCACATGGTAGCGTAGCCAAAAAAGTTTTATTGGCCAAGATCTTTGAAAGAAATAGTAGTTCTGGGTTCTCTGGGATTGCCTGGTAATTATTCTGTACAAATTAGAAAATAATTAACTTATGACCTGCAAATCAAGCATCTAATGGAAGTACCAGTGTATTTTCTTTAGGGCTACAAGGTCCATGCTGCTTTCTTACTACATAACACTACATGAATTATAACGGTGACAAGCCTATGATATGCAGCAAGACTACTCACAGCTTAAGTCAAGTGTCATTATATGACATATGAGACATGGAAATTTATTAATAAATCAGCACCGCTGGGAAAAAACGACCATCCGTTCTTCTTTATTTCATCTTCTTCAGGGATTACTGCCTTAACCTGATTCACACACCTGACACAGGAGGCAAACAGCCACATTCAGGTCAGGAAGACCTGAATGCTGCACTCAGCAAGCACTTCACTTGGTCTTCTGCAAACATATAGTCTGTTGTGAAGTCATCCCAGCACAGGGCTTCACACCACTTCCAAAGAGTCTACGATCACAGACTGGATATCAGTAGACTCATAGGGGCTGTGTTTCCAGCAATGAGAAATCAAAACAGCCCCTAATCTACTTGTCAAGAAATATATTGCCCAGGAGTGCAAAGGTCAAGGACAATCTATATAACTGCTCTTTTTGCAGAGAACGATGTAAAGCAGGAATCTTCATATTTAAGACATCCAGCGTACAGTGTATATATGCCTTTACATGAAGGGAAAGCTTATGTGCACTGGTAAAAACAGGACAGTAAATGTAGATGCACCATGTGGGCACTTTGAATGAGTACCTGTACAGCCTGTAGGGAAGAAGGAGGATAAGGAGACCTCAGCAATTCTGTACAGGACACTTCTACTTGACTATTACAGACATTTATGAGAACACAAATATCATATATAGCAACAACACACCTTGTGTGAGTGGGTAGATGTGGGTGTGCGTGGCTGTAAAAGCCTTCCCTGGCTCAAACTATCAAAGTAAGTTTTCCTCCAGCTTTAAAAAAAAAAAAAAAAAAAAAAAAGTAGTTGATAGATAGTTGTCTGGCCCCTGGTTCCTGCAAACTGTTTTTCATCTGCTCTGTATGTTCAGCTTTCGGTCATGCCATCAAGAGCTCAGACTGCCAGTAATGTACCTTGGAGCTTTGTGCCTCTCAGCATTTCCCATCCTGAGTGCAGCTCCTGAGAAAGGGTCCTTATGAAACCAGGAGATAATTTTATAAGGATACACCATGCATGATGGAGTACTTCATAACCAATAAGCTCCAGTGTATTGACCGAATTCAGCTTTGTTACTTTTTCTAAGACAAGCTCTATTTCTATGGTTAGACCTACCATTTGTTAAACAAATAGGGCAAAGGACTGTCAACAGTGATATTTGGTCTGAATTTCAACCAAAAATATCAATCACCTACACCACAAATCCCTCAGCTCCATCCCTAGTGGCCTTCTAACCTTAGTCTGCAAGTTCTGCTGAATTTGCTATGCAAAACTCTCCAGTGGTTGTTTTCCACAGACCCACTGCATAGCAAAACAGAATTTATCAAACTTTTCACCAGAGTTCAATTTTAAACATAATTTTTGAAATATGGATAAGATGAACCCTTACATTAGTTCTAGTGAATTCTCTTTCATCTGTATATTTTTCAGTAAAAAAATCTTGACTAAAAACTTAATTTTGCAAAACATTTCAGGAACATTTCATGGTGTTATTTTACCAGCAAGTATTAAAAAAAAAAAAAAAAAGAAAGTGTCCCAGGTTCTTAAGTTTCTAAGAAAATTGTATTTAGTTGAACCACCTTGCACAGAAATAGCTTACTACATGTGGAAATTAACTGAATAGGAATTTACTTCATAGAATCCTTTGTAAAATCCCCTGAACTTAATTTTAATTTAAAAGTTATTTTTCATTTTTTCAGTGTCAAAAGGCAAGTAGTGCTGCTGTAGCAATTTGAATCTCTGTCTTGCGAAGCACAATCAAGTTCTTGGGGCACTGTTTCCCCATCAGCCATTCTCCAAAGAGCAAACTGACAATAATGGATTTAGTATTCCCAAGATACACTGACTGTACTCTACTGCTACGCTAGCCACTTCTTCACTGAAAATCCTGTAATTTATTTGGGGAAGGAAGGCAGTGTGTGTGCATGTTCAGCTTGAAGGAGTTTACCCCCATATATGAATTAATTATCAGAATTTTAATTTTAAACAGGCAAGCAAAAGAAACTAAAAACAGCTCTACCTGCTATAAAATCCAGAGATGAAAAACAGATCAGGAATGAAATCAACTTGCGGTTGTGAATGTGGTTTTAGGTTAATTCTCAGCAAAGGGTGCATATTCATCTAGTCACAGAGCGATTTCCAAGGCCTTCTGGGTTCCCCTTGTCTTTAAGCAATACTATCAACTATCAAAAAGAAAATGAACTCACAGACTACCAGGAACACTGAAAGATTCATTTTCTTCACAGAGAAGAGAAGAAATTCACTTGCATTCTTCAAAGGGAAAGCATCAGGGAGGAACCACATGAAGGAAACTGAGGGAACAGATATTCCCTGACTCTTGTACCTAGACAAAGAATGAAGAAAGAAAAGGGTATAATTAGAAAGTAGATTTTTTTCAGCCACAAAGGACTTGTACCTACTGACAGACATATCATCAGAGTACATATTACTCCCCATGCACACCCGTTTCTGCAGGTGTCCCCAAATTTTAGTTAAGTGCTGAAGAGAAATTAAAAGCATCGTGCTTTTTTTTAACCATTATGTTTCCCATGGCACCTGTTGCATTCCCTGAGAAGTCCAATTTGATCCTTCCTACCAAAAGGACTGATCTACTCCTACTGTACAAGAAATCAAGAGAAGACACATTGAAACAGACACTTATGGTTATAGGTGCATTTCAGTAACTCTGTTCCAGATCAGACCCAGCCTTTGACTCATAATTAATAAACAAACATCACTAAATTATTATTTGCTATTTATTACCTGCCACTCTATGAAGAATAAAATTTGGAAAGCCTCAGACATGGTGACTGAGCATTTGGGAGAGGATATAGGCCAGGAGATGATATCTTGTACAATGGGCTTATACAATTAACCATGACTTCAATTCATCCCGTTGTTCAGTCTACATGCCTTTGGCTTTCAGGGGATCTTGTGGCAGTTCCACGTTTCAGCACTGGGGGTACAATGTCCACCCAGCAACATATAACAGCAGCTCCTTCTTCTTGAACAGTCATAGCTTGCAGGTACCCTTCAAGGTCATAATCCTCACTGTCTTGGCAAGACTCACTTCTAACTTTGTTAGCCCTCATGCCCAGACAGCCCAAGGCAAAATTGTTATTTCTCAAATTCTTTGTCGTATCCATGTCTTCGTCTCATCCCACCAGCCACCTAACGGCCCATTCTTGATTACAGTCATATCCTGTTTCTGGTAATCAGCATCTGTAGAATAGCCAACCATGGTATCACTGAAGATTAAGATTTCGTGTAGAAAATATCAGAAGCCAGCGATGCCTGAAAAAAATGAAAACCAGTTGTCCACCTATCTAAAGCACTAAAGAACAAGTGGAGAGAAACAGAAAAACCACCAGCTGCACTAGCTGGACTGAGTCATTACAGAGTCCTCAGCCATCAGTACTAACTGAAAGGTTTGAATCACCATAAGGAAGGATAAACATCAAATTCACCTGCAGTGAAGACAGTATTGAGATTATTATGATAAGACAGAGTCAAGATCTAGCCCTCTGTCATAGAATAAGCGTCCTCAGCCCAAATTCTTCAACCCCAGCAAATTTCTTTCCACTGAGGTAAGCCTAGAACTGCACAGAATTCAGTCCCATCTGTTGGTGATTGTGCCAGTGACATTTCACTGTCTGCTACAACTTTTAAAGTATTGACCTGCTCCTGCAAGTTTAGATGCAAATACTGACCTCTTAAATGAGAAGACATTTTTATCGTACTCCAGCAGTCACTCTGCAATAACCATCTTTGCGGTGTCTTATGTTGAACAGAATCGATCACTCACAGCCCAGAAAGAAGATGACACAGAAGCTTCCCAGACAACTTCACCTACAGTGAGTCTTACAAGACTCATCCACTTTAAAACAAACTAATAAAAACAACAACAATGCGAACACACAGCAGGTAATTCTAACTTTAAGAGCCTCATTTGACATCATGATAAGTTATCTTCAAGTCTGTCATTTATACAAGTGCCACCAGAGAAAGACAAATGTCTTTCAAAACCATTTGGATTCTACTTGAAAAATAAGAGACCTGGCAAGTAAACCCTCCCAAAAATCACAAAACTCTGCCGCAAAACCAAGCAGAGAGCTAAAACCCAATCTAAGAGCAAGACAGGACAGATCCAGGGAGAGAAGTCCTGCCAAGCAGTACCTGATGACAAGGGTTACTTACAGTAACGGTGATAAAATTGACTTCCAGCCCTTATTAGATCTCCAGACCTGATTTCCAGTTTATCTGCCCGTAGCTTCTTGGAGAGCAAAAGGAAACTAAAAATCAAGCACTGTACAGAACCAATATGGGTAACATCACCATGGATATCCCTGTAGATGGGTTTCAGTGGGGGTTGGTTGGCTGTTTCTTGAAACATCTGGGTTAAGTCAGAGGATGGGAACTTCAAGGATGTGGACCCACCCTGAACAAGGTCTGACACATACAAACAGCATGCACTGTACCAAGGCAAGCAATAACTGTCTTGGCACCAGGAGGAGATACAAGAGTATAAGGTCTAGAGGCAGTTATCCCTAACCGGGGGCGGGGGGAGAATGAATAAACAAGGAAAGTTTTATCCAGAATACATTCCTTTTCCAATCACAGCAAAACATATAATGCAGAAGGTGCAGGTACTTTCAGGGTCCTCCTGATAAGACATGCAAAACTCACATCGCTTAAATTTACATTTCTTTTGATTTTATTCCCTGATCTATATCATCTTGACACCTAGACCTGCTCCAAACATCTATTGCAACCTGGTTTTGCCTCTGTTTCCCAAATACCAAAGCAAATGATACTCCTATTTCTCCCCAGTAAGAAGAAATGTTCAAATACCAGCAGAAGAGTCCCCAGACCCACAAAAATCACTCAGTCACCATCATCACCAGGATAGATGACAGCAAAGCAGATAAGTACTTTCACTGGGAAAAGTAGTTTTGAGACCCTTTGACAGGAATAACTGTGAAGTTTCTTTGTGTTAGATACATACAGAGATTTATCTGCTTTCTTGATCTTATGCACAGCCACCTGCCTTCCCCAACCCAAGGTAGTGCAAGGAGAGCAAGTGGGGACAAGAGGAGGCATGTCTAGATTCCCTTGGTATAAAGAAGATCAAACTTACAACCAATGGAGAAATCACATAAGACAGTCATATCTCTTACAGAGCCCATTTCTAAGGGAACCAGAAGGCTGACTAGCCTCTAGATTTAACCCACAGATGCCAAGTGATGATTCTGCCTCCTGCTCTTTGTCCTGTTTCCCAGTAAAAATGCAGGGAAACACCATTTCTCTCCTGCTGTGTGGGTCCTGTTAACATTCCCACTTTGGAGCTCCTCCTCTGGTCTGTCAGCACACTGGGGGCTGGAAAAGCACAGTGACAGAGGCTCATCCATGTGGGGATAAATATCAGGAGAGAAAGTACAGCGAGGATCCAGCAAGCAGCAGGCAGGAAACGCTGCATGGAATCATGTCCCCAGGAATCTCCATGAGTTGAAATCAGAGCCTGTTATTAATCTAGCTAGACATTGAGACCCAGTAGCTGGAATAAATCAGATTAAACTCCTTCTGTATCAATGGCTAGAAGCCAAGCAGGTCTTTCCTCCCTTTTCTTTTAAATGACAACCCAAAAGATATTTCTGTCTGCTTAGCTAAGTAAACATACTGCTTTAAAACAAATAAAAACAGGAGATCAAAAGCATCAGGTAAATTTTAGTATGGCAGTAAGGTCCTTTGAGATACAACCCAAAGTGAGAAGAAAAACTTGGTTATTTCCTAGCCTGGGGGGCTACAGCAGTGGTGGAGCAAGCAGTCCATTTCACCTCCACCCTCCCAATGTGGGATGGGATGAGTCTTTGAATAGATTAAAAACAGCTAAAAAGGGGTTAAAAGTGACTCTTTCTTTGCCCTAGGGAGTTTTGCAAAGCGCAGGACAAGTAAACAAAATGAAACTTAAAGAAGAAAAATTCCATTACACCGGGACAAGAGAGAAGAAAGAAATCCTAGGTTATTTAGGAGAGCTACCTTTTAATTTCAATTCTCAGAAGTTGATGAGAAGCCAAGCAGAGTGACATGCTAACAAAGTGACTAAGGACCCCATTCCTCCCCACCCCGACCACCACACTCAGCACCCTGCGAGCACAGCCGGAGCCCAGGGTGCTGGAGCTGCGATAAGAAACTGCTAAATGCTCCTTACCTGCCCTGGCCTTGATGGCTCTGGTGTTTGCCAAACCTCTTTGCAAAACCAAATGCAAAAGGGAAAAAAATAATCAAATAAAACAAAGAGTAAAGGAAAAAAAAAAAAAAAACCAAAAACCAACACAGAGATGTTCCTTAAAAACCAACAGCAACACATAGCAACTGCTAGCCAAGCAGATCTTCCACGAGATGAAGACTTAAGGCACGTTACGCTTGCCCTGTCAAGGGAGGCGATTTCAGAGACTTCTTAAAAAGACAGGGATTCGGGTTAAAAAAAATGAAATAACCCAAAATGTATCAGCGCTTTAGAGGTTAACAGCTTCTGCTGAACAACATGCGTTTATCCAACCACATCCTAAAGCAGTTTTTTCAGCCCCAAGACCAATGAGCACAGCTAAGAGGAGGGCCTTGGGATGGTGGAGAGGCTGAGTTACCCCCTCCCCTCTGCCTTCTCTCTTCTCCACCTCCCCCTCTTTTTTTTTTTCTTTTTTTTTTTTTTTTTTTTTAGTTTAGTAAATTAATGCAGCAAGAAACTCCCAAGATCTGGCGAGTCCTAGCAGGGGAGAGAGGGCAGAGGGGAAATGAGATGCATTAGGACGACACTGAGCCACTTTCTTTCTGAGCACAATGGGAGTGCTTCCCAAGAAACTTCCCCTTCGCTCCCCTCCGCTCTAGCCCTGAGCAATGGGACACCTTCCCTACAGCACCAATAACTTATTCGGGAGGAAAATAGCCCAGGAAGCAGGAATCAACAGCAACCAAACGGCGGGCAGGAAAGCGACACAACCAGGACTGCAGCACGGCTCCACACTGACAAATTCCTGTGGATGTAATTAGGAAGACAACCCGGCTAGCAGCGGAAATTAAAGCCCTGGGTTGTTGAAGGTGTTCCCCCCTCCCATCCTACCCCCACCGCCCTGATGGCAAACCTACACCCCCTGCGTCTCCCCCTCTCGCCAGCCTGATGTCCGGAGCGAGATCCCGCTGAAGGGAGATTTCGGTGCGGGAAGCCTGCTCCTCCGGCCCCGAGCACCACTGCAGTGGCGGTGGCGGGGGCACAGGCGGAGAGGAGGGACGAGCCAAGGCAGCGCCGGAGCGGAGCCGCCGGCCGCTCGGCAGGCGCCCGCGGAGCGCCGCGCACCGCCGCTGTCCAGGGTGCTGATCGGGGCGCCCGCCAGACGCTGTCCAGGGTGCTGACCGCGGCCACCCTCTCCTGCTACTGTCCAGGGTGCTGACCGGAGCCACCCCTCCTGCTACTGTCCAGGGTGCTGACCGGAGCCCGCCCGGCCTCCCCCTGCCCAGCCTGCCTCGGGAGGGGTGGCTCGCTTCCCCTACCAATTCTCCCCAAGTGCCGGGTTACTTTATTGGCCAACCCCACCGGCCCACCCCTCACGGAGTACAAAAAAAAAAAAAAGAAAAAAAACCAGCGAGAGGTGGAAAAATGTGCAACGTCAACGCGCTCGGAGTCTACGTGTGGGAGACGATCGTTTTCTTCAGGTAAGGCTCGGCTTTACGGGAGGAGTGTGTGCGCACCTGGCGCTGCCGGGCTGTACTGCCGCGCCGGCCCCAAGCTCGGGGCACAGCCCCTAGGCACAGCCTCAGCCTTAGGACAGCGGCGTTCCGCCTTTCTCAAGCTGCCTTTTCGCCTCCTTTCTGTTCCCCGAGACTGGCTATCGCACAGCCCCGGGCTCGGGACTTTCCGCGGCTTTGGGAGTTACTCCGTTTAATTAGCACCGCAATCTCGCTAACCGCAGTGCTGAAAACACCGACCCCGGCTGGTTGCAAAGTGACAACTAGTGGCGGCTGGGAATGCTGCACTTGAATTTGCCCGGGTAAATATTCCCACCTCGCCCCCTCCCCATCCTCAGATTGCAGGTTAAGGTGAGTTCCGTGGGATGCTTTCACTACTTAGCTATGTTATCTTGAGAAACCGTGGGACTCCTTCCCAAGGAGGACTCACCCTATCGCCTCAGCTTGCTATGCTTAAAGTCACTGAAAGCAAAGAAATAATCACCTTCATTCCCAACTTTTTTCTTTCATGTTGTTTTCAACATTCTTCCCTTGCAGAATCTAAATGAAAGCTAAAGGGGATGGGGGGAGCTTTTTACTGTTATATCCATTGTCGACTAGCTGTATTTTGACTGTTTCAGATCTGTTCAGTTTCTCATTAAGGCTAAGGTAGGAAAAGGAACAGTTTTAGTCTTAAAGAAGTGTTTCTCGTCCATCTCTCCTTGCAGTGTTTTTATTAAATGGACAAAAAAAAAGTTGGAAGGTAGAAGCTCTTCTGTATTTGCATGAATAATGCAACCTGCTGTAGCAAGTGATAGATGCCGGATACATGCAATTGAAAAAAACCTTCTTTCATGAGCTGAACTTGCTGATCAGTCTTAGACTCCATTTCAGTTGCATGTCTCTTACTTCTGCATTTCTGAATTTTAAAAAAGTCTCATCTTATAGTTTAACGTGAAAGAACAGGTATTATTTACATACATGTCACTGGTGTAATACTTATTATTTTATGAGTCACAGTAGCAGACCTGCTGATATCGGCCAGACTTTTCTAGCTAGCAGACTCTTTCCTTTTGACACTAAAGTCTTTCCAGGCATAAAAATTGGGATATCCCCACTTTTTCCTGTAATTCCACAGAAAATCAAAGACAGCAAGACTGTAACATGAACTCAAAGCACCTAATATTTATGTTAGGTAAACCAAGAAAGAAGTTCTAGAAATAACTAAAATCACCAATATCTGAAAAGCAATGCACAACACCCAATACTTCAGAACCATCCTTTCTCATTATATTTAGTCACAAGTGTAAAGCAGCACTGCACAACATAGTGAGGTGGACTAAAAAGAAGCCTATATATGTGCAACAAACTCTTTAGTTAAAGAATGTTGAAGCAGAGAGATAAAACACAAGATTAAACAACACATAAACGCTCCGGAATGCTGTCCATAAATAAGCTAGAAGGCAAAATAAATAAATAAAAAAAAAAGAGAGAATTTCCAGGCTTGAGTTTCCTATGGCCCTGGCATTAAAGTATCTGTCTGGCTCTCCTCTGAACTGCCTGAACGAGTGAAATTGATACATACTTGTCTTGCTGATCCTGTTCTGTGATGCACACTTATGCATCACACAACATATGTAAGCACTTACAGATTCTCAGCACATCAGTAAAAGTCCTGGGCATTCAAAACCTTGGTAAACCAGTCCCTTCAGGTTCTAATGTAAACAATTATACTGTTATAAATTATATACATATGCATATACATGTGTGCTATATAGGATTATGTCATATTGCATACAAAAAGTATTTCTGGAAGTCTAGTTTTCCTGAAATCAACATTTAAGAAAATTTGAAAATGCTTTAATTCAATTACAGGGAGATGTTGAAACCAAATTGGTTTACATACTGCACTCATTTTTCCAAACAAGAAAAAAAAAAAAATCAGTAATTCCTGCTCAGAACTGACTCTAAGCAATGGTTTTCTTTTTTCTCCTGCTTTGTGTTATGTGTTCAATTTATTACAGGCCAAAAGTCTACCAGCCTTTCTGGTCCAGGAATAGCTTTGCTATTTCAGTTTCAGTAAGAGAATTTTATTCATTAACAATCATTCATAAATTTAGTGTGCCAATTACTCCAGCACTCAGTTATACATAATGTTTAAAAAACGCACAAGCTGCTAATCCAATAATCCATAATAGAAGTATGCATTGCTTTAAATTACAGGGTGTACCACATTTTATTGTCACGCATGTCAAAAATATTCTGGAAAGAGAATCCATTGTATGTTAGCACATATACCACAAAAATAAAGAAAAATCTGAAGTCCCAAAGGAAAATTAGATACAGCCAATATAGGAAATAAGACTAGATCTGTTGCTTAACAAAAATGTCCTTCGTCAGCCTTTTAAAAAACAAGACCCTGTGGGAAAGAGTAACAGCTGGTACGTGAATGCAAACATTATGGTATTGCCAATATGATATTTGTTTCTGTTACAGTTGTGGTGCTTTAGAAGGAATTTGAAATAAGCAGCTTATTCTGACATGCCTTTCTTTATGGAAGAGCATTTCCCATTTTGCTACCTGCCTTCCCAGACTGCAGTCACTTAGCTGTGACTAAGACATTTACTGAGATCCTGGGTAGAGGCAGGGATGGAAACTCGTTTGGGGTGTGAGATGAAGAGAGTCTTCTGTCAGACAGGCTGCTCAACCAGCCTTTTCTTACACGTATCTCTAAGGCAAAATGCTATTTCTTGAAAATAAAAATAAATTGGACAATATTTACACAGGAACTTCCAGATGTCCTGCTTGTATCTGTGGAGACATATGCAAACATTCTCCCAAAGTCTCACTACATACACTGCATGTTCATACCCTGGTTCAGTTGTGAATTCCTTCATGCAGAACAAAGAAGTTACCCTTACCCTGTGATGACCTTGCCTGGACTTTCTGTTGTACCATTGCATTTTAATAGCTGTAGTGGTCCAGAAACACCACTGCATAAGCCTGGGGATAGGAATGCACCTTGTACGTGTCAGGAGATAAAAGACAGCCTAGAACTGGCACCTTACACAACTGAACACTGTCCTGTGAGGCTCTGAAATTGTTTGGGCCTGATTCTTGTCCTAATTGCACTTCTGCATATCAGGAATCAGCAGCATAACCTTCACTGAATCAAGATCAGAGTTGGCCCCTTCTGAACAGCAATCTGTCAGCTAGCAGGAGTGAGTCAAGGTTACTGCTCCAAGTGATTCACAGGTTAAAAGTTGCTGCCAGCCTCAGATCCGACTGGACTTCTCTAACTGGCATTTTTGTATTCCCTCCTGTCAGTAACAGAGCTCTTCAATTCCAGTTTTTAAAACAATAAGAAGATGCCATTGTGAATATGATGCCTCTTAACTTTGTGGAAAGACAGACACTTTTTCCCAAAACAGACTTGACAAGTGAAGTAGGTGATTGGAGAGCTGCTGATTTCAGCCCCTTGAAAATACAACAAAAGAAGAGGCAGGGGAAAGAAAAGGAGAGTAATGTGCATGTTATCTCCAAACCTTCTGCTATAGCTCTGCAGTGCTAGATAGCATAACAGAGGTACCTGTGAATGAAGCGCTAACCAGAGACTTCCAGAGCCACAAGCTAAGCAGCGTAGCTGATATTCTCAAAGAGTATTTTCTTCACACTAACTAAAATCTACTAGAAGTTGTGCCTTATGACCTGTTGTGCCTCTGCTGAGTCTGTCAGCTCCTCCACGAAATAAAAATGCTTGGACTAGTTGCTCTAAGGACACCCTTTTGCTTCTTTGGTCTGCAACCTGTAATAGTCCCATTAGAGATGCTGTTAAAAGGGTTATGTGTTCAAGGTTTGAAGATATGACAAGTAGACAATTCTACCTAGAAACACTTATAAATCATTCCACAGAAACTAATTTGTGCTTCTGCTGGGATGACACCAAAATGTTTGGGACCCTGCCTTTTGCAGGGACTTTGATACACACTTCCATCCATCCAAAACATCTCACTTGCATTTTAGGCAATTAAGACAAATCAACATAAAGTACACAAAACATTTTCTAATGCAGTTTAATCTTAACATTCCTCTCTAAACAGCTGCCTTAAATGACTCCAGACCTGCTCTTTGGATAGATCAGAACAAAAGAAAGGATCAACAAATGTCTGGGCAAAAACCATTTTCCCCTCTCCTTATATTGGGTGCAGGGAGCAGGAAAACCATAGATAATCACATTGCTTAACAAAAACATTACAAAAAATGTTGCTGTTTCTCACATGCACTAATAAAATACCCTCTTCATCTCTGAGGCACTGGTGCTGTGAAGATTTTAGGTAGTATAGACTGGCTGTCCACCTTGACTCCCACTGAACATTACCCTATACTGCAGCAAGTCCTACTGGCAGAACACGTATTTACTGTTCAAATACCTGAAGGGAGCTGCTTCTGGAAAGTGATCAATATGTGGTGGGAATGGTAGGATCCTGGCCTTACATGTAGGAGCATTACATTATATGAATTGTCTACAGAGACCTCCTTCAAGAACAAGAATTTAGGCATGGGAATTTGGTCCCCCTTATTCCTCTTCTTCCATGAAAGAGGTCTTGGAGACCCTTATGTATGAAGCAAGTCATCAGCAAAGGGTCCTCTGACTGTTTTAAGTGTCTCAGATTTAATAGCACAGGCTCAAGGCTAAGTTAATTCTGCTACTGACCAAGTGATTCAAGTCAAAAAGGAAAGCACTTGTAAGCAACAGCACACTGCAGTTCCCCTGGTCTTGGGCAAACACTTTCTTATGGAATTCATCTAACCAAATCCTCATGAGCTGACCTGGATAGAAGAGGATCCCAACATCTGAATTAAGATGTTAATGTCCACAATTAAATTACTTTATTATCCCAGCACTGACCAGTGATCATTCATCTGTGATAGAAAACCAGCAGAGAAGTCTGTTCTCATTTCATCCTAGCATGCAGGTTAAAAGGGCTCTCCAAATTTCAGTATTGAGAACAAGATGTCAGACCACCTCATGAATATAATTGCTATTTAGGTACTGATGAAAGACAAGAGGTTTAAAAAATAAATCATGCTTTAAAATCAGAACATCCAAATCAAACCCACAACATTTAAGTGTGTCAAATCATCTAGATCTATTCACTGTCACTTGCTCATTTTCTATAACCTGGAGCTTTCCTGAGAATCCCAAAGTGACTAGTATTAAGACAACAGATAGGCTGATAATGCATTTTGACTTCTGTTTTATTTGTCTGTATCAGCTCTCATTGTTGTGGCACATTAAATCAGAGTTTCACCATTTCCAGTAAATTACCCTTTTGCTATCATTACCTTGCATATTTTCTAGTGACCTTTATCTATCAGCAAAAGCACAATGATTTCTATTCTTATGAAGTATTGTTACACTTGTGCACTTCATAGCTTTCAAGAAAAATGGCTCACCATATTCTTTCACACGCTAAAAATGTCATTCCAGCATACGCTCCCCACCATGGTTTGATTCAATTTTTTGATTGACAAAAAAAGTAATTCCAAATGCTTTTGATAATTTCAGTTTGGGGGAAAAAAAAAAACCAAATGAAACACCAAAACACAAACAAACTTGGGATAAATGAAGCAAAAAAGAAGGAGCAAGAGAAGCAGGAATTCCTCCCGCTGCTCCAGTGCAAGGCACTGGAAGGATCATTAGCAGCCATAACCACACAACTCAACACCAGGCTGTCTGGCTGCTGACTTCTAGACCTACTTGCAGAGCCCGGAAAAGAGCAACTTTTGCATTGCACTCAGCATAATAAAATATTGCTAATTCAGCAGGTCAGCGCCCCTTAAAGAGGGAAAAAAAAAAAAAAAATAGAATTCACCTCCTCTTTGTTTCTCTCACCCTTCCCCCAAAGTACCCAAACAATTTACATTTGTGTTTACAAAGCCAGACAACAGAAACCATTTCCCCTAGGGGAGGTGGTTTGCATTGGTATTTTAGCCAAGATGATTGGTTGGTGCAAAATGATGTAGTGCCCTTAACCTCTTGGGAAACCGCTGATATGCTCCGCTCATCTGGTCCTGGGGGTCTGCACGCTTTGATCACACTGATGCTATAGATCAGATACACACCTCCAAGCTGTTCCTAAATCTCTCCTGATACTTCAAGATACTGATGCACAACTGAAAAAAACAGAAATATAGCTTTTGTCCCCTCGGTAAGGCCAAAGCACAGAGAGGGCCTGCAGAGAACAGAAATAGATAGAGACAGATGCAGCCATAATTTATACACGCTGAGCACTCCCCATTATGCAGACAATTATTTCATCCATATAATGCACTATGGTAAGCTGCTGATTTGGGGACTGCACCACATCTGGCTGGTACATAGACACAGTTGGCATCCTGTAAATACATCTCTGCTGGATCTAAGTGCCAGCTGAGAAAAGCAGGAGAAATCTTAATTTACCAAACCCCACGAAATTTGGATTTTAAGAGGGAGGGGGAAACAAAAGAACACACTTTTGCACCTGCTTTCCTTTTGATTTCTCCCTCTTCATCCTTCCACTGTGGCTCACAGCCCACTAGGAAAAAAAAAGACAAAAAAGACAAAAAACCCAAATGCCTTAGCAGACAGCCAGTGAACTCTTGTTTTTATCAGTGTCTCATTGCGGGGTGGGTGAAGAGGGAAAAAACTACCAAGAGGTTGCCAAGACAAGGAGTGTCGCATGCATGGAACAGCAGGGCTTGCAGTGCAATCAATCATCGCACACACTGCCTTCAGACGAAAGCTGCCGACAGCGGCTCCCCCCACGCGCCTGCCCTGCGAGTGACGCCTGCCCCTACGACCACTCGCCCAGAATGCGGATCCTGTCCCCCAGCCCCAGCAGGGCTGGAGCAAACACACAAATCAATAAATAGCAACAGAACTGGGATCAATGGTGGATCGGACCACTATCTCATGCGTCTGGGTCAGCAGCAAAACACAGCTGAGCCAGGAATCATGCAGAAAACCCAACAAAATTCATCACTTCTCACCTTTACCCGATTTCCTTTGAATTTTTTTTTCCTTCTTTTATTTCAGATGATGCAAGTAAAAAGATGCTTTGTACAAAGCCCCAAGCACAGGTCCCTCCTCCCCCCTCTTATGGAGGAGGTATAAAACCTGAAAGCACGAGGGTCAGCTGTTATCAGCACCCTTTGAAAAATCCTTAGCTCCAAATGTCCTTGCTGGTGCCAAGAGCCCTGTGCAAGACAGGTCAAGTCCCCCATTACAGCAGGATCTGTGCACCACATGTATTACTGCAGTTGGGAGTAGGGAAGCGAGATGCTCTGAATTCCTGGGTGAGGCAGCCTTTTCTTGTCTTTTGAGAACTGCAAAGACAGGCTGTGGACAAAAGAGTGATTTTTTTGTGGGGTACCTTTACAACCTGTCTCTTTTTTCACTCCCAGTGCTTTTACCCTCTGGAAGCACTGCTGAGCAGGGCAGTAGCTCCTGACATATCCACGCACACACAGATCTTTTTCCTGCACCACAGCTCCAAAGATCTGATTTACAAACCAAAATGTGTGCGCCCCACCTCTCCTGCCACCCGACATGCATGAGGATCACAAGCATCCTCCGGCTTCCAGCCCCATCCATCACACACCCGGACACAGAGCTATGGGCTTAGAAATCATCTCCCAGCAGTGTGGCTGACAAAGTACAAGCCTCATCAAACACAACCTGCTCTCCTGCACCAATGTAGACCCTGCAGCACTGCCAGGGTTGAAAAGATGGGGGTTTTTTTGTCAGAGAGCTGAAGAGACCAAAGTCAGAGGGCTGCCAGGGTGTGGAGGAGAAGAGCCCTCCTGGGTAGGGGACCCAGAGCTTAGCCATTCATTCCAGAAGTTACATTTCATTATAGTTCATGAATAAACTGATAAATTACACCAGGAATCACAGACAGCGCAGAGGGAACATTCATCTCCAGCAGAGTATTTGCATTGCAATGACAACAACTAATTCTATCAGAAAATATCAAAATGAGCTCTCTTACCATGCAACTCATTTTACACAGTACAAAATACACACATCAGAGCGCCCCAGTTTTACTCTGGGACCCACAATTTTCTAGACAGGTTATGTGTGTTAGCTCAGGAGGCCTTTCCAAAGGATCTGTAGCAAAAAGTTTCAGAAGATAAAACCCACCACCACTCTGCATTGCATGTTATATCTCTTTTAAAAGAATTCTATTCATACCACCTCTGATTTATCAAAAAAGAAAAAAGCAGTTACAATACTCTTACCCAATCTTAACAAGCAGCATAAATCCTTAAACTAAAACTAATTTTTAAAAAGCTGCTGTAGCAAGCTATTTGAACTGATGAAAACACGACTGATAGTGCAACTGCAGAGCTATAGATAGAAGAGCATCCACGATTTCTCGTAATTCTCTGACACTTGTCTGGTCTGTGATCTAAAACCTTCTGACGTCAATTGAGGTTCCCACTGCAGCTCTCCATCCAAACACTAAATCAAGAGCACATCAGTGAAGAGAATATTGTTACCTAGAATATGGAGCCTTGTCTTGTAAAGACATTTCCCCCCTTTATTTACTGCATTCAGGAAGGCTGTTTATGCATAACTTTAAATATCTGACTAACCCCCCTGACTTTAAAGGGAATATTCAGTGTACGTGAAGCTAGACACATGCTTTTGTCTTTGTAGGGACTTTTTTTTTCCTTTGTTTTTTTTCCATGAAAAATGCAACTTTTTTTAAAAAAACCCTTCAGTATATGCACATGTAAGAGTCAATGCTGGCGTTTGCTGCATTTATTCCACAAGTTATTAAAACCTGAGCACTGACTTGTACTTCTCCATTGTTTGTGTTATGCTTTCAAACCTGTCGCAGTGGCTTAAGATCATACGTCTCCAGAAAGTTGCTACTTGTGCTCCAAGAGCTGTAGACCCTTCTGGAAGAGAGATTAGTTGAGAATGTCACTAGAGGGAATATCTGTGGCTTCAGAACTGAGTTTAACACGCACATTTTTATAACATGTGATAACCAAGAGTGACCACGCAACATATGAGAGTTTGAAAGTCTTTGTAAGAGTAGGGATCTTGCACGCAGCTGAGCACTATTCCCATGCAATTTGTTGTGCTCTTCCCATCTCAACTATACACAATGTGCAGATTTCTCCCCACCCCTGCCCCCAGCTGATTGTCCAGTCATTTATTATTTTCTTATTGCCCTGTCCAGGCAACGTCAGCAATTGTTCCAAGTGCTGGTGTCTTTCCATAGAGTTAATCAGTGTAATTGGGATGTTTTATAGTTCTAGACGGGGTGTTTTGCCATATGGGGTAGGAGCCACAGGCTGCAGGTACGTGGCAGTGGAACACAGAGATATTGGAATGCTGCAGTCTGAAGAAGAAATTTTTCTCACTCCAGTAAAGTTGCTTTCCCTGGATGGGAATGGTCACAGAGGGTTAATTCCCTGACGCCCATGGAAAAACACCTCCCAGCTCCTCTCCTCCTGTACAGCCACAGGGAACAGTGGTAACGTGTTGTGCAGGACCTTTGAGAGTGTTTTGGGATCCTTTGGGTTAAAACTTTAACTGATTACATCCTGCGACTACTGCAATGCAGTTACTTCTGGTGCAAAAGCTAGAATTGGTTTAAACAGCTCACAGCAACAGAGCACAACCATCCAGGACAGAGACAGCAACATTCTACAAGCCCATTTTTTCTCTTCCGGCCCCTCCTCCCACCATAAATAGGGATAAATAATAGCTTATTGCCCATTTATTTTTTCTCAGAGTGAAATCTCCTTCTCACAGGTTCTCAAATTCCATATTTCACCAGTCTTGCTGTACACGATTATTTTCCTATCCTACCCCAACATCCAGGTCTGCTCCATGCTTCTGTTGCATAAGCTCTCAGCTGAATTAAGAAAACAACCAAATCCAAACTTCCTCCTGCACCTCCAAGAACTGGCTTTGCAAATTCACCCTGTAGCACACCCCACGTCCATGCTGCATGGACTGTAATCACCAGCAGTTGAGCATGACCACATGGATTGCAACCGGTACTGTGCAACCAGCACATCTGTAACACTCAGAGCTCCTTCTAGTCTGCACTATGCCGGGCCAAAAATATAGCATCAGGGCTCTCTTCTCCCCACACACCTCCACTCTTCTTTTATCCTGTTCACCTCCACTGTTGTAGGCTAGGAATTCAGACAACGTGACAGACAAAAACATGCAGACAATGAGGTTTCATCCTTTTTAATTGAATTGCATATCAATATTGATTGTGCTATTCATTTTGATAGTAAATCTAATCATTAAAAAAAAGTCTGCTTGCAGTCTCTGCCAAGCCTTTCCAGGCCAGCATCTGGCAGCATTTCCCTCAAGATAACATGTTGATGTGCAGTCAGAAATAACAGTCTGGGTACAGAGTTTAGGGCTGCCCCTTTTCCCTTTCACCAGGAAAATCTCTCTTCTGTTCTTCCTCCCTCGGGCTGTTGAGTACAAGATGGAGACAGGTAGCCCCAGCATCAGCAGAGGCTGAGTACCAGCTGGGCTCTGCTGAGCTCTAGGCTCTGCTCACGGGCGTCTGTGCCCAAGAAGCACAGTTTCAGGGACCAGGGAGATGGTTCAGGAAAGCCAGGCGAGCAGAGCAGGGGGAGAGTTAGCATAGGTAACGCTAGTTAATCAGGAACATGATGCGTTTCTGCACCCAACTGTCTGATGTTCTCTTTGTGACTACGCCTCTCGGAGCCTGCTGGGGTCAATAAAACTAAGCTGATGAATTCTCCTGTGTGCTCAAAACCCCAAGCTGCTCTAGAAAGACCTGGCTTTGAAGGTAATGGGGGAAACGGTTATACTGGTCACCTCAGCCTACCTCAAAGACCTGACGGCTATTCCTCTCCATGGGATACCTACTTACAGAAAACATCAAATTTGAAGGACAAATATGTGAACCAGCCCACCTGAACACTACTCCCAACACATCCCTGCCAAGCTTTCTGGCTTGTGTTGTGTCTCAAAAATAAACAAACCACTTCAGAAGCCTTTGCCAAGCACCACTGAACTGGGGTAAGTGATCAAGCATCTTCTATTTCCCCAAGCTGCAGAGAGCCCAACCAGAGGAATAAACCCAGTGCTGTTCTCTTGAGCCACTGGTGTTGCACCAGTTTACCTTCACAGGGACCTGAGCCTTCTGCAGAGATATATTTCCTCTGCAAACACTTGTTTTGCAACAGTTTGTGTTTCTGCTGCCAGACATTATTATTTTTACCCTCAGAATTAATGATTAACAATTAAATTATTTGACAAGGGAACAGAGGCCCAGTGCTAATTAAATTCCTTCTTCTCTCCTCTTCGCAAAGAAAAAAAATTGATATTTCTCAGTATCAGCATTCAACTGGAACAGGGCAGTTTGTGATGTTGGACTTAATTAGATGGACAACCATGGGCACAGCCAAAAAAAGCATGAAAATATTGCACAAGGGCCATACAAATTCGGGGCGGAGGGGGGTGGGGAGAAGGAAGAAAAAGCCAACTGGAGTGCTGGGAACTGAGGTAACTAACATGTCCTGACAACAGAAAAGCCACTTTCTAAACCAAATAGCTTTTTATAAGAATATATCACGTGTTTAGCTGAAACAAAATAATGCAGACAGAGCAAACAGTGCCTGTATAGGCTGGGAGAAACCAGTAATAAGTGTCCTGCAAAGCTTGACTGCTCCATTTTAAGGAATGCAATTCTTGGGTATCCTGAGCAGCTGGGCTGTTCATCTCTACCAGACTTCACCTTCACGCGCTTGCTGGTGGGCTGGACCTCCTAGGGGCTTGGTGGTGTCTGCTTACATGCCAGTGTTAATATCACAAAAGATTATGCTAGCTCATCAGCCCTTCGAAGAGATCCTTTCCATTGTTGTTGCTGTGATGATCGCCTGATGGCACTTTCTCAGCCAGATCCACTAGGGATAACACCAGCCTAAATAAGATAAGCCACTGTCTGGCTGCTATTAAAATGCACCAAGACGCTCTCGGCTCAGACAACACTCTTGCACCAATGCAAACTACATCCTCAGTGTTTTTGTCATGTTTTGCCTCTTTTTTTATTTGGAGAATAAGTTTTCTCTCTGAACAACACAAAAACCCACCCTAAATTTCCAATTCTCTTCTATCATCAATAATTTTCAAATCACTTGGCAATTTCCCTCTTCTTGTCTCTGCTGGGCCAGGAGATGAACAGTCCTGTGGGACTTTCAAGGGTGCTTCTCTAAGAACTAAGGGATGGAGAAAATCCCAGAAAGCTCCCAAGGCAGCACACAGCACTGGCCAAGACAGACCTGGAAGAGCAGAAACTGATAGCTTTTTTGGGTGCTGTCTGAGCTAAACTGCCATAGCAAAGCTCAACCATCACAACCAGAGTGAACATTTCAGGGTTGTGTTAGATGCAATCCATCCCTCCAAAGCATGGTGGGGTGGGCCAGCCTCTCTGTAGCTCCCAGTGCTGTTTTCTACTATTACTTCTGAGCTGGAGAGTAGACATCTGCCTGCTGCACATAGATTCTGCTACTGGAAAGGCTTTGCTATTCCCTCATCCCCTGCTTTCTTGCCTTTTCTTGTTAAATCTAGGGGGGAAGTTGTTACCAGCTAGTTTTAGGAAAACATTTAGTAACCAAACAGAAACTGGAACTCAGAACTCATAATTCCTAGGTCACCTGGGATCACACAGCAGCCAAATAGAGCTTCTAAAACACGCATCAGGAGGCACAAACCCATGTTTGATGGTTTCAGCACATCAGAAACTGCTCATAGGGATGGGCATGAAGCTGCAAAAAGCAGTGGGGCTGTGAGAGGGTGGCTCTCTCCCAGATGCTTGTGGGAATCATTTGTCTTAGATATATCCTTCCATGTAGGAAGTGAGCCCATGGAATTCATTTACTTGCAACTTTGAAGCAGAAAGAATCAGAAAATGGCAACCAGGAAATACCAGCAGACTCACTCATTGGAAGTGGAGTGAACATACTCAGCATGGGCTTTCACACTGAGTTTACAGAAAAGCTGAACACTGATTTCTGTGCTTTTTGACCTCTTTTTTTTTTTTAAATAAATGCCAGGGGAATTGCAGTATTTAATTATCTTTTTGCACTTAAAGCTTATTAGATTTGTATTGCCTCTCCCTCCCCCCCCGCCTTTTCCACTTCCATATACTTCCTCCAGCTTACAGTTAATGAGAAGAAATCAGTGTATTGCACTATCTGGCATCTTGCTGCTGAAATGGCAGAAGACTTTGGTTATCAAGTCATTTGCTGCTTAATTGCAATCTTTTCTCCAGACGCATTGCCATGCAGACACTCTATTGGAATGCAGTAGTCAAGCCCAGTATTGATTGTCCTCCCACTCCCAGCTTTCTTCCTCCGAGTTTGCAAATCAATTGCACCCTGTTGTTTTCCTTCTAAAAAAAAAATTTAAAAGACATCACCCATTCCACAACCCTATTTACCCCTGAAACACACTGGTTTGGCTTTGCAGTTTCTTAGAGCAGAGATGGGGACAAGACAAGAAATGGCAGGTAACTATAGTAAAAGCTAGATCCACACCTTGTCAGATCATCTCCAAGCATGAATGTGCATCAGCCAGTTCAGATAACATCCTGTCTGGGAGTGGATTGTGAAGATATAAAGGGTAAATTAAATCCTAGTTTTAGATTCTCACTGGAAAGCATCTGGAATTTATCTCCCCTCTTTATTGCAGAAATTAAACAATTTTTAACAGTTAAAAATCTAGCAATCAGAGAACCCTAATACAGTTGCAGCTTGCAGAAGAAGCCAGACTGCAGCTGTGATTTTGCAGGATTGAAAACCAAGGCTTGGCAAGCCATCACCTGCTAACACTAGAAAAGAGAGTCAATGCCATACAGGTTACTACAGACTCCTGACTTGGAAATTATGCCACCCAAGCCCTTTTGAATCCCATCTATTTTTAAGGTCCCCGGGGACCTCTGTGGTTCAAAATGCTCTTGTCACGGCCTTGCCTAGACAACAGTTGTGTCTTTGGAGTCTTAGCTCAAACTTGCATTGCATGAACAGGTCTTTGGTGGGCAGGGTCACATTAATGCTATGCATAGTAACTGTCCCTAAATTCTTCCTGATAGATCTTGTACTTAGCACTGCTCTTCTGAAAGACAGCAGGTTTGACTACTGCAGGCTCTCTTGAGACAAGAAATGCAAAACTTCCCAAGATGATGTCCTCATGCTGTAAGAGGACTCCATGGTGTTATTTGTGAGGACATACGTAGCCAAATAACTTGTCCCTGTTGTAAACATGCTTAGGTTTCTCAGCTGCTCTGCCATAGTGGCTTCTCAGTTCCCCCACAGCACTTGTACTTTAAAAAAATTCAGGAGTTTTGCAAAGGGTGAAGCACCGAACCTGACTTCCTCCTGAGCAGCTTGCTTTAGCTTATTATACATTTGCATTGCAATACTGCCTGTAGGCTTCAACCAGCATCAGGCTGACAGCTCTTGCCCTAAGCACGTTGCATGTGACCTATGGGGTTTTTTCTGTTTTGTTGGGGGTTTGGGGGGTTTGTTTTTGTTGGTTTTTTTTTTTTTTTTGCTAATCTCAGCAATTTTACACCACTTTCAGCCTAGGAACAGATCTGTGTTGGAGTAGAAGCCATATAACCATAGGGAAGGAACTGAATAGTGTCTATTCATGTCTTGAAAATCAAACCTCCCTGCGAAGTTGAGAATGAGCACCTAGTACCAGGGGTCACTTGTTCCTGTGTAGATGGCAACCACACAGACTTCCTAAAGCCAAGTCATCACCCTGCAGATCTTGCAGACTCCCATAGAGTCAGAAGGCACATTTCCAGCCTTAGATTTTCATCTTCTACAGATAAATTGGTAATTTCACTCTTTCTGCCGCAAAGGCCATACAGGTCCCAAAAAGATTTCATTTCCTTTCATCCTCTACCCAACATGAGTATCATTTCAGGATCACACTCCAGACACCTCCCAGTCCAGACACCTCCCAGTCCAGACACCTCCCAGTCCAGACACCTCCCAGTCCAGACACCATGTTGCTGTATTGAACTCAGACCCCTGCATTGCAGGTACCAATAGCAAAGGCTGGACTGACCAGCAAGCGGGAAGCAAAGATACAACTATCCCCTACAGTCCCAAAGGCTTTACAGGAGCTATGCAATCACATGACACTCATTTAAGCCTCAAATTCCAGATTGCTCTGATCCTACCTGCCTTTTGGAAAATTGGACTGTCAGAATACCAAATATGGTCCTTGCTATTTGCTATGTAATTAAGCAGTAATTGCTGCCCAAGGCTAATCTCAGAGTGTATTTTTCCCGTGGAGCTCAGTGCCAGAGTTCACATTTGTAATTTAGTGGCATGCCAAGGAGCTATACCTAAACTCACAAAAGGATTTTCCCCACTCATCATCTCTCTTCTACTTTGGTGGCAGCTGGTATTCTGTATTCAGAGATGTTTGGGCTGGGCAAACAAATTAGCAGAGACCAGCCTCATTAGGAATTCACATGGGTACCCATCCTGCTTCACAGCAGGAATGAGATGCTGACTGCTTGGTTTCTGGACCCCAAACACTCCCCAGTATGGGATGTACACTAAAACTTCCTCTTTCTTTCTATTTACACAGCCTGGCAGCCTCCAAAGAAGCTGAAGCAGCAGCACGATCTGCCCCCAAACCCATGTCTCCTTCTGACTTCTTGGATAAGTTGATGGGGCGAACTTCAGGATACGATGCCAGGATCAGGCCAAATTTTAAAGGTATGCAAAAACCCTGCTTTTGTGGCTTTGTTTCATTTTGGGACTGAAAACTGCATGCAATCCTCATGAATGCCTCCCTAACTGCATATGGAATATGAACAATCTTTATGTTCACATGAAATATGTATGATAATGAGGCACACGGATCCCTTGTAGATGTCTGGAAAGACATCTGATTTCCACTCCGAATGCAAACAACCTTGTAGTACCTTTACATGCAGGAAGCACTTCAATATCAACACATTGAGGGATCGGGGATCCTGCCAAACCAAGCAGTGACTGGCAGCGAGCAGAACATCTTACAGATTAAGAGAAAAACCTTCAACTTTCCTTTCCCCCTAAGTCACTGCCCACAGCACCTTCTAATAGTGGGCAACGCTCCCCCCTTACACCCACTGAAGCCAAGAGAAGTCTCTCCCATCAGCTCCAGAGGAATTCAGCAAGATGCCAGGGGCAGCTCTGACCCATCACTGTCCCCCATAGTAGAGGGGCTCTTAAGCTAGTGCTCAATACAGCCCCATCACAGCAGCTACTTTTCACACCTGATTTCCCCAGTTCACCCGGTACTCACTAGCAGCCAAGCAGCATTGAAGCAGGCCTTGGAAGAGGCAACAGAACATCTTTACTCCTCAAAACAACTCTTCTAACAAGAGTGGGGTTTGTGGGATTTCTTGTTTTCTTTTTAACTGAGCTCACGTTCCCAGAGCTATTTGCCCTTGAATCACACCCAGAGAAAAAGCAGGACCTGCCCCCTTCTCAGCCACTGTCTAGCCCTCTTCAATGTTTATTTCATTCACTTTTGTTTCCTACCACAGATTCCTCCTCGCCCTGAGAGTCACTGGCAATGCTAACATAGGGCTCCCAGGACCCATTAATCATGGTGACAGCATCTGCCATCCAGCTTCAAGCAATAAGCTCTATTCTGGGCTTTTAAACCCAAAGATAGGTGGGAAGCTTATGTTCTAGTAATCAACTAGGCAACAGAAAACACTGCTGTTTTTTTTCCAAATCACAGAGTTAAAAAAACACCCTGTAAACCTGCCTACCACTAAATTATGCACACACACAAAAGAAATTAAACTTTAATATTTAATGAAATGTATACATTATCTTCCTGCTAAAGGCAGCTGTATTGCATTTTTATTTCAGATAATTTAATTTCAGTTTTATTTCAATGAACTACACCTTCCCCACAGGGCAGTTTTGCTGGCTTAGCCTCCCACACATAAATCAGGCTCTAATTTATATGGGAGGCATAGGAGGTGTTTTACAGAGCTTGGGGTTGTAGCTCTCAAAGCATGTCATTTAAATTAACTGCAGTAACTCATAAGGGCATTTTAATGGCTTAGATCTAAATGAAAATAATACCAAAGATCCGTATCGGATTGATTTTTGGGGAGGGGAAGATTAACAAAAAGCAGATTGCAGCTTTTCCATAAATGCTGTAAAGTCTGGACTTAGCTGGGGATTCACATTCTGAGAATAAGGAAGAAGCATTTGGACTTTGGTTTAAGTTGGAGGATGAAGTCAGTAACTCAGGCAGGGACAGAGCTGAATCCAGCAGGTGTGGGACAAGGGACCTCTCACCCAGGCTGTACCTTAACCCTGCTGCTGGAAAACTATATTCCTTCACAGCTGCATCCCACTGCAGAGGTGGCATGTTTCAGTGGTAAGCAGGGAAGTTTCTAGAGCCTCACACAATCTAAAAAAAAAAAAAAAAAATCAAAACCCTGCAGAGTGCTCATGGCTCTGCTTGGACACAGTGGGAAGAGTGCAGTCCCTCAACAAGAGCTGAGCTGCCCCAAGGAGAGTCTTCATGTGCACTGGGCCAAGCTCATCCCACACTCAGTTTCACATCAGCACAGGATCAGGAAGAGGAGGGCCAAAATCTTCCATGCATGTCAGAGGCATGAGCACATGCAGTCATCCAGGAGGTCAGCTCAGTATTTTTCTTATGCTGTGCCCTTTGGGAAGGGAAATCACATGCACATGGACCTTCTATATAGTTCATGAGATGGATCCAGAGAAGAAAACTATTGCTCCTGAGCTCAACAGGAGCACTAACAGAAGGGATAAAACAAGTGTTAAAGCCTGATCAAATGTGTGCTTTTAGCTGCTGGATAAACTTCACAAGCCTGTTGGATAAGAGAGGTTGGTGAAGGGGGCAAAAAAAAAAAGATGCCATTTTGTATCTGATATTTCAGCCCATGCCTATGTTTAACAGTCTGGAGGAAGAGCTGCACAGATTGAACAGTATATGAGCTGCTGCTGCACTGGCAAAAGGCTGTCTGGGAGCTGGTTAGACAGAAGCCTGCTCAGATTGCCTGGGACTCATACCAAGAAAATCCCAGCCTTAGAGAGCATTGCTGTTACATGGCTGCAATCCTACTCCTGCAGAGGACAGGCACAAAGTTTCAGAAGAGGCCAAAGTAGGAGAGGAGGAAAGGGAAATTAAGAGGAGCAAACCAAGCTCCAAATGTTACTTAGTAATCAGGACATTCCATTAGTTTCCAAACAGGAGGAAGTTTGCACTGATTAAAGGCACAAGCCTCTTGTTAAAGCCATTCCTCCCCCCAGTATTTCATCTTGCAGCAGCTGCCAGACTGCAGATGTGGCCTTAAGGGGCAAGCATCAGTCCGCGAGGGAGGCTGAGCCATCAGGCAGTGTTTGAAATGCAGACGCCATCCTCATCTCCATAAAGGATATGGGAATAATCTAAAAATCCACACTCACCACTTCCACAGATCTTATCTTCCCAGAAGCAGCTGTCACAGGGATGATACGAGACTAATTCCCCCACTGTTAAAGGGGCACCTTGGTTCCTGGGGCAGTATCCTCTGCTCTCTGCCTGGGCTCCCTTTCCCCACCACACACTCAGCAAGAACAGCAGCAACTCTTTTGGGAGCCCCAGGAGCAGGGGCCCTTTTTGCTTCTCCCCTTGTTAAGGCTCTACAGAAATCCTCTGCTTATATATGGGCAAGCCACTGGTTTGCCAGGCACCAGATATGCCTCTGGTTCTAAAATGTTCTCCAGCTTTTTGCTTTGTACTGAGCTCCAGCTCTTGGCATCTCCCTCAGTCCAAATGCAGCATTTCCACCTCAAATTTGCCAGGCTATATTGTGATCCACTTCCAGTCATAGTGATATCTTTGGGCACCAGTACCTCACGAACAGACTGATCCCCATACCCCCTAACCACAATCTTTTCATCCCTTAATCCTCATTCCATTCCTTTGGTGGCCTCATAACTTTTCTAATATGAGTAGGCTAAGCAAAGCTTCAGTCTGAAAGCAAATATAGCCCAGGAGAGGCATGGCCCAAAGTCTAGGAGTACCCTCTCCCAAGACAGGACAGCCAGAGAATTTCTACTGGCAGACCCCCGAAGTCTCCTATCCTGCTGTGAGCCTTAGCAGACACCACCATTATCACACATGGCGTACTTGCTCCTTTAGCCAGCCTGATGCCTACAGCACACTCTGCTGCCCTGGCTCCATAGGGAGCATATGGTCCTAGTTTAGAAACATCTAGGTGCTTTAAAGGAGTATTTTAAGAGTACAGAGCTCTAAACAAGAGTGCCTGTCAATAGACTCTCAGCTCTTTTCTGGGATATGTTGCTATCATGTTCAAGGTGAGCTTGGCACCCATACAGCAATGTTGAGTTATCTAGAAAGCTGTCCTGCCTGGCTGTGATCTATTCCTTTTCATCAAAACAGTTCACAGAAGAGATATATAAACACTCTCCCAAACAGGGGAACAGAGGCAAAGAGCATTGTCTGATGTCAAACTGGCATCAGAACCAAGACTAGACTAAGCCGGGTCATCCAGACCTTATTCCCGTACTCACCCCTCAGTCACCCTAGTCCCACAATAGGTTTTAATACTACAGAGTGGAAATACTTTGTGTTATAAGCACATGGTGAACTGCTGTTCCAATCTGTATTTGTCATGCAGGCCCACCAGTGAATGTCAGCTGCAACATTTTCATCAACAGCTTTGGTTCGATTGCAGAAACGACTATGGTAAGTAAAAATCACAGCACAGCTGCTCAGCTACTGGCTCAGCCTCATTGCACTCCCAGCAAATGCAGCATCACCCTCCTCTTTAGTGTGACCAGAGGAAAATATTGCCTCTGCATTCCCAAGTTTACCCAAGGTTTGAGTAAATTTATGGTCAACGCACAAGACTCACACTGCATGTAGTTGAAGATCACACAGTCTCTCTATCTGCATTTCTACGAAAACACAGAATCGTATAGGTTGGAAGAGACCTTTAAGATCATCGAGTCCAACTGTAAACCTAACACTACCAAGACCACCACTATACCATGTCCCTAAGCATGTCCCTGTACAGGCAAAGTATAAGGGTCAGGAAAGGAAACAAATAGTCTTTTCTGAAGATTTGCCTAAGGCTCCAAGCTCAGAGACAGTTGCAGATACATTCTGTTTAAGTGCATATAAATCCAGAAGTTTGAATCAACACTTTAAGTGAAGGGAAATCAGCTGAACTCAAATTCAGCCTGCACCAGATTTCAGATTCCCAAAGATTAAGAGAATCACTAGATGATTATTTTCTTGGAGACATTTCTGTTAGACAATGATTTTTTTAATAAAAAAAAATCATACCCAATATTTGCAAGTTAAGGCTCACTTCAGACAAAATTAGTGAACATGGCTAAAGGCTGTATCTAATTGGCAAGACACTAGGAGCAGAGGATCACCAGAACAGGAGATAATTGCTCCATCTGAAAACTATTAAAGATTGGTTGTGACATAATCAGTGAACAGCAAAGGAAAACTCTGGAGGTACAGTGCCTTACCTCTGTGCTAATTAAAGGTAATCCAGAAGTATGGTATTTAATTACTCTTTGGTAATTCTTTTTCTAGAAAGATGTTGAATGAAGAGTGCAAGACTCCAGCTTCAGATGTTTTGTGCATTCAGGCAGGATGTTATAGGCTTTACATATAGAACACACCCCTTGACTTGAACAAGTTACTTGTCATGCACACTACTGTCAGAGGAGATCAGTGGCTATATACCTGGGGTCTCTTCTGACACTATACCATTCTTCTGGAAATGTTTGGGGTTGGGGGCAGTTTGGTCCCAGTAGTAGAAAAAAAAAAAAGCTGTTACTCTGTCCAAGCACAAAGAAACACATTTCATAGTTGGATTGCAGAATTTGTCAGAGTTCATAGGCAAGAACTGTATTCATGGATTCATTTGTATATAAAGCAAAAGAGGAAGAACTAGACCTGAAATACACATCTGTTCCTCATGTACTATTTTATTGGATACCTCCTTTGGCATTACAGGCAATAAATACTCTGTTCCTACACAATCTAGCAGAGACAATCCACAGACTGCAAGGGAGAGGGGCAGGCCCACAAGGGATCCCTGTGCAATGTACAGAGCACATTACAATGACATGTTTTTCAATATATCTGTCCTACATTGCAAGATGCATTGGAGCAGTCATACAAGGATGACACAGGATCCCAGTAAGCAGGATGCTCTGTAAAATTAGCATAGACTAGCATGAGAGAGAGAGATGCAGTTCACCTCCAAGACATGCTGCAGGGATTTGCTATCCTCTCCAGATGCCACTCATTTCATAGTCTATCTTCCATAGAAAAAATTCCCATGGGAACCCAAGAACACCCTCTGGGCACATTGCTTTGTCTAGAAATACCCAAGCCAGCTCTGACAAGCTAGTCCAGATGTCAGGCTGACACAGCATTGCACATAACCTAATATAACTCTCTTCTTTGGGGACAGCGATTCTGCTTGTAAATGCTGACAAAGAACACAAGCAACACAGGTACAGAAACATCTGAAAATGAGAGCACAGCAAGTTAGAGCAGTCTTTGGGATTTGCTAACCTGGGATTTACTCTGCCAGTCTCTCCCCTCTGTTTGAGGATGCAGCAGGTCAAACAGGCAGTGTCAGCTCCCCACCACAGTTTCTGGGACAGGCAGAAGGTCCTGTCATGAAGGGATTTTGAGAGAGACCTGACTACTTTGAATTCAAACAAGTAACCAAATATCAAGGCAAGGTGGAATATGGGAGGAGAAGCAATTCAACCTTTTACTATAAAGAAAGCAGTAGTCTATTATTGATCCCTGTGACTGATGATGGTAACACTCCCCCAGCTGCTTCACTGGCCAAAAGCAAAACAACATCATTATGGTTTAAATATCAGTCCTTAGGCACCCTAAGCCTGGACAAGTTCAGGTTCCGAGTACTACATCATCTTATATTTGGTTACTATTGCACTACTACCTGCAGGAGAAGAGTCACAGGTTTTCATAGATACTACACATGCAGTTACAGAAGGCTTTAAAATATCTCCCTAGTGGGGCTGTTAGTTCCTATAGAAAATACCACTGCTGCCATTTAAGTTTACACTGCCTGAATCTCACAAGTCAGCGTAAATCATTAGGTCACCATGCAGAGGATTAGAGAAATTGGAGACAAATGCTCACTTACAGTTTGAGGCATCATGGAAGGTAGAGGAAGAGAAGAAAATACAGGAATATAAAACAAAACAGGCATTTAATGCAGCTACTTGGGTCTACAAACCTCAGAAGGGAGGATAATGAGTTGGGGCCAAGAGAAGGCAAACACTTCCCAGAGTGGGCAGAAAGCTGATATCTGCCCCACAAAGGTTCAAAATGAATAAGGCAAGAAATGGAGACCTGAAAACTGTTGCAAGGATAGAAGGAAAAAAAAAAAAAAAAAAAGACAGAGTCATCCACCAAACTGAATTCCCAAAAACAGAGCTGACTTAGAGCAAGTGAAAAACTCCTTTAAGCATCCTGCAGAGCTGGAGACCCAACATAAAAGCCTCTAGTGGTGCACATAATTGATTGGACATTTATGTTAGATTGTGGCTCATAAGTTATATCCATCAGCCTCACTTGCAATCAGCTCTAAGGACCAGGGAACCTGTGATTAGGAACACACCCCTGTGAACCCAACAAGTGCTTCAAGGGGAAAGATACTACTAACTACAACAGCCAGATAAGTCCAGACAGCCGCCTCCTGTCCCAAAGCATTACTGCAGTAGTGCATCCAACAGCAAGGGATTCCGGAGGACAAATGCAAGATGCATCCACTCTATCCAGTTATTTTTATCAAAACCGCCAAACAGCACATTTCCCCCTCCCCCCCAACACAGGCTGTTAAATCCCTTTTTGCTCTTCAAAAGCATAAACACCTCCCCCCGGAGCCATACCAGAGTAGGAAACCCATAGCAAAGCTACAAATTCTTTATTCAAAATGAAACAGAAGTCAAGCACCCAGGAAACAGGGTCTTGCTTTTAAGAGAATAAACCGCACCACCTTTGGCTTTTCTTTGTAGCATGAGACAACTGGTAGGATTATCTGAGCATGTCATTTAACAAATTTCCTGCTATAACAGCAAACTTGGAATTAAGCAATGCCCTTGATCTCTCTTCCAATGGAAGCTGCGGTTTTATGGATCTCTCACTGGCTTAGGCAGTTGGGAGCATTTTGTATACAGTGAAAGCACATGGAGAAGGAGGAATTTTTTTTTTCTTTTTTGTATCATCACCTAGAGTTGCTAGGAGCTGGACTCAACGCTCAAGATGACACCTCCCAGTCCCATGTTTTAAAAAGGGCCCACATGCAGCAAACAAGAGAGTGTAAGAGAAAGAAAACCACAAAACAGCCAGCAACGGCTCCCCTAGATACGGTGTATATATGCAAATTTATTTCTGCTGATTTCATGCCATAGTTATGCCATCTGAAAAGAGCAAATCAAATGTAACCTTCCAGCCAGCTGCAACACAGCCACAATTGGTCTCCCAGCATCTCCTAAAGACAGGAGAAGCTGGAGGCTGCAACCGTCCAAATGTTAAATACTTGTTCAGAGACATCTGTACATGAGCTTTCCAATGAGATAACAAACCATCCTGCAAAACAGCCTAAGAAATTCACTCCAGCCTCGCAAGCCACAGTGCAGCAGACAGCAAATATGACTGATGAAGCATATGGGTCACATTTAATACCAGGCCTGCTCACCCCAAGGTCAGCAAAAGACGTAAGTATCAACGCACAAAGCCTGTAGCAAAGGCTAGGTTTCAAGCTCAGTTGTCTGCAGTCAGTCATTCTTAAAACCAACCATCAGCCCCACAGAGATGATAAGCATGTAACAAGTCATGCAATGCAAAATGAAACGGTTTTCATAACATCTCACAGTCTCCTGCAGTTTCAATGTTAGGCCTGCAGTATTTTGACCATCTCTATGGTTGGAGTTTGTCTTTACACTGAATGGAGGAGGAAAAGAGAAAAAAAAAAAGCCATGAAATGGGACTACACAACTCAAATACAACAATATAAAACAACAAGCTGAAGAACAAGACCCCACTACTAAATTCCTAAGCTTGATTCAGGATAGCAGCTCCATCCTTGGCCAAGAAGAATACACTTTCCCCTCCTTTTGTAGGAAGGCCCTGAAAAAACTTTCTGCTTTAGGTTCCAGAACAAAAACCCCACATATATTAAGGACCAGAGTACTGCTCCTACCCCTCACCACATACCTACCTTTCTCAAGCAACAGACTTCCACCTCAGCAGTACCTCTAACACAACTACTACTCACAGCACCTCTTCCCCTTGGCCCAGCTGCGGCTTTTACACCAGGCTTCAAATTGGCTACAGCTGTGGCAAGGTACAGCTACAGCTACAGCTGTGGCAAGGTAACGAGGTCCCTTATTAACGCTTCCAAGGTCTGCTCCCAGGGTGTTTATTTTTTTGCAGTCAGTTGGTTGTAGTGTTCCTTTGCAGTGTAAGTAACCTTAAAATGTTTGTTCATTCCCTTTCTAGAGAATGAATCCAACGTCAATAAAGCTCCTTGTACTCTGCTGTCCAGGTGGGATAACAGAATCCCCTCCTGAGGGAGTTCAGTCTCTACCCTGTTTTCTTCCATCAGCAAAATGCAAATTTATCAAAGTGGAGTCTCTCACCAAAACTGTTCGGTGCAGAGACTGGTCTGACAAAACCCCTGAGTGAGGGGCTGAAACCTACTGAGTTTCCTAACAGCCTCCATCCCTTCTTCACAGCACTACCTGCAGCCTGCCACTGCTTTCACCAGCTCGCTCATCATCAGATGCCAAGACTGTGGTATCTTGGGAAGGAACAGTCTGAAATGATCTTCCGTTTCCTTGGCTCCTTGCAAGGCCACTAAGCAGAATTTCATTTCAGCATTATCAAATTGAACTACTTTGATCACTTCAGTTATTTTCTTCCTGCTCTGTGTCATTTCCCCCTTGGGAGTAAAATGCTTTTGTGCCAAATTGCAAAGCTCCTGAATGCCTTCACAACAGAGTTGCTGCTCTCCACTCCCAAGCCAGCCAGAGGAGCAGGCTGCACAAGATAATCAATGCCTGGATGTGATTGGCACACAAATGAGGAACTCAAGTGGTAAGAAGGATATGGAGAAAGAGATTTGTTTTTGCTGACTTTGCAGCTGCAGTAAAACCTTTTTTTTTGCTTGAAAGTTCACATCAGAAATTGGTGTGTTCTGTCCACCGTTTAGGAATAACTGTGGACTTCTTGGTGATGCTAATTAAGATCTCATACAACAGCATCCAGGAGAAACACTGTATATCTCCCGGTAGCCAAGGAATGAGTGTTGTTTGGCTCATCACCTCTCAGCTTGACTGCAATGCCTAGGCACGAAGCTTTCAATACACAGGATCCTTTACCTGGTACGGAATACTGTAACCCTTATCTTAGGCTATGTCATAGCCACAGACATACCCCATTTGCTCTCCATGCCTTTTGCTGGCTCCTCAGGCAGTGTCCGGTCCAGTTTGCAGTCACAGTGCTTGTTTTTACATTTATGCTCAAATAAGCCTGGACACAATAAATCTAAAAGGCTGCTCACACCTTCATACTACAGAGCAATGCAGCTGTCTGTCATAAGGGAAAAATGCATCTGGGAGGAAATAACCGTTCTCAGTGACCAGGCCAGGACTGTGGAATAAACCCACTGAGAAGGAAGATCTTCATAAACACACACACACACACATAGGTAAAATATTAATGCTATAAAATGGCAAAGCCAGAGAATTGCATTCAGTGCATGTATTATATTTCTTTGTCCTTGCCTTTTTTATATCACAATATAAATGCTCAGGTGTCTATATTCCAAAACAGAAAAATATCCACTGCAAACACTTGTCTCCAAAGGAGGAGTACAAAGAATAGCACACACCAGAGTTACTCACCACACTGCTGAGCATCCCCTGGACAGAGGTAGTGCAGTCTCTCACACCACACATCCACAATGTGCCCCTGGACTGTTCCCACGTAGAACATGAGTACAGGACGCTTGGTGTCTGGAGATGAGTTAGGAGAGGCCTTCTCACAGCCATCTACTATGGGAAGTTAATTTTCATTTGGCCCACAAGCATGTAATTAAGATCCTTCATCACGGTGATGAAGACTATGGCAGTCATTCTGTCTGTGGCCTCTTACGCCTGCTGTGGTGGCAATGTAAACCACACTACACCTCTCTTCTCACCCTTTTCTTTCTTTTTGGCAAGTTTTGGAGCTGAAGCAGTGAATTTACTCCAGCAACAAAGCTTATCCGTGGCAACACAGGCTGTTGTAGAGAGATTGGCTCCATTTCTCCCCCCTTCCAACACTCCATCAGGCTGAGAACACTTCTGGGCAGCTACCACTGAAGTTTCTTCCAAACATGAGTTTAATTTGTGTTGTACATGACATAAGCCCCCAACTGGAGCTGACCTGCTAGCATCCAGCTTATTTGTAGCTGAATAAGCAAAACAACCTTTTGCTTTCTACCTATTAGGTCAGTGACATTGATTTCCCCTGACTGCAATGGCTGCAGATCTTTACACACAGAAAAGGGAGAACTGAAAGTATACAAGTTGTTCAGGGAGCTGCTGCATGCCATGGGAAGTGGAGATTCAGGGTTGCTTTTCTTTTCCAGGTTTGCGTGATTGGCTAGTCCTGCGCTAAGACTCTGGTTCCTAGCTGTCCACAGCTATTCACATTTTCTCAAGACATATTATCCAGGATGGACAGAAATGAATAATTAAGTCAGAGGGATGCACTAGGACTTATGAAAGTGACATTTGGAATATCAGCAGAAGGAAAGAGTGTTGCAACTCTTTTTCATGTTCAGAGCTCCGCTCCTTTTAGCATCAAGTCCTTGGTCCATTTGCTGTTGTCACTATCATTAATGTCATTAGCAGCTTCTGTGCTTCGAGGATGCAGATGGCACTAAGTGGCTTGAAACAGATTCTAGACCATGGGCTTGGCTATGAACTGCCCCGTCCAAAAACACAAAGCGCCCAAGAAACAATCCTCTCCCAACCCTCCAGTGTGACTGGACTCGACACGAGTCATGTCCTCCTG
Organism: Mycteria americana; assembly: GCF_035582795.1. Lineage (NCBI taxonomy): Eukaryota > Metazoa > Chordata > Aves > Ciconiiformes > Ciconiidae > Mycteria > Mycteria americana. Next base: position 8,021,839 of record NC_134372.1, on the reverse strand, counting down.
GACAAGAGGCTGTAGGTTCACAGTTAAGCGAGCACTTGAGGCAGCAACATCAGAAAAACTCTCCTCCACGTGCACCCTTCAACTCCAGAGCTCTGTGTTCTCAGGTGGAAAGAACAGACCTGACGGCAGAGTCAGAGAGACAGTGAAAGAAAGAAAGGTCCTAGTGCCTGCAGCAGGTATTAGATACTTGTAAGCATGTCAGACACCCTCCATTAACTGTCTCTTAATAAAAGTCTTCAAAGTACATTAGTATTAGAAAGGCACAAAGAAACCCTTAATCATGATAGCAACTATTAGTTTGGGCCAGGGCAGTGAAATTGGTTTATTATATGCTGCTCTTCAGACACAGTCTGCCTCTCAACTTAGAAAATGTCAATTAATTTATGGACATGGAGCTTTTATCCCTCTCCTGATAGCTGGCACGTCCTCTCCCCATTTCAATTTGTTGGCTCACTTTCTTATGTGAAATTCAGCAGAAAAGGGGCACGCAAATCACCCTGGGAAGCTATTGGTCAGACAGGGAGAACAGAAACTGCCTTTAATTGTCCAGGAGAGTGTCTGAGCTCAACCTCAGCAGCCAGCATCCTAGGGAACTCAGGGGAGCTGTAAGACACACAGTTACAAGGCAGATATCATTTTGCATAGTGCTGGGGGACTAGCTTCAATTAAAGAGACGGCCATCCTATAAAATCTGTAGCATTTATGGCATTTTGACATTAGAGAGGGGAACCCAGAACACTCACTTAGGATTAGGAGAGCAGACTTCATGCTCATCCCTCCCGTGTTCACACACTCTCACCAAGGGCAGTTGCTCCCGTCAGTTCATCTGAGTTACCCTCATATTAGTGAACACACAGGGAATATCCCTTCCATGGACTGCTTGTCTCACTGTGCCTTTTCTTTTCACAAGCCTGGAGGAACCATACATAGTCACAATATGGGATGGTTCAACACTGAAAGGATGTCAGGCTTCGATGTCCTTTCCCCCTTAATCCTCTGCAAGAGTCATCTTGCTGACACCAGCCCTTACAACCCCTGCAACTGAACATCGCTTCTCCAGCCCCGGGGTTCAGACTAGAGGTCTTGACGCTTCACACACAGCTGATGATTGCTGTGATGGAGGGATGCAAGGATAGGCAGCTGCTCATGCTGTGAGATAGCTGGAAACTACAGAGCTAAAAATAATGACAGCTCCCGCTCCTTGAGAAATAATGCCAAGAAGGCTTGCCATAGCTTGGGAACATAGGTCTAGACATGGTTTGTTTTTGAGAATGATTTTAGCACATGTTCCCCAGTTCTCAGGACTTTCAGCCTGCTCTGAGCACTAACTGCATTCTTCTGCTCCCTGCTTACACCGTGCAGGATTACAGGGTGAACATCTTCCTTCGACAGCAGTGGAATGACCCGCGGCTGGCATACAATGAATACCCTGATGACTCTCTGGACCTGGACCCCTCTATGCTGGACTCCATCTGGAAGCCCGATTTGTTCTTCGCTAATGAGAAAGGTGCCCATTTCCATGAGATTACCACAGACAACAAGCTTCTGAGGATCTCCAGAAATGGCAATGTCCTCTACAGCATCAGGTGAGGTGACTCAATGGGAAGAGCTCCACCAAGGTGGGGGAGGGCAGAGCTAAACTCCCACTGTTCAAGCCTAAAATGAGAAAGTGGAGACTTTGAGGATGCCATTGGATAAAAGAAATTGAGGGGGTTTAAGTGGGAGAGCATCCAAGTAACAGTGTCATAGCAACATAGTGGGAAGGGACCTCTGGATGCCTCCCATGCAACCACCTCCTGATGATTGACAACAATAGCTCAGGTTAGCTGTGGCTTTGTCTGGCCAAATTGAAATGCTCCATGGATGGAGATCCCACAACCTCTGTAGGCAGCCTGTGCCAGTGTTTCATCCTCCTTTTGGGGCAGACTCCTTCACACAAAAATCACTGAAAAGTGAAACATCCTTATTTCCCTGACCAATATAGTTTCAATTTTTTTTTTGGAGTTAAATACAACTACACAAGCTAAAAGAAAGAAAAAGGTCATTAACCAGATCCCTCATCTGGACCTTTATATCCAGCATTAACCTGTGCTTAAGAGCAGTATACAGTTCACTGTTCGCATGTCTAAGCACATCTTTGTGGGAGCAGAGTAATGTGCTGTAAGTGAAGATGTCTTTCTCCAGCCACCTCAAGAAGAAGAGGCTGGCAAAAGTGTGGAATCCGTCTGAGAAAGTGCCACCAGCTACCTGAGCTTCAAGTCCTAATTTTGCATTAGTAGCTTCCCTTTAAAAGAAAGCATGCAAAACACCATTATTTTTCTTCATGGTTAAATAAGAAAATGCCCATCCAAAAGGACTGGGCAGCCTGGCAGTGCTCTATCACACCCCAATGAAGAGCTTGAGACAGTCACATTTTCCTGTGCCTCATTTCTCCTTCCAGAAGTCAGGATCTTGGAGAAGGATGGTGCTTTCGAAAGGCATGGAGACTGCACACCATGAGCTGGGCTGCCTTTGGGACAGCAGAGACCACTGCATAGCTGGGGGTACTTCCACACCCCCAGGCAGCTCTGTCCTCAAGACCTGCTAAGACACAACTGTGCCTGGGAAATTTATTTTCAGAAACAATTTTATTTGCAGAAGGGAGAAAAAAAATTGAGTGAAAAAGAGAGGATGGGAAATGCCTCTTTATATCAGTAGTTGAATCCATGTTGGAGCAGAAGGATGTGGGTCCTTCAGCCAGATGATTGCCACTTGCCGCTGCTTCTACAACATGCAGAAGAGTAATAACCAGGAAGGTGTTAGCCAAAGCACATTGAGATCAAGGGTTGGTCTGGGAAGGAACCTAGCTCATGTCTACCTTTCTCAGTCTGAGGACTTCTGCTCCTCACTAGTAGATTCCTTAAAATTCCTAATGTAAAATTGCTGGAGATATTATACTAACAGAAACCTAAAACCAGCTGTACTACATGAAAACTGGTAGAAGCCCATGAAAAACTGTTTCGAAAGCTGCGGCAAATCCTGACAACAAAATAGGGAAACTACTAAGTAGAGCTCCATGGCTTTGTCTCAGAATGACTCTTTCCATTTATCCCTTTATCACTAGATCTGAGAATCCATCAGTGAAGCTGAACTAATTGCACTGAATTTCCCACAGAAAATCAATCCAATCCCCCACCTTCACTTCACTTCCAACCCCATCCACTCTTTTTTTTAAACCCATCAAATTAAGATCAAACTTCATGAGCTTAAAGAGGCAAAGTTTAACTCTATCTTGAAGACTTTTTCACCTCATGTATAATGTAAATTTGCCTAAGGTACGCACACCCCATCTCACACTGCAGCTCCCAGTGGCAGCCACGGGGAAGAAAAAGCAGCATGGAGCTGTAAAATGGAAAATAAACAGCTTAATTCTGCAACGTAGACAGCCTCCATCAAACATCAAGGTGGTTCCAGTCGAAAGACCAGATCCCTGATGGCCAAAACAGTAAGAGAATTGCCATGCATGTTGGCTGAATGTGGAAACCTCACATTTCTTAATTTCTAAAAAACAAGCAGGTAGTAAAACCGCCACCAGCAACTTGGCAGTGAGTGTGGCACAGAGTCCTGTTCCAGGTGGGTTTGCAGGAGCACACAGGGGGAATAATGGGTCACCCCAGCCCTGGGGTTGCTCTGCAAAACAGAGCAATGACTCAGCAGGGGACATGGAGCAATGGGGCTGAGCTGATCACTGTTTTCAAAGCAAAAACTTGAAAACACTTCAGTTCTTGTTTTAAAAAAAGAACTTTCCTATCTCCCTCATCTCCAAATTAAAATATAGGTTTCTTTTTAAGTACATTTTCCTGTGAAAACCAAAAAGAAAGAGGACATTCATGATGGAAGAGCACAATGTAAATAGTTTCCAAAAGGAGAAAGAGTCTTTCCTTTTAAAACAAAAGTTTCCATCTAAAGTGCTCTGCCATTTTCTAACTGGCTCTTTGCTACTACTATTTGCAATAGTCAAACTCTAGTCAAGGCACTTACAAGAAGGTAAACTTTGTCCCATGGACCCAAAACTCAAGCATGCTCAGCACTGGGTTCACCCAAAATCACCCTTGAGGATTTCACTCTCTGATCCCTTCTCAGCACACACTTGACCAGCATGTGCTCAGCATCTCATGACCTAGTCAAAGCCACAGTCACCCCTGTTTCACATCTGGCAATATTTACAGTAAATTCTTCTCAAGGGGCTTGTCTGAAGGTCTAATTGAAGGCTTATCTCTCTGATTGATCAGAGATGGAGTCCTCTGCCAGAGATGCAATGAGAAAAACAAAGTGGGCAAAGGCTAGTGGTGACTCTCTTCTACTAAGGTGTTTGTTTAAATACAGAAAATGCAGTTGCTTTCATAAAAAGGAAACTTGAACAGGTCATTTCTTTCTACTGTCACATCTTCTGTCCCAACATGCCTCTAAACTCAAGCAGAGATTTTCTTCCAACATAAGGATTTAAGTTAAACTATCTTTCCCTCCTACTAAGTTTCTTGTAGGTCTGATGATGGAAAAATTCAATTCCTGTCCCCCAGGAAATTCTGCTATTTCTACATCAAGGCAAAAAGCTGAAAAATCTAAACACTTCAGGGAACAACATTTTCAGCATTATCAAACCAAATAACACAAGTCTAGCTCTCTGAATCAAATAATATAACATCAGCTTGTTGAACCAAACAAACATTTTGAGTATAGATCATGGTATAGGGCAGCACAGCAATATACCACAGAAAATGCAGCCTGCACCTAGCAGAAAATAGAGCTTGAGAGACAAAAGTAGAGGTCTCAAGAGGCACAGCAGGAATTCAGGAAGATACAGAGATTCCTATTGACTTACCATAGGGCATTTTCCCTGCAGAAGATCCCACCAAAGTCTCTCTTTTCCCCCACAGCACCGTGTGATCTTGACCAAACTTCATTTTTTTCTCTGACACAGAAATGTTCTGTTCAAAGATTTCCAAACAGTCCCAGTCTCTAGAAATGTATCTGGGGGGTCCAGAGGATGAGTTTGGGCTTGCTGCTAATCCAGACTGTTGCGAACCTGAGGCAAGAAATGGAGACAGAAGCAGCAAAACTGTTTGGTGTGGGAACTCTTTGTTCTGCACAGTCCAAAACAACATTGCAATGAAACACCATCTGCAGCAGGCAACTCTGCCAGGAATTATATCACAGACCCAAATGCTTGGCATTTCTGATACTTTCCAACACCACATGTGAAAACACAAGCAGGGAAGAGGTGAATGATCAGTCATTGCCCCAGCACATCAGTGTGTCGTGGGCAAGGTACCAGCCTGTTTGCAACATTGGGTGTCCAAGAGGGTTCACGCCCTCATCAGTACCACAAACTGTTTGGCATTCCCCTCTGCTGTCTTCTCTTCTCAGGATTACGCTGACTCTGGCCTGCCCCATGGACCTCAAGAACTTCCCCATGGATGTACAGACGTGCATCATGCAGTTAGAAAGCTGTGAGTCCTGTGCACATTGCTGTTTTGGAGAGGAGACAACGTGCTTTCCCTCTCCCTCTCCCCTGCCATCTCCCTCCCCAGCTGCAACCCATTCCCAGTTCAGCCTTCACTGGAGGCTTGCTCAAGAATCACTTGCTCAGGATTTTCCATTCATTCAGCATGTTACATTTCCTAGAGAAGGCAAACCTTAAAAGATCCCATGAGAGGAGCCCTGGCTTGCTTGTATTTACATTGGCCTTTCACTTTGGAGGAGAAAGGGAAAGTGCTTTCAGCTGCAAATGAGATTTTTTCTCTCTGGATGAACCCTTGTACATGTTGCTTGTCCCAAAGGAGGGAAAGACGATGAACAACTTCATTCAGAGAAAGAGGTCAAGTTTGAAAAAATAGCAAACAGCTCAACAAGCCAAATTCAAGAAAAAATGTGATTTATTGCAGACAATTCATTGCACAGCATCACAGCTCCAGTGCAGGTCATTACCCCAGCTTTTACCATATGCATAAGCAGTTCTGCCTCAACCCAAATCCCATTCATTACAGCATTGCCAAGGAAGGCCAGGATAAATCCCTGCCTCCAAGCATAGCTCTCTTCTACAAATCTGTCCCTTTCCAGATCAGTATTTAATATGTTTCACATGGTATTTGTCCCCTCCTCTCAACAGTTGGCTACACGATGAATGATCTCATATTTGAGTGGCAAGAAAAAGGAGCCGTGCAAGTTGCTGACGGGCTGACTTTGCCGCAGTTTATCCTCAAAGAAGAAAAAGACTTGAGATACTGCACAAAGCACTACAACACAGGTCAGTGCTGTTTATCCTCAGCTGTCGGGTTCATTAGAGAAGAATTCAGGACTGTGCATTTGTCGGAGTCTCTTGCTATGTCTGATCGCGCTGTGGTGATACAAGCCTTGTGCTACACAGCCAGGGACAACACACATATACAAATACGCATAGATATATAGCCAATAAAAAGCTAATAGACGCAAGTATGTGGAACCCTCTTGTCCCCACCAACATCTGCATCTGTTCAAGGGTGCTTGGTCTGTAGCTTCTCTCCCAATATCTTCTTTTATCTTTGATGCAACAGAGCAGGTGAAATTTAAGTGACAAAGGACATACTGCCAAGAGCTTTCTTTGCTATGTTGATGTTGTACATTCATATTTCAGAACTGGGCAACAGCTGTTCATTTCCTCCTCTTAAAAGACTCTGGTTCTAGGCAATGCAAGGAAAGTCCCCAGACAATAGCCGAAAACAGGAGGCTCACCGTGCCTTATCAGTAAATCTTCCATGTATCTCCCATCGTTCTCAGGCAAGTTCACCTGCATAGAAGCTCGTTTCCACCTGGAGAGGCAGATGGGCTATTACTTGATCCAGATGTACATCCCCAGCCTCCTTATTGTCATTCTGTCCTGGATCTCCTTCTGGATCAATATGGATGCTGCACCTGCTCGTGTTGGCCTGGGGATCACCACAGTGCTCACTATGACCACGCAGAGCTCTGGTTCCCGAGCATCGCTACCCAAGGTAGGAAACACACTTGTCTTCGCAGAGGGGCAAAATGTGCACTTTCTGGGGACAGCACATAAGTAAGTCACCACACAGATCCTCCTGCTCAACACAAGAGACATTCTGCTGCCATTGCACTATTCCAGTTTAAGGGCAAGCAGAACAAATTCCAGTCCCCTCCTGCAAAAATTTTAGCAGAGTTGCTATGGCTAGCTGCAAAACTTCCGCTAAGATTCAGCACTCACCCCAAGATCTACCACAGCTACCAGTAGCCAGGAGCTCTGTACCTCACAAACCCCTGCAACAACCACACATGGATATGCACTCTACATTCTAGCTTTTTACTCACTTGACCATCATACTAGCACTTGACCATCATAATAGTACTGAATTTCCCTGTTATGAAGGGCTTCTGGTGTGATCAGACTGGATTACTATTTTCCTTGCATATAAACCATCACAATCAAGATCTGGATACATTAAAAACTGTGGAATTACTGCTACTTAAGAGCCCAGAAGCACTTTCAGTGGCCTGATAATAGATTCATGTTAAATGAGCTAGATTTTGGTATCCAAGAGTAGATGTCAACCATATAATGCCTTGATCAACTCCTTCCAAAGACCTTGGGAGTAACATGTAAAATGGCGAGCAAAAAGGCATTTGGGTGAAGAAGCCACCCCATCTCAGTCTCGCTCTGATTCCTAGGTGTCCTATGTGAAGGCCATAGACATCTGGATGGCCGTGTGCTTGCTGTTTGTATTCTCTGCACTTCTAGAGTATGCTGCCGTCAACTTCGTGTCCCGGCAGCACAAAGAGCTGCTCAGGTTCAGAAGGAAGAGGAGGCACCATAAGGTAATACATAAAGCATGAAGGACATGGCTGGAATCTGTCTCAGCAGAACATCACTACATGGTCAACTGAACCGAGCCACTAGCTCCCAGGGAAGTCCTTAGTATACGCTCAGATGTTAAGGAGGGTCACACATCAAAAAGCAGGGCTACCTCAATGAATTTTGTCTCTTCTAACAATCTGCTGACCCCAGGAGTCTAGCAAGCTGGGTTTTGTTAGCTAGCCAAGTGGTCTAAGCCAAAAGGGTTTTTCTCAACAGAACAGTTTCCACACAGCAATGTTCTGGTCTGAGTTCTCTTCAGAAGACAGCAAGGGCTGGGGGAAGGCAGGCAGGGATGTGTGAGGGATGTCTATCAGAGAACAGCATCCCCAACAAGACCGCCTACATTAGCCCGGAGGTAAGTGACACCTCTTTTGTCCCTGTCATCTCCATGTTCAAAAGCATCTGCTTCTCAGACTGACTGCAAATTCCTCTCATAAGGAAAGAGCATTATTCTCAGCCTTAGCTCGCTCCATGCTTACTTGCCATGACTGACGCCAGCCCGAGCATGCATGCATCACATAGACACACATCTCCTGCAGCCTGAACTCTACTAGATTTTAGGCTGAGGTACCACAGCAAAGATTTCACCTCACAGGATGCACTAGAAATAAACATAAAGGTGACTGTGATCACAAGACAAAAGGCACTTAAGAATTGTCCTTAATTAACTAGCAGAATCAGGTAGGTGGTATCAAATTTTCAGCACCAGGCCTCAGAGGCTGCCCTCAAGCTAGCATTAAAAAACCAGTAAATTGCTAAGAAAAAAAAAAACCAGAAAATTTTGCTGATAGGAATCTCAAGAGACCCACTAGGTGACTGCCAAGGTCTGCCTAAAATATTCCTCATAGGTATTTGTCTACCCTCTATTTTAAAGAGCCCTCCATGATCCATCCCATCCAGAGACCCCCCATTCCATTGCTTCACTGTCCCAGCCATTAAAAGTCTTTCCCAGGGTCTAACCTGTCCTACAGCAGTTCACAGTGTGTGCTTGGAGAACTGCCACCATTCCAGGAGGCAGCGGGGGCTAAGGAGCAGGAATCCCTGTCTCTTTGTAGATTTGCCTCTCTGCTTCAGTTGTCCTATCTGCAAAACAGGAGATAATTGTTCACTTGTCCCCAACCCAGTCAGAACCACGGATGAAAAGTGTTGGACAAATGCAAGGGAAAAGAAGTCACAGATGAGACCAGCAGCACCCATTGATTTTGTCTGGCCAGAGCAAGACCCTGCCATCTCAAAATAAACTGAGGCAATTTTGATTCAGAAGATGCAGTCTGCTTAATAGAGCCAAAGCTAAAACCACCCAACATGGGTGCCTCATAGTGCCTTTACCTCTTCGTCTAGATTCAGACATCCTGTCTCTGGATCCATGCTGTTGTATGCAGATCGCTCTGTTGATAAAACAATAAGGAGAAAAAAGCCGCTAATATACAGATGAGTTTAAAAGATATTTGCCAGAGATGTTCCATTGAACACAAGGCTGCTATTACAATCCCTGCCCAATCTCACAGCAATTTAATTGGAACAAAGTATAAACAAAAACACTTGCAAAAGCAAAATGAACAAGGTTTGCAGGCTCATCAGAAAACTAGGAGCTGACTGCAAATATGCAAGTGGGTTAGTGAACTTGCCAAAGAACCTAACTGCTCTGTCCCGATGTCCTGACTTGTCTGGGTAGCTCTGCCTGGCTTAGGTATGACATGTCAGGCTAAAAACAAGCAAGATGTTGCAATGGTCCATGCTGGTGGAGGCAGCTGGGGAAGGGGACCAGCCCATGCCCACATTTGTTAGGTCTGCCCCAATCACCTACTAGCCATTCTTCACAGCTCAATGCTCTGGACAATGTGCCACGGTCTGGCATTAATACAAGTGAATCAGACAAATCTGTTTCTTACTTTCCTCAGAGTTAGATGCAAGGTGCTAGCTTATTCTGATCATTAAGAGTCTTTCTTCCTCTCTAAAAAATAAAAATAAAATCAATAAATATCTGTTGCCAGCTTTCAATTGGCCCTTTCCATTTCTGAGCAACCTCTTACCTCCTTCCCTCTGGAAGAAGGGGGAGGACTAGACTAGAGACAGCTCTCGCTGAACCCATTACTCTGTCTGTATTTACTGAGGCAGACAGGGCCTGGCATGGGGACATGTAGGGACCATGATGGCTAGGGAGAGTTACTGTCCCTTCAAGGTCTGGACCACTCTGGTTAATATGGCACCAGACCCACATGGAGTGTATTTGGAGACTCAGCCCAAGGAGGCCAGCCCAGTGTGGCTGGTGATGCCTTTGCCCTTCTCCTTTGATATGGCACCCTGAAAAAGGCACCATTAGCTTCTCTATCCTGGGTAGAGCACTCACACAAAATAGATCAGCCACAGAGAACAGCCAGTGCCCCCTCGGCAACGAGGAGAGAAAAGAAATTCAGTAAATTAGGGAATTAAGTGATTTAGGCTAAACCAGACGTGTCAGTGCATATGTGTTTGTGCAACCAGAGAAGAGCAGAGGCAGATTTACCTGAACCCCCATAATACAGACTTGGTGAGAAAGTCTATAAGCTCTGAGCACCTCAGAAAGCCAGGCCTTTGCAGTCCATGCACATGTTGTCAGCTGTACAAAGGAGTCCAGTTAAGGAAAGAGGGACAAGTTAGGGACGAGAGTGAACCTTTGCAAAACTCTCCCTGATGCACCAGAGCTGAGGGATGCTGGTGCCTGCTGCCCTCAGGCGCAGGGTCCCGCTTGGCCCCGTGCCACCTGCCCGCAGGTGCTGGCAGGAGCTGGCAGCGCAGCAGGAGGGTCAGAAGTGGCCCCTGCTGCCTGTACCCCTCCAGGTCCCCATCCACCCTCCTTGCCAGAGCCTCATCCATTGCCAGTGCAGGTTCTGGCCGCCCGAAAAGTAGAACTCCTACATCACCTATCATCAGAAAATCAGCCTTTTAAGTGAAAAATTCTCTCCAAGAGAGCCAGGAGAAGAGTTTCTGTGAACCTTGACTCCTAGCTCACAAAGTGTCTCTTACTAGATGTTCAGCACCTGGACTCACCCAGCCCTGAGAGCAGCTGGGTCCTAATTTTTGGTGACTCAGTTTCCCTGACCAGAGCACTGCCTCCTCGCAGAGGCATTGTTAGGAGGCAAAGATATTTGAGCATTGTCAACTCTCAGATGCCAGGGACCAGAGATACACCAAGGGGACGCAACCAGAGCAGGGAAGAATTATCCAAAGGCCTGCAAATTTGTCTCAGCCAGGACTCTGAAACAAATAAGCCTTCTGGTAGGTCACACAACTCACCAGCTTGCCACCCTCTCAAAAAAACCCCAAAACAATGATTTTATTATTGATTTTATTTGGGTTGTTTTGCTTTGCTCAGATATGCCAGCGTGCTCTTCCTTCTGCTCCTCCACCCAGACCCCCGGCACAGTGCCTCCATCCCATGCAGCTACCTGCTCGATACAGGGGCCATCCAGAAAAGGCACTCTGCAAAGAAGAGAGGAAGGGGCAGCAGGGCACATCGGGCAGGCGGGCTACGAGGGAGGGGGCTGGTGGGTCAGTGTTGGGGGACACAGGTCAGTGTTGGTGGACACAGCATGGATCAGCCTCCATGACAGATAATTAGTGCCATTGGTCTAACAATTAGCCTTGGTGACCTGTAGTCAAGAGACTTGGGTTTCTGACCCTGCCTCTGCAACTTGCTGGTTGTATCACTTCGGCCAAACTTGGTTTTTCCTGTGATTACATCCCTATGCTCACTAAAATAGGGCTAAATTGTTCCGAGAAGCCTGCGAGGCCTCCACCAAGAAACAGCAACAGCATTTGCCTTTAGACTAGAATATAAATTATTTTTCTTGCTCAGTAATTGGCATTAGCACAAGCAGCCATGTCTTACCGTTGGCCCGTAGAAGGGCACTTCTCTTCCTCACCTAGAAGATGGCTTGTGGGGAGGGGCTGTGGGGCTTGGGGGTCCTGTGGGCAGACGAGCTGAGGGCTGGTTGCACTCTGCCTGCAGAGGTCTTTTCCTGGACAGGTCTCGGCGCCTGCGCATCCATGTAACTCTGTAGGAAGTCTCGCAATGCAGCTTCGACTACCTGAGTTACATGGAGCCCACTCCTTCTGGGCAAGCTGATACAGCACAGGCAAAGCAAAGAAGGTGCTGATAGGAGTGGGGGGGGAGGGAGAGGCAGAAGCAAAACAGGGGATGCAATTGGAAAAATGAATGCAGTACCATAAACAGTTCAAGTATGTCAAAGACACCAGTGGGGTGGAAGTCAGTCCTGTTCTCCATGGGATGCCTGGATCCCCTGATTTGCATCTGTGCATCACACAGCTGGCACCCCTCTATAAGGCTGATCTCCCAAGAGCAGAGGGTTTGTCCAAGGGCGCTGCGGTCGGGGCATGATGGAGGTGTCTTTCCCTTGCAGAGCAGAAAGCTGTCAGTGGAGAGCCTTATAGCGAGGGTGCACTGACTATATCTCATTTTAAGTAGAGTCCCATGCTGAATCTGTTTCAGGAGGACGAAGCTGGTGAAGGCAGGTTCAACTTCACTGCCTATGGGATGGGACCAGCTTGCCTACAAGCCAAGGATGGCATCTCCGTCAAGGGCGCCAACAACAACAACACAGCCAACCCGGTGCCCCCGCCATCCCGCTCCCCCGAGGAGATGCGAAAGCTCTTCATTCAGCGAGCCAAGAAGATCGACAAGATCTCACGCATCGGCTTCCCTATGGCGTTCCTCATCTTCAACATTTTCTACTGGATCATCTACAAGATCGTCCGCAGAGAGGATGTGCACAACCAGTGAGGGAAGGGGAGCAGCTGGGAGGGAGTGAGCAATCCTTTATATATGTGCAATAGCAATGCAGCAATGCATGAATTTAAGAATGTGGCAATATCTACTAAAAAAAAAAGGGGAGGGGGGCTGGGAGGGACTTTTAATCATGTGAACTGAGGATAACTGGCACAGGGAGGAGAAAAAAAGCTCTTGATCTGGGGAGTGCAGGGTGGGGTTAGTTTTACGGCATAGGAAGGTTTGGATTGCTCCAGCTGCAATCCAAGCAGTGTAATATATTAATATATATTCATGCTTAATTATAATGCAAAAAGAAAACAATCAAAAGAAAGATAAACAAAAAAATCCTTTTTTTAGCCTATTAACAGCTTAGATTCTTAAGTCACTGGAATGATTCATAATTCCATGTGCAGAAACAACTGCAATTACGCTTTATCTGACTTTTGCTATAGAAAGGCCATACCAGTCAAGCACGTGGGGAAAAAAAGCCCTAACAAGGAAAAAAAAACCCAAGAAAATAATTCTATGCTTCTCTAGGTTTTGCACTTTGAAAACTGGATAGATAGGGAAACTTAAGAAAGAGGCTGCAGGTTGTTGTTTATTTTATATATTTACTTTTTTTAGTCACGGGTTTGCTGATCAAACACTTTGTGACTTTTGGATAGAGGAAAGCAAATACATTATCTCTTTCATCCCCATCAGAGAGCATCCAATGGGAAACCTGAGAAGGACATCAGAGCCTTCATCAGAAATCGCAGGTACCTTCTGTCCTTTTAAATGACCTGGCAGGATTCAAGTCCTAGGAGAATATTAGAAATTATGAAGGATGGGTTTTTTTCCAAAACCCTTTCTGCCATGTTTGTTTACAATGGGGGGGTGGAAGTGTTGAATGAGTTAAAGCAGAAATTATATTTAAAATATAGAGAAAACAGGCATATTCATGCCTTTTTGCGACAGGACCAGGCGGACGGCAATGCTGTCAGTAAAGGGGTGGGTGGGGGGAAGGTGTGTACAGAGAGAAAGGCTCTTATTTTCAGACATTTCATAGCAGTAATATTAATAGCGAAGCTGGGCCCATAGACCCAAAACTCTATTTTTGTATCTATTTTGGTGCTGCATTTAGCTTTAACGTGGATGGGAAGATGAAGGAGGCTGCTTTGCCCCTCTCTGCTGCCCAGCAGAGTCCCGGGGGGAGTTGGCACAGTTTGGTGGGGATGGGGAAGGGGGGGAGGGAGGTGGGAATGGGTGAGCAAAGGGGTTTCCCTTTGGCCAAGCGGTAGCACGGGTTGGCATTGGCGGTTGGGGTGGGGGATGACAGACCAAATGCCTCCAGGGTGTTATTTGAAAGCCTGGCTCAGGGCTGGCATGGGCAAGTCAAGGGCTTGATGTCCCACTTGCCTCTCTGGGACCCTGGGCGGGAGCTGAGCTGCAGCACCCGGGGTGATTCAATCGTGTTCATTTGCACTTTAGCGAGGCAGGTAAAAGAGAGCACGAAGGAAGAGACAATCAGTCTGCACTGAGGCACTTGAGGTCAGGTCTGGATTAGGCACTAAATGAAGGCAGAGAGACAAATGGCACCCAAGGGGTGCTTCCGCTCTCCCTCCTCTCCCCTCACCCAAGACTCCTGCTCAGGACTGGGCCACAGCTGACCTGGGCTGCAGATATGATTCTTGCTCTGGGAACAGACAGATTCCCGCTTGCAGAAGCCGCATCCCCCAGAGCAGCTGGAGCAGCTCACAGCAAAGTGCCCTCCAGCACTGTCAGGTCCAGTCTGGCCCAGGTCAGCAGCATCCAAGCTTGGATGGGAGGTGGGAGCCTATGCTCAGCCATGGGTGTCCCAACCAGTGCAGCAAGAGGCAGCTATGGGAGATGGCAGTGGAGCACAGAGACCTGCAAGCTGTCCTAGCGCAGGGTCGGTGCCAAGAGGAGGAAGCCCAGAGAAAGCATCAGATCTCTCCTGGGCTGGGCAGAGGGACACCCATCTCTGAGGTTGCCAATTCAGCACCTTTCACCAGCACTAAATACACTTTATTTTAAAAAAAAGGAAAAAAAAAAAAAAGAAAGAAACAAAGGATAAGAACAACAAGGAAAAAAAAGGGAGAGAAACAAAAAACATGACGGTCAGCATGTGGACTAGGGCAAATGGCAATATTTCCCAATGTTTTGGCAGAGGCCACCTAGCTTTCTGACTCCCTCTGCACTGCTGAGACGGGGAAAGGTCATGCAATACCAGTGTGAACCAGTACATCAGCCTCTTCCCCTCTTCCTCTTTTGGAGCAGCAGAAAACCTGTGGCCTGAGGATTTCTCCTTCCCCTGGCAGACAGTGCTTTCCCAAGGAGGGAGATCTCAAGCTGTTGAGCAGAGCCGTTATCTGATGCTAGGACAACTTTCCGAGCCTTGGCTGGAGCCCAAATCTGCTGCTGGCTCTGGTTTTGCCTGCTGAATTATTGAAATCTCCCTGCATGCACGACGGCCAGTCATGCCAACTGTGGGTTGTGCGATTGCTTTAAACAGCACGTCCTTGTTTGAGATGAAAGAGCAAATCCAGGGAATTCCCCTCCCTGCCCAACAGCAGGGCAGAGGCTTGGCAGCCCACGCACCGCGGCTCCTTGCTCACGCAGGGGAACAACCAGAAATCGCTGTCATTTGGGCAAAAAAGTTCCTGCCTCAATGACCAGTCCTTGCACTTAGGAGGCGGGCAATTTGGTTGTGGTTGACACAACTGCTCACTCTCCCCAGGCTACCTGGGATGGCTCATCAGGGCACAGCCAGCTGCAGGGCTGAGGGTTTCCTTCCTAACTGGAGCTGCTCTAAGGAGTTGCCTGTAGGTTGTTAACAAATCCCGTGCACCATCCTCCCACCCAAGTGAGGTTTGATCCTACAGCCCAAGGGCAAGACCAGAGCAAGGAGGAGGAATATGTTCCCACCTCACTTCATTCTGCTACAGCTTAGAGAAGGGCCTCAAGACCAAAGAGGAATCCCATGTTCATCCTAGACCTACTGCTTGGAGATGCAGATAAGCTCACAGTTACTGCTTCACTAGAGCTCTAGTGTCACTTCTTGGCACTGACTAAGGTCAGAGGAAGGCAAATTAGGGACTAGAAATCATCAGAAAGATTCTTGTGTTTCCTGCTCATACAGAAGCACTTCAGCTGCTAGTGGAGCCCATGGGAATTTAGGGACTGAAATAAGAATTACACGCTTACCACCCTGCCTTTGCATCCAGTTCAACTCTGCCAACCACTACGCATGTTTGATGCTCATCATAAGCAGCGTTATTTTCTCTTCATTAAGCAGCCAATTTCTATTCAGGCCATTTTCCAGCCCCAGAGCTGCCTGCATGGTGACAGCGAGCAGCACTCACATCCCAACATGAAACATGATGGGGTCTTGGCAAAGGTCTGACGGTGCTGAGATAGCTGTCCCACAGAAGTCCTGCCAGACAGTTTCACCACATAGACAAGACCTTAGACTGTCCTAGGAGCCCCTGGCAAGTCTGCACAGTTTCCAAAATCAAACATTTTTCTCCATCTGTGCTAGGCTGTTTAGTCTCTGTATTGCAACAGAACTTGCTTTGATAACCTATCTCATCTTCGAAGTAGGCTGCTTTAATAGTGCCAGCAATTATATTTATTAGTAAGAATGTATACGATTTGATATTGCAGGGTAGCTTCCAGGCATATTGATGGAATTTAACTCAGTAATTGTTAGCTCTTTTTAAGAATGAGGCTCAGAAGCAAAACCTCTGAATAAAATAGACAACAGTCAGTCTGGCAATAAAGAAAGAAAATAGGGTCTTAATTCACTTGGACTCTTTGGAAAACAGAGCTTTATCCCAAACAATATTTCCAGATGTTGCTGGAAATGTATCACTTCATGAGCAGGAATTATTTTTCCGTATATATATAAATATAACTGTGGAAACGAAAAAAAAAGTAGAATAAACTTACTGGGTTTTGGTCACGTACATGAGTTTTCCCCACTTTAATTCCTGATTAAAACAGCTTTCCATCTGGGATCCCAGTACTATGGAAATCTGAGAGAGGTTCCGAAGACGGTCCAGGACAGACCAGTAAGCACATGGTCTGCTACAGACTGCAAGGCTTAACCTTGGCCCTGGCAAAGCACCAGCTTGCCTTTAAACACATGGGCAGGGTCATTTGCTTCATGGGTCTGGTAGTGCCCTCATTCCTCCTGTCCTAGGAGCCTTTGCCGGTCAGGGCTGGGGGACTTTGTTCCTAAAAGCATCAAACAATTTCAGATGCTGAATATTCTCACGTCCTGTGAACAGAAACACTTTTTTTGTTTTCCTCAAACTTTTCTGGAAGGTTTTTTTTCTTCTGCCTCTTCTGAAGATCTTTATTTTTGAGGCAAATCCAAGACAATTCAAATTACACTATTGGTTGTCTTTTATCTCAACTGTAATTTGAAGATCTTGCTTGGTTTCCTAATGCTGGTGGAAAAAAAGGTTAGAAGTATTTACAATATATATTTTTTAAAAAGAAAGGAACATATGAAAGGAGAAAAGGCTATTTTAAATGGTGCCATGTTTTTCACAGATTTTATACAATCATATTTTTGTACTGTACTACCCTTCCTTAATAAACCATAGTTCTTATCCCTGTGCCAAAGACAGACAATCTCTGTCAATAACCCATTCCTTACTCCAAAACCTTGCTACCGGCAGCAGTGGATAACACAATATGGACCCCTTCTCCCTCAAAACCCAATCCTACCAGCACGGCTGCAGGTCTGGGGTCACTGCCTGCCAGCTGGACATTGTGCATCTCCTGTCTGGGTAACTGCAAGCAGCAGGTCCTGCCCTGCTGCAGCGTCCCACAGAGCTCAGTTCAGTGAAAGAAGTATCTGATCCCTTCCCTGATAGAAAGCACCTGACACTCTCCTGTCTTCTTCTCAAAGGGAGATGTAAGGGGTATCTTGTGCTGCTCCTGCTTCAATAGATTTCCATCATTTGTATGGAGAGAGTATACTATTTAAATAGAAAATTGAGATACTTGATTGTTCTTCAGGGTGCTAGGATGAGCACCAAAGCAGAACCTAATATTCATTAATTTTAGCATCTTCAAAATTACTTCAGGTCCTTTAAGTCTTCCCATCCCCTCATCTCCTTCACAATTATTTTTTAAGGGCAGTTGCACATCTCTCTTGCTCAAATGAATCTACACAAGTCTCTTACTTCATTCAAGTAGAATGCATTTTTCTGTATTCATCTCCCTTCTTTCATGACCTGAACTTTCATTTCTATGGGGCTATGTTCCTCAGCTCTGCAACCTTTGAAGGGCCTGGCACAGATAGGTGTCTTGGGAAATACAGGGCAAAATATGTGAATAAAACCATTCCTCCTAAGCAGGCAGGGTTACAGAGTTACCAGGGAAGCACAATCATAGCAAAGCGTGTATGAAGAGGACTCCTGGGGAATGCAAGGACAGCCAACAAGGTCTTTTTTGACTATGCTCTGTGTGAAAGCAAAGCAGCGTAAGTCAGAGAGAAGGCAGACTTTTTGCCTGTTATCCCTGTAGGGCCCCATGTTTTTCAGTGATCCAGATATGGAGCAGCTGTTTATTGGAAATCAGGTTCTTACATTCCCAGTCTCATTCTACTGTGGTGCGTAGCAGAGGGTCGCAGATGAAATAAGCTGTCGTGAACCAGGCAACGTGTAAGGAGCTGTTGCACGTTTTGCGCAGGGCATCTGCTTGGAGCTACTCCAGCCTCTGCCTGCAGCTGATGGGGAAGTGCTGGTGCTTGCACTAGGTGAGTCATTCTCCTCTGAGAACTGCTGGGATGAGCAGCCCTTGGGTGATGCCCTCAGGTGATACCACACTGAGGGAACATTGAAGTGCACAGCCTGGACTGGAGATACTGGGGTTAGCTTGGTAATGGGAAGCACAGGCTGAGCAAGGTGAGGAATCCCAGCCTGTGATCTCCCTTGCAGCAGGTGTCCCATGCACAGGAAGGCTGACATTTTCATTTGTAGGGTCTGCAGCTTTCCCGGTTCACCTCTACCCTCACTCACACTATCATGTTTTCCCAGCATCACACTGTCAAGCAAAGGACCAAAGCTCCTGGTACTGTAACATGGTAAAGGACACAAACCACATGGCAGTCTATAAAGAGAGGGATGATTTCAGCACCTAGCAGAGGAAATTACTGGTTAAATTGTCAAATGAGGATCCTGGCATAGACTGAGAGAGAAGGGGAAGGAAAAGCAGTAAGAGAGGTTTGTTTGCATGCCACGTCACTGTCTTCTCCTGGCATTCGAGGCAGACAGTGCTAACAGGTATGATGCAAGAGTCAAAGCTGGCAGCAGGAATTGCAAGATTGTATTAAGTAATCATGACCATCAAGTCTAGCAAACCTAAGCTGAAGTCCTCACACGGTTTACTGCCAGGCTTCCAAGTAGAAATTGTAAGGGAGTCTTATGTTTGTGACATTCCTGCTCCTGGGTCTTTTATAGACAGAGTGCTGAAGCCCATCCTGGGATAGGGCTGGCTCCCAGCAGTGCTGGAGATGGGTTAGCCAGGGTTTGACCCAGGCCGCGCACAGGGAGAGCACATGCATTGGGAACAGATCAGCACAAGGGGATGTTGCCACTTTGGGGGAAGGCAGGGATGGTTTCATGTTGGCTTAACAATCCCCTCAGCACTCCAAGCATCACTGCTGGGGCTTGCAGGCTGTGCTTAGTGCTGCCACTACTCCTACCAACAGTAAGAAGCCAGCCACAAAAAGCACAAGGGAGAGGGACCTCAGCAGCTTCCCAACAGCAGTAGTTCTCAGCAAGGAGAGAGGATACAGAACCCTACTACCTGTTCCCAGCCTGAGGTTTAAGTATGTTGGTGCTTCCAGTAGAAGATGATCCATTTTTCCCTGGGCATAGGATGATACCACCATAAATAAGCCATCAGCCTGGCTTGAAATTAGCTTTTATTTATAGATTTGCCACTTGAATTGCCTAAGTAGCTTAAGCCAAACAAGGACACCCTCTTCACCTACCCAGGGAACTTGGCTGAGCCTAGCTGGGGCACAAGGTACCGTCATTAACTATGTGCCCTAGTTTAGAGCTGCAAGTGTGTCATTGCTATGGCAGGTGAGTCAAGTTTGGCACAAGAAGGGACAGGTAGAGCTGGCCTGGACCTGCCAGGTCTGAGGGGCACAGAGCTCACAAGTAGCTTTTGCTGCTAAGGCTTT
Organism: Mycteria americana; assembly: GCF_035582795.1. Classification (NCBI taxonomy): domain Eukaryota; kingdom Metazoa; phylum Chordata; class Aves; order Ciconiiformes; family Ciconiidae; genus Mycteria; species Mycteria americana. The sequence goes on along the minus strand of NC_134372.1, from coordinate 8,001,976 downwards.
TGGGAAGCTGGTTCCAGGATTGTTAGCACCGTAGCAAGCTGAAGTCACCTTCCCCGGTGGGTCTCAGGGAGGACATGTCTGCCTTATGTAGGCACTTGGCAGTATTGGGGCACTGCTAGGTTACTTACCTGGCAAAAGCATTAATCAAGCTTTAGGCTGCAGACCAGCTGAGCCAGCTGGCCTAGGTTGAGCAGACCAGAGAATTTGGGCACTAAATTACAGCTCCAGGTTCAAGCCTGAATCAACTTTGCAGTGAACACACCCTCACAGTCACAATTATAGTGGAGGCTTGATACTGGAGGCCATGCTTAAATCAGCATTGCCCTGTCATAGCCCTGTGGAGATCAACAGGCCATGACTTCCAGCAATAGCAGAATTAGGGCTTGGGCTTCAGTGTTTCTTGCTTGACATCTAATCCCCAAACAGTGACCTTTATTGAACTAAAACTATGCAATACTGAACAGATTGTGCCAAGGGTGGTGCCTTAGCCACCTCTCCTGGATATGCACTTACATGTTTTTAGAAGTATCCTCATCACAGTTCCTTGTGATGGGCTAAAGAACAAATACACAAGCCCCTGGGGAGCAGGGCCAGCTCTGGAGCTCGCGATGTGCCACAGAGGGACACAACTGTGTTGTGAGACCACAGCTTCTAGGCCAGCTCTGCTCCTCCGAGGCTGCAGTGTTAGAAGTAGAAGAGTCCTAGAAGTTCAGCTCCCTATCCAAGAGTAGAGTGAGGGCATGGATCAGAGATGAGAAAGGAAGAGCAGATCAAGACTCACGTAAGGCACAGGAGCTTGTAGTACTTACTCCTCACTGTAGTAAGTGCAGTCACAATTGCAACCCCAGTCCATGGGGTCCTCCTGGGAGTTGAGGCTTTAAATACTGCTGCTTGTTCTTTGAGGGGTTGGAAAGAGAATTCATGAGACTTAACTTGTCCCATGGACGAAGAGGTATGGTACAGCATGGGCAGTGTCACCTCTAAAAACAAAGCTTGAGAAGCCAGTAAATAGAGAAAGGAAGTGGAGAAGGGGCAGCCTCTGTAATGTAAGAATGGTGCTGGAAATGCAGCTCGCTGAACAACGGCACACTAAGGTGAGGGACACCGGTACATCCTTCACAGGCAGGAGGATAATGAACAATCCTGGCAAGTCCTTGATCAGATGCATGCCTCCACTTGCCATCAATCCCACTTTTTATCAGGAAAAATAAAAATTAAAAAAAAACCAACCAAACAAAAAACCCCACCATTAATGAATTAGGCTATTTTTATATCCTTTCCTCACTGTTTTGTTTGAGTAACCATGGCCAGTGCTATTGGTCACAGTAGTAGAGCTCAGCTCTACAAGAAATGCTCAGCTAGAGGCTAACCCAACAAAACCTTAGCAGAAGGGAGCACGAGTTCCTTTACCTTATGCTTGCCTAGGCTGAGGAAACAACTGAACAAGGGCTTTGAAACACTCTGCTCTGCCTTTGCCTACACTGAACTTGTACTGCTTCCTTTCTGTCCCCCTCTTCCCAAACCTGCTTATGTTTCTGTCCAAAACACTTGCATTCTTCCAATTCCAGGGTTACATCAGGAGTAAGCAGGGAAAATAAGCTCAGAAGCAGCATGGACCAAGCTGACAAATCCCTAAGTTAACCTACTCAAAGTGGAGAACTGTAAAAGCAGCACCTCCACCCCCAGGTTGATGCCCCCTTCACAGTCCTCCAGCACTGAGCAGGGTTACTAAAATTGACAGGGCAGTTGAAAGACACCTGCATTTCAAAACCATGATTGATACATCCCTCCTTAAATCAGGTCAAGATGGCAGGTTAATTTGGGTATCTGTCAGCTTTGGGAGTATCCAAATCGGAATTTTTGGCAAATAAGCATAAAGGTCCAAACAGTGATGTTATGCGAGAATTTGAGAGACAGGTATGTAATCCACCTTCCCCTCGCTGGGAAGAGCGATCTGTTGTGCTTGAACTCTGCCTTTGAGCTCCATCTTGCTGCTCACTGCAACGTCAGAGCATCTCACTGTACAATCAGCGCTGCACTGCCTGCGACTGGTGCAGTAGGTCAGGAGACACAGGCAGGCCAACTCCAGAGGCACACGAGGCGACAGACAGACATTAAGGCACAAAGGCCAAGTGACTTAACTCACCACATGCATGTGGAATTTATTATCCTGAAAAACGCACCGCCTGGAGCATCTCAAGCCTACTGTGAAATGGAATTCATATGCAAAAAGATAAGTTTGTGTGGTTCCTGAGTCTGGCCACGACATACTGACAGCACTAATCATGGCCAGAGCTCACCTCTTCTTTTCAGGGACTTGCTGAGCTGCAGGAAAGAGATGACTGTTTCAAAAGAACTGAAACAAAGGCAATTGCGCTAAAAGCCATTCACACATGCGTTTGAGATACAGTAAAACTTCAGTGAATTAAGAGGTCTATGGAGAGATGCAAAGATGAAGCAACACACTAAGGACTTCACCCAAAAATGGCCTGACATGCAAAGGTCACAGTGCATTTCATCGCAGTTTACCATCCCTGCAGCATCAGTGAACACCATTCTGGAAGCAGCCTTTGAATCCTGAAGATGCGCAAGCCTGTCCCCAAGCAGCTGTTTGTAACCACCCACCTGAGATCGAACAGCAGCCATAAGCAGGCAAACATCGTTGTGGACAGTGACATTTTTTGGACTGTGTTGTCTACTCACGTTCCACCACAGTGTACAGCATATCACGCTTATATTAAAACTGAGATGAGGAGTAATGAAAAACTTACATGTAAGTGATACAAAAAAGGAGGGGAGGACCCAGAAGTTTCTCCCTTCCAACTATAAACGCACACCCATTTACATTGTTTTGTAAATGAATTTATCTTTAGAAAAACAATAAAAATACTTAAGATATTTCTGTTCAGGACAACCATTGCACATTTGGTCTTACTTTGGAGGGGAGATACAAACACACACAGCAGGAACACTTTCTAATTGAAAACATACAAAGTAAATAGAAGTGGGAACAGTTCACAGCACCTAGAGAGTGTTTTCCTTGTGTCCTTGATAAACATTGTCTCAGTTTCCCAGAAGTATCCAACTCACTGGTCAAACTCGCAAAAATCTGGTATCTAGGAAGAATACCTCCCAAAAAACTTTTGAAAAAAGCCTATTAAATAGTGGCATTGTTTTGTCCTATTTTCTGTATCTCTCCCATCTGTAAGCCATTTGTATGAAGAAAATCTTTGTTTCCAAAGCTTCGCTTACTAAAGCTCATTTGTTCCAAAATACAACAGCGCCTTGATGCTGTTTATAGCAGGGAGGGCCAAGAGTTCTGACCGATGAGCTGGGCTGGGTTCAGCAGCCGCAGTGCAAGATGTTACTGGCTGCCCCATCCCTCTGCCAGAAGTCACTGTCCCCCCCAGCGAGGGCAATACCAGTCACCCTCCACTCTCTAGTGGAACTCAGGGTAAAAACACAGGGAGTTTGTCAACACAGATCAAGACCTCGGCTGTGGGACAGACCCTCCCGCAAAGGGGTAAGACAAATCACTGAAGATTATACCCTCTTGACGTGCCCATCCGTCAGAGCCCATTTATCAATGTGCTTTTGTAAATACTAAATCCAGATTTGAACTACTTTTGCAATTTTTTTTGGTGTGCTTGTCAAAAAAAAATAGATCAGGATACAGATATTTTCTCAAGCTTGTTCTTAATCAGGAGAGGACTGGCAACAAGGCCAGAGCATTTTCTTTTCATTCTTCCATCTTATTGAGACCTCAGAAGGAAGCAGTGGCATTAAAACTGCCCCAGTTTAATCAACTCTTTTAAGCATAGGAAAAAAAAGAGGCAGCTGCTGTTAAGAGGACAAAACTCATCTCCCTTTAACTTCAAATGAGCTTCTTTAAAACAGGCATTGAAATAGTTCATATTCAGCTGTTTTAGTTTTCTTCCTTGCAAGGTGGGTGCTAAAATATCAGCATCTCACAGGAGATAATCAGAAAAGTATTCACAGGGTAAGAATTAATCACTGGAGTTAGGGTAAGAAGGAAGAGCGAAGTGCTCTCTGAGTACCTCTACTGGTTCATCAACACAAGTCTGACAGAAAATAATGGAAAAAGTCAATGCTTATTAATTTTCATGCTACTCCCCCTTCAAGAACAGAGGAGGGACTAGAGAAATACAGAATATAAAGTGTGGAACCCATACTTAAGACTTAGGACAAAATTCTTCAAAAAGAATAAACTAGCTTAATCATGAAGTGCTTACAGGTCTTCTCCCTACCCACCTTAAAAAGGGACCTCCCTGTCTTTTCTATATGGATTTATTATATATACATATAAATAAATATATACATACACAAAATTGGTATGGCCTTACACTCCATTTAAGGATATTTTGCTACATTGGTCAGAGTGCAAAGCAACTGCTTCCTTAAAAGCAGCATTTTTACATCATGATGACATGAACCTATAACTTATACAATTTGCATGACCACACAGAAACAGCGGCAGATTATTTTTCTGGCTTGTAAAAATATTTTAAAACAGAAGTTCTATTTCAGCAGTTTGAAGATGGAATGTAAAGTTTCTGCTGTTATATGTATATAAAATATATTTATTGAATCATACATTCATGCTGATTCCAATTAAAAAAAATAAAGGTTTTTTCTGAAATTCTCTCCATGGATTTTTAATGCCAGAGGTTCCATGCTGCAGCCCACACTGCTAGTGCACTTGTGCTAACATAACGTTTCATGAAAATAAGGCAAAAGACCAGTTTTACTGTTAAGCCTTTTATTCTGAAGAATAATCTCTCCCATCTGTGACTTCCTGAGCTCCACCCCACAAAGGAATTCCTACAGCAGCAGCAATGTTAGCCTTGGAGCATGGAGAGAGACATAGCATTCAGACTTCTGAACTGCTCCTTACTGTTTCAGACTCTTGCAAGGCTAACACATTTAGCTAACACAGTTAGCCTTCCTTTCCCAGGATTCAAGATCAAGTCCAGGCAGCAGAAGCAAGTTTTCCACAAGTGTGATCAACAGGGATGCATCACATCTCTGGTCTGTATAAAACATCTAAGTCGCTCTGGTCTTTCACACAGCAATGACAGGTACCCAAACAGAAAGTTCAGTATGTGTTGTCTTTACAACACCCTGGATTTTAAAAGTCGGACACAAATGAACAGCAGTACACTCTATAGAGCCAAACTATGCCTTAAATTCTCATGCAAGCCAAAACAGGTTCTGGCAAGGAGCTTAGCTGTTTGGGCCTAGGGTCCATAAAAAGAAAAAAAGGTATTATTTCATGACCATTTTGCAAGCTAGGACATGGCATTATTTATACACAGCCTTACAATTCTGGTAGATGAACTGACCTTGGTACAGACACCCAAAATGACACTTCAGAATGTTAAAGGACTGCCACTCACACTGAATCTCAAAGATGGACACGATAAAGTATTTTTCCTCCCACAGTCAGGTGCTTTGTCAAGTCTGAAATATCATCAGTGGAACAGCAGATCCCACTTGGCTTGGCAAGTGGGATTTTGTGACAAAAAATAGAAGGGCAACATCCTGCCCTTCAAATCTGTTCCGAGAACACACCACTACTCTTAAAATGTGCTGTCCTTGAGGAATAGTGGAGTTTGAAAGCATTTGACTCAATTGTTTCATGTCTCATAACCAGATAAGCTATGAACAAACCCCTTTGCCCCATCTGCCACACAACATGCAAACAAGATTATCAAGATCTTAGGTGAGTAGTTTTTCAAGTTACCAGCCAGGGTAAGAATGGTACTGCTGGAAAATGAAATAATCACTGAGATAATTACTTCCTGCTAAAGCATGCACAACTTCAGGAAACTGCTAGTGTGCCATGTGCTCTTAGCCCCAGGCAGCAGTGTGTAAAGAAAGAGAAACAATTAAAAAAACACATTTTGTTCAAAAAGATGATGTCCCTCCGAGAGACGCAGAATCAGCAGCTGCAGAAATCAACTCCAAATCTTCATACCTGCACCCAGAGCCACCCTTTTCACCAAGGAAAGTGGACTCCCAGGAAAGGGCAATTCTCCCATGTGACACTGCTGAAGAAAGTTTCTCATTCAGATTCAAGTCAGAGCTCACTGTCACCACATGTTAGCACACAGGCTCAGTTTCCTACTCCGGGAGTAAATCCTCTCTGCAAAGCCCTACTTCCAATAGCATGCCCACCACCTCCACGCTTGCCTATGTGTGGCTAGTGTACACCCAGGAACACCACAGCTTCAGCTCTGAGCAAATTCTTCCTCAAAATAAAAAGAAGAGGAACCTGTAAAGAGGGCTCTGCAGAGCAAGCAAGTGATCCCTGCCTGAATCCTCAAATGCAGGACAAACACCTGCAGTCCTGAACACACAAAAATTTCAGTTCAACTTTACACAACAGCCCCGTGCAAGTCAGCTGATACTTAAAAGTACTCCAGAAGGAGTTTCTCCCTGCACAAGAAAAGGGGATAACTAAGCCTAGTTAATGGCACAATGCCCTTAACCAAAGAAAATGCAGCAAAGGCAGGATAGCTTCCAGTTCTGGTTCAGGTGGCATGAAGTGTACTACTGTAAATGAAACGGTCTTACTTCTACTTCTCTTACACTATTAAGATCAGTCAGAAGAGGCCAGATCACACCTAGTCATACATGACACCCCCATGCTCTCAGAAGGGCAGGCCATTAAGTTATAAGGATCATTAAGGTTGTTCCTGACACTGTCCATGCGGCCATGTGTCTATGTGGGTGCGAAGGCAGCCTATGACACATCTGACCAACTTTTCTCCACTTCCTACTCCCTGCAGGGTACTGGAACATCAAGAGCACTTCAGCAAACAACGCCTCATTGTCTTAAAGCAGAGGTGCTAACAGGGAGACACACAGATCCTATTCATTTCACTCTCCCCTTTACCATTTTTTTTCCCAGAAAGAGATAGACTACCTTGGTTATTAGAGGTTAGCCGCCTTGTAGCTATTCTAGCTCACTGCAGCCAGCTGAGGCAAATCAAATCATGACTTCTTCATAGTCATCTTCACCATTAATGCATGCAAAGCATTGAAGACCTTACACAAGAGATACTGAGATTGTAACAGCACAGTCAAAAGCAGAAACCAGAAGGGCTTGAGGCTACTAGGAAGTTTAGACAAAAAAAGCCAATGGGACAACATTTTACAGCAGGTCTTTTCAGTACACTTTGTTATTAGCTAGTCACAGAACAACCAAAACACAAATACTAAGAGTCACTCTACATTTTGTTCAAGATGCTGTCAACATAACTTTCTTTTGAAAAGTATTTCTTTACAAGACATTCCAAGAAAAATTTATGTAAATGTTTTATTTTGCCTGTCATCTTGGACAAGAACATCATTTTCTGGGTCTTTTATTATTTAACATATTGAGAGTTTGATTCATATGAAAACAAGCATACACTTCACTGTATAGACTTTTAAATTCTTCAACTGACGCTCCTCAGCTCTTTCTCAAGCCAGAACTGTCCAACTCCCACTACAGAAATGGTGTTTCACGCTTACAGGTACATTTGCAGATTTGGTTAAGAACTATAAAAGCTTCTATTAATAGCACTTTGATAAGTCTGAAGTGCAACCTGTTACTGCAGTTTTGGATTTAATATCAAAACCAGCAGAAACCCAACAAATGAAAAGGAAAAAAGTCACAAACAACAAGGACAGAGCTCAATGAAAGACTTTCATTGCACACCTTCACCTCGTGGTCATTCCCGATACAAGAAATGCAGAACACTTTTTTAGTTTTTAGAAAAATACCAGTTACCACCACAAGAGGAAGTAGTATGTATTTTCAGTATGCTGGCTGTGAGAAAGCATACCACAGCTATTGCTGTCACACTTAGGTCTCCTCCGATTCACTAAGATATTTGTGTCTTCAGGAATAGACTGTAAGCAATTCAATCTGAGAAACATTCATAAGGAGGGAAGGGACAAATAGCATAACACAACTGCGAAGATGAAGCTAAAATAAAACAGAAACCAAAACTCTGACATTTAGTATAACCAGGTTCAACCACTAGGTTTGGCAAGTAAAAGGTAAAAATTACTCCTCTGGAACAGGTAATACCTATCTGCCCTTTGGGAAAGGGCAGTTTTACTCTAGCTTTAAAGCAAGCAAATGTCAAGAGATACATACTGCATATGCACAGCAGTTATGTTAGTAAATCAAGAAAACAGAAACAATGAACCCTGACACATAGAAGCAAACTTACTAAGCAGCTCTTTCATATTACCAAGAGCTCCGAAGGTCTGGTGTGGACTCAAAACTGCCATTTTCATCCAGATGGTTACCACCACATATTACAGAAGTAATACTGCTTTGTGCAGTACAATCTTACAAGGTCTCCTTGATTGAAATTACCCAGTTTTGTATTTTATCTTCAGTTTCATCTTCTTCCAGAGGCAGTGGAGAGCGTTCAACATTTCTAAATACCAGGACAGACAGGCACCTTCTGTACTTCTGACAAAAATGCCATCCATCCACTTCAGGTCTGGCAGAAGCAGGGGATGAAATTAACGCCTAAACTGCAAAAATAACTCTATCACATACAGTAATTTGAAGAGTAGAGGATGTGATAGAAGTACTTCTGCTTCAGTTCTACTTTTGCAACATTTGTAATGGGGCCTGCCCAGCCTCAAATCAAAGTTATTAAATTCTGCATACAAAAAGTACTTGTTTTCAGTTATTTAAATGCAGCCAAACTGATGAACAGAAGGTGTTAAAAACATTGGCTATAACCATCTCTACCTAATAAACCTAGTGACTGAAGGAAGCACCTCCTCCCCTTGGAAAAACTCCAACATACTCTTGACTTGATAAAGCAAATCTAGACCTTTTTTATTTTTATTTTTTTTTTTAAACAATTTGCCAAGACTGGAATGAGAGATAAATAGAAGGCACAACAATTTTGCTTTTTTTATACAAATACAAACTAAACATGAAAAAAACTCCCTATTTCAATAAAAAATTTCACAAGTTCAGGAAAAGTGTTTTAAGAGTCAAGTTCTAGACATTTAAAACCTATCCCACAATCCAAAATTTTGAAGTGGTAAAACAGTAGTTTGAATTCCTTTCCGTGATCATGTATCAAAAAAGAAAGATTCTACGGATACCCATTATTCCACTTTTACAGCGCCACAAAGAGAAAGGTGAATGTCAATTTTTCAAGTGGCAATATCTCCGGACCAGAGGATGTTCGTATGACCCTCAAAGGATAAATGAATAGTTTTGTTTTTCTGCCCTTGAAATACTTGTCAAGTACTATGTTTTCCTACAGGCTCTTGAATGCATGCATGTGAAATATTATTCCACTGACTGAAATGCACCCAAATTCAGTAGAAAAGGGGGAGAAAAAAAAAGAAAAAATAAAGCAACATTCCTTTAGGAAAGACCACTGGTACCAAAAAAAATCCAGTCCGTAAGTTTGAGGTGAACAAGAAAATTCAGTTCTTTTCTTTTTAAAATCCACTTTTCCTAAAACGTTGTTCCACAAAGCTGGAATCTGGGACAAGGACTAGAAAAAAAAATAATCACAAAACCATAACACAAACAAAAAGGGGCCAAAATAGTATCAAACGTAGCAGTCTATAACGGGCTAGGGCCACATTCCAAGATACTCAAGGCTGAAATTCACAAATCTGCAGGAAAAAGGGTTTGCGCCACCATGTCAACATCCGTGATGCATTCACTGGCGTTGCCCGATCCCCCTTCCAGCTCCAAATCCTGGCTTCTGGGACATTCCTCCACGTGGAGGCCCTCGAATCCCACCTCCCAGCCCCCCACGAGTGCCTCCAGGTCCACGTGGTCTGTTATCTCTGCGGTCACCCTCCCTGGCAGCTCGTGTCTTCTTCTCCTCCACATTCAGGCGCACCTCTCCCCTGAACATGATGGGCTGCAACAAAAGCAGAAAAGGTACTTTCATTAATGACTCACCAGTAACTCTTCAACGTCAACCAGATTTCTGCAACCTTGTCTCATATCCTCCTCTCCATGAAAGGAAATTAAAGTGTTTTATGACAGGTTACTAGAAAATGGCGATAGTCAAACTATGCATCCAGTCTTGTGCTTTACTGGAGAAGATATAAAAAGATGTGAAAGAGTGACACTTGAAAAAGCAATCTGACACCTTCTAGAAAAGGAATTGAACTATTAACAGTAACCTACTTTTATTAATATGTGGCAATTCTGTCTGCCACCATGCAGAGTTCCAGTTGATTTTTCTTATGGCATGAAGAATGCCAGATCCTCTCTGCCACCTTGCTATACAGGCCAGTGAAGTCTTTCACTTAGGTCAAGCTCAATTTTTTTTAGAATTGCAGCGACAAGTGGTTGCTTGATTGGGAAACCTCACTGAAGCAAGAACAGAGAGGAGCAGAACTGCAACATCCTGCAAAACTCATTGCAGACAAAAAGCTGAAGTCCACAAGAATCCAAGAACTAAAGGAGTAAGGACTCTCTTGTTTCAAATTATTCCTGCAGTTGCATAACAAACAAGAAAATGAAAAATATGATCCATCATTGGCACAGGCACAATGCTTTCTCATCAAATGGAAAAACTAGCCATTCACTTCTACCAAACTGACTACAGAAGTAGAACAGATCTAAGGATGAAGCACATTGCCCTCCTCTAGCCATCAGCTGTGCAGGACAAAAAGATCAAAGCATCATACAGCCTTACAACTCCAGTGTAAACTCCCACATTTCACATCAGGCAGCAGACATCAAGTTTAGCTTCACTGGCTAACAGTCTACCAAAGCCTTTTAAATTCATTTATAGCAAAGCCTATCCTGAAAAACATCCTGCTGTTTCAGGATATATGTTTGCTCAAAGCACTGGGCCTTTGCAAGACAATGCAACTACAAACAGAATTTAGTTCTGCTTCAAGCAGGATAGATGTGTTAAACTGCTTTTACAGGACTTAAGTCTATATTAAAACCAAAAAAATCTTACTTCAGAAAACCATGTCCATCCATTATAAATTTAAGCATTTACATGAGCTAACAGAAAAGATACTCTGAGTGCACCAACTTTGAAAGCTTATTACACAAAGTCTAACTTGGAAGCCAGCATCCACTCTCTTCTGTGGCTCCAGTTACACAGAGCGGCACAGTTGAACAAAGGCCACAAACCCCTCAGCTGAGGGTGCCTTTGGCATTCCCTGGACATGAAGTCTGGAACTCAGCTCTCTGCTTGCAGTGGGAGAGGCAGCTAACTCATGAGTGAACATTTCTAGTTTGTTTCAGCAAAAACTCAACCATGCAAGTTTAAGTCACCACTGAAGGTGTTCACATATTGCTTGCAGCTAAGAAATAGCTTAAGGATCCACTGTCACTGTACTACTTGTTCCCACACCAATTCAGGCCAAAGTCAACCAGATGTGCTCAACCTACTTTTAGCACTGTTTTCAAATCACCTGTTTTAGACTTTACCCTAGACCACATTGGAACTGCTCCACTCACAATAGTAGGAAAGCACTTAAGGAAGCAACTCTCTATCAGCATTCTGATCTTCAATCACCAGCTCCCTGCGAGAGAGCTTCTAGGGCTGCCAGGCTTCATATGTACTAACTCATCAAGCATTGCCACAAATGCTGCTGGCATCCCATATCTAAAGGTGTCTAACCACATGAAATATCCCAAACTCAGACCAAATCTCAAGGCTTAAAAATCTACACACAAGCTACCTTTCAAGAACAGAAATATGCTGGCAATACTGCTGTACAGTAAGGAAGTAAAGAAGAAAAGAAGAAAGGATGTCCCTGTCTGGTGAGAAGCTAGCTAGGTAAGCAAGCACACTGCACAGCTGTTATGGTGCATCCAGATTCATTGCTTTCCATCACACTGTACAGTCATGGGGTACACATTTTGCATTAGTCAAGCTGAGCAGGTACCTCCTGCCTTTGTTAGCAGAAATTCTTTTCAAACTGCACACTAGTATACCTCTTTTCAACCTCTTTGACAAATAAGATTCTACTTGTCCATAGGGTCAGACTCTCTCTACCTTGCCTTCCTGAAAGCTTTTTACCTGCTGTGTCGAGCTCAGCAACTTTCCATTGGAAAAAGGCTCTATAATGAATAAATTCATGTTCATCTAAGTTGTTACAAGCTACTTCAATGACAAGAGATTCAATCTGTACAAATGCTGCACAAGTCTTGGTAATAGGAGGGAAAGACATCCCACCTACTTTAAGATGCTTAAGAAAGGGCAATGGGACCGAGAAAGGGACCAAGTAGAATCTTTTCTTGTTAGAGTAATCTGAAAAACACTGCCTGTTATTAACAGACCAAAAACCACTGACTAAGTTTATTTATTACCCTGCTGCTAAGGATCTTCTGAACTGGTTCAGGATCATCAAACACCACAAACCCAAAATTGGGGAGCTTTCCACCACTGTTGATGCGGAGTTCAACAACATTGCCAAAGCCTGCAAGAGAAAAGCCAAGTTCTTGGGTCATATATTAGAATGCTCTGTTGACCACGCTTATGGCTGCAACCCCCAAACCCTGAGAGTACAGCAAAGCAACTAACTTACTTTGGAAAAAGTCTTTAAGTTCAGTTTTATCCACATCATGGGGAAGGTTCCCAACAAACAGCTGATGACTGTCTGGGTACCTCACAATCCGTCTAGTTTCCACATCGCCTTGTTCACCCTCACGAACTTGAACAGAAAAGTAAAACTTGTTTAAGAGAAGCCAGTCCCCACAACAAACAAAAAAACAAGCTATGGTCAGAATTAGCACCTTGTAAAAGAATCTGAATTCACACTCTATTTATCCATTCATATATAAAAAAGGCAAGCATTCTACACGAGCAAGTTTGTAACTGTTTGATTTTTATCATCTAACTGAAGCCAAACACTTCAGTTGAAACCTAGATACTTTCACAGAATGCTAGTGAAATCCAGCTCTAATGCTTGCCAGACATTCAGACCAAGATAATAAAAAATAACCATATCCACAAAAGTAGAAATCATTCACTTACTGACAAAATTAATGAGACTTTAAAAGTTTAATCAATGTATTGCTTCCTCAAAACCATCAAATAGCAGAAAACAAGTCTACTCTTTGTAGCTTCTCTTACTTGGTCTAGGACCCCTCTGTGGTGGGATGCTTGTTCGTTGCTCCCTCACTCGCTGATCCCTCTGAGGTCTCTGAGGTGGTGTCTGAGATTCAGGCTTTGCCTCAGGGCGGGGCTATATAAATTCAGAAAAGAGTTAATAGGAAAGAATCAGACATAACAGTAGGGTTCAGCTTTTAAGAGCTCACTATCAAGTTATTGATAAAATAACTTGAAAAATATAGGAAAAAAAATCATAGTTCTTTCCACCTGTGACTAAAATGCATGTTAGCTCAATGTTGGGTTATATGCTAAAAGCAAACATGTCACTTGACTAAGTTAGAATTTCAAAGTCACCCCATTCAGTTGTATACAATAAAGTGTCTGCGCAAAGCGCAGTGGCAGTTACACAGCTAGACTGTATTACATAAACTCATTCATGACAAAACCTCATTCATGAATAGGCAGGAGAAAAAAGTTAGAGTTGCCTCTTTTGTTAAGAGGGTGCAATCATTTTAGATGGCAGATACATCCAGCACTCACTTGAACATTCTCTGGTTTTCCTCCATGAGGAAAAACTCCTTTTCAACCCAAGGAATAACATTTTTATAAAGTCTATCATGAAACATTGAATTTGAAAGTCTTTGGAGTCTGAGAATTCCGATCATAAGCAAGTACATTTCACCATGTTTTTCCCCACCTCTGTTCACTGTCAGTTTAGCACTTAAACTTCTCTAGGTGCTGGATTCCTACATTCCTACCTGCGAGACCGGTACTTTCACAACGTGAGGTGGTATTCCTGATACTGGAACAGCTCCACTGGGAGGGAGGTTCTTACTGGTTACCGATGCCCAGGAAAACGTCTTAAAAAAAAAAAAGACTAACTCAACTCCAGATGCTTTTATCTCCTTCTGTAACATATTCCTCATAGTACAGCTAACAGACACAGGATAACAGTAACAAGTCTTAAACTGTACTTGAAATTCTGAGTCCAGCCACTAGCAGTTTCCCCACAGCTTCCTTCAAATCATTTCAATTCAAAAGACTTAGTGTAATGGCAATGATGTCACACTTCCACCCTATTTCTAAATTCTACATAGAGTTGAAATAGGACACAGCAGTGGCCTAAGACCAAGTATCACATCAAGGTTAACCAAGGTATCGGTTTCCTGCATACCTATTTGTCCACTTTTGCCTCCCTTAACGCTGAAGAGTGACAAAAATCCCCAGGTAGAAATAAAGTCACATTTCACCCATTTTCTTGATTCAGCATGTTAGCTGCAGTGTGTTCAAAATTTCAGAAGCTCTGTTTACAGACAAAGAATCTGAGCTTCTCACTGCTGCCACAGTTCCCACACCTACCAAATATTACATTAGCTCCTGGCATTTTAACCAACTAGTTACTAGCTAGAATTTCAACTATCTGGTATTGTATAGGAACTAATGGGAAGGAGGCAACTGGTCATGAGTAATTTGGGCAGGGAGCCGAAATTATAAAGCATTTAATCACTTCTAATTCCAGATATTTTTCCTCCCTCTTGCCGGAGAGTGCATCATGCTCTGTAAAAGAGTCAAACATACTGATGAAGCCACCACATCATAGAAGAGAGCCATCCACTGTTATTACCCTGGAGTCCTCTTGCACTGCAGGAGCTGGATCAGCAGGAGCTGGAGAAGGACTCTTTTCCACACTCTCTTCTGGAGCCGACTCCTCTAATACTGGCTCAGATTTTTCTTCCTGCACCTCTGGTTCAGGTTCCTGTTCAGGTTCTGGCTCTGGCTCAGGCTCTGCCTCTGCAGCTGTCTCTTCCAGGTGTTCCTCAATGTCATTGCTGTTAGACAGCACCACAAAAAGCAAGAAAAAGAGATAGTATTGTATTTGATTTTATTACTGAGTGGTAAGGAATGCTACTTATCCAATACAGAAGTCAGGCACATTGCATTCAAGAGGAACAAGGCTAATCTGTCTAAATAAGGCCACTTCGCACAGGGATCCAAGTTTTGCATTGTTACACTATAGAGCAGCAAAAGCATTACATCTACTGAAAATCCAGAGTCTCTGTGTTCAGCCTAACAGCACTTTGGTTTCAGCTGCCCAATAAACAGGAATCTTTTGACCGTCAAAGAGGAAAATCATGAGTAGCAATAAATTCATTTGACCTCTTCTACAGGCAGTCTGTATTACCCAATGTCTGACTTCATCTAGTAAGATATTATTACCTGACAGCCTGCTCGTAATAAGCACCAGTATCATCAGGAACAGCCTCAGGTGTCTGCTGTCTTTCTTCAGGTTCCTCCCCTTCCTCCTCTGATTCTAAATTAAGTTAGAAAAGGAAAAAATACACCACACACATCTTTAGTACCCTGTTCCAACACAGGGCATCTTCCACAACATGCAGGTGAAGTCTCTGCTGAAGAGCACATGGGAAGCACCATCAAGATGTAAGATGGAACAGACATTTCCTAATATTTCTGCTGTCACTTCGGTTACTCAGTTTTGACCGAGGTCAAACAACATGTTCAAAATACTTCAGAGAAGCAGATTTATAGCCTATAAATCTGACTGTGACTGCTAAAATAAGTCTTACAGTTCTTTTAATAGAAAGAGAGTATGTCAGAAAAATAACAATCATCTCCATGTCACAACTCCTTGCTAGAGTGCAAGGAAACTACAGCAAGGAAAAAACCTAGAACATGAAGCTTAATGCTGATCTGCCTTCTCCAGCAAGAATTCCTCTGGTCTGGGAATGGAGTGTTGATATAGACCAGAAACAGATACCAGTAGATCCATCAAAAAATTCCTGCTACTTACCCTCTGGAGGCTCGGTGTCGGAGTCACCAAAAACCTCATCTTGGTAGCGGAAGATATCGTTGTGGACATAAAACTTGTTTGCAACAGAACCCTAGAAGCAAATCAAAGGGAGGAACTGATTTAATTACATCAATTGCAGTAATGTAAAAACTGAGATAACGAGAAAGCAGTAACAAATTGAGCAAATAAACCTTCCCACATGAGATTAATCCAAACTTGCCTCCTTCAACAAAATGTGTGGGGTTGTTTGGTTTTTGGGTTTTTTTTTTTTTGGGGGGGGGGGGGGGGGGGGGGAGATGCATCATACTAGCAAGTCAAGCGTGCAAAAATTGTATTAGTGCTTTTAATTCCAATAGCTCACAACACTGAAAAGAGTAGGAGCAAGAACTTTCTGCAGTCAAAAGTATCAATTCTCAGCTCTAATTCAAACTGAAAAATAAAGTGACCTTGCAATACTCCTTTTTTCACTATCATTTTCAATTATGTGAACTGTTTTGTTCAAAAAAGGTGCCTATTTAAAAAGCCACCTCGAATGCTAAGTCAGCACTTTATACAACAAGAAAGTCTGGAACCTACATCTTCAAACAACAGGAAGCATTTTCCTCTTTTTACTAGTTCTTTTCAGTAAGAGGACCAGTTGCTAGGAGGGCAAATGAAAGATAAGATAACTTTAAAACGCCTAAGAAAAAATATGCGTTGCACATACCAAGTAGCCAAAAGTTAGGATATTTATAACTGTAATTCTGATATACAAGATAAATGTACGACCATACAGAAGTAGTGTATTTCCTTAATTTCTTAAGGAATCTGCAGAATATTACTGCTGAATTTTGTGGCAAACTACCTTCCCAGTCTAACCCTTTAGATTCCAACACTGAACCAAACAGGCCTCATTAATCCTGACATGATATTAGAAGCTCTATAATAACACTAGCACTCGATACCACATACCTCAGGTGCAAGTACAAATGTTTGCATGAATCTGCGCACGGGCTGCATGTTATTGGAGAGCTCTCCCATCACCTGGACTACAACACCATCATTGAGAGTAGCATGGGCATCCACATGACGAATCTTTGTGTGGCAATCCTTGAAGTTTAATGACAGCACCTTCTTGTGGATATCCTATAAAAGAACGGTATATAGGTTACACTGCAGAAGACACTTCTACTAAGTTAGCTTTCAAAGAAAGCAAAAACATAAAACACTGTTTCAGAATAAATTCCCTAACTCTAGAGAGAGCACACCTGGCAGCATCCTTTAAGTTTGCTTTGGAAGCAATTTTACATTATGATCTTTAATACAGGAAGCATATCTTGCCTAACTATTGCTGTTTACAGGTACACAGTTTTCTCTCCCCATTTTTTACAGAAAGCACTTAGACAAAGGGGGATGAATCACAGCTGGATATGTGTCTCTTCTCAACTGCAAAGGTGGCAAAAAAGAAGGAAAGAACAGTTAAGATTTTTTTTTTTTAACTACTTACAGATTGCCCATAGACTGCGTCAGCTGGTTTTCCATTGGAATCCAAGCCACCATGGACATAGGAAGAGTTCTTTCCATAAAACCTGTTGGAAAGAAATATTTTAACGCTAAGCTTTGCTATGTAAGAACATTGAGCCTCTACACTGGAGTGCACTATAATACACTCTCAAGCAAGTTTTCTGTCTGATTTATTGGAATACAGCCATACAATTTTATAATCCTGTTAGCAACTGGGGGGGGGGGGGGAGATCGAAGGGGAAAATGCAAAGTTCTCCTGCGTAAGCTGTAGCGTTCCAGTGTGTTAGATATCCAAGCACTAACAGCCAAAACCAAAGTATCACAGGAGCTAGATGATCCAATCCCATTCTCCCCTTTCTGTACAAGGCCCTTAAAGCAACATAGTATTCCGAACACCCAGAATGCTGAAGGCTTCCCCTCAGGTTCTAGTTTAAAGCTTGAACAAGGAGTAATGGTACTTTTTTGTTCATCTACAGTAAAGCTAAATCTTCCATTTTATAACTGAGGGATTACAAGCTAAAACATCATAAACATCATGGGACTGCATTCTGTCAGCAGATAAAAAGTCTAGAACTGAATTCCATGGCACATTGTAAACTTTCCTCTGACCCAAATGGAGGAGTTCAGCTGTCCATCTAAGTGCAAAAACACTCCGAATAAGTGTTCCTGAGATTGGAAGAAGGAAGGTTTCAGAAATTGTTTGCCTAGCTACTCAAAGCACAGCAAAACAAAGCATATCTTCAAAAATGAGGTTAGTTCTAGCAATGCAGGATACCTGTCAAGTCAAACAGGACCAATTTGTTCAAATAACAGATTGTAGTTTGCTGCACATTCATAATTTCTCTGATTTTCCTTTAAGAAAGAGCTGCTGGTATGACTGAGACACACCAATACACAGGCGTACACTATTTTCAATGTTTTTCTTCTAGTCGGGGGCATAAACTACAAAAATGCTTAACTAAATAACACTTATCCAACTTTCATTTATACTGATTACAACTAGAAATAGCAAGCAACACACTTTTGATTTACATTTTTTCTTCTTTTTTGCTTAGAATACATGTATAGCAGCATTTCAGTAACAACCAGAACACAGATATTTAAAGAATTCATGTAATCTTTATTATCCATATTTTAACCCAGCTGATCAAAACTGAAAGCAAACTCAAGACAGACTCTGGGTGTAGTAAATCAGATTTTTAAATGTCCAAATTTAGCAAGCTAAGATGTGGTAATAAGCTTATTCACCAATTTTAACATACAAATTAAGAAATTCACACAGAAAAACAGATCATGAAGTGAAGCAGAGCTTTACCTGTGCAAATAGTCAGGTGCTTGGTTCAGCAGAGTATAGTACTGCCTCACGAATTCCCGCCCGACCAGCAGGGGACTTGGCTTCTCCATCACCATTTCTTTGGTCAACTGAAAACTACAAAGAAAATCAAAAGCTCCATAAAACATGAGCACGTCACATTGCTGTTCACATACTGATAGCATAAGCCACAAACACAGTGGAAAGCACGCACCAAAACCCATTAGCAGTTTTACCACAGTATGCAGTTTAACCGGTATGTTTTCAGAGCCACCAGTCTTTGGTGCTGAGGAGAGGACTGCTGGGTACCAAACCAGCGGTGGGAGAGGCTGCATGGGTGAGGGAGATTACCTCATAACATGCCAGCATCTAATCATCCTACATACCCTCAGTAAAAAGCAAGTGGCAAGCAAGTATGGTTCTTCAAGAGGATTTGCTAAGTGGTTAAGTCATTTACAGTCAATCCAAGTTCTACTTACCTCACTTGACTTCACAATCAGAATTAAAAGTCAGATGTTCTAAGGCAAAGCCTGTGCTACTGTATTAAGGGCTTTTATAAAAGATGAGAACAAGTTCAATCTATTTTTATCACCCGCACAGCACTCCTTGCTTGTGTGTAACAAGTGCTGTAGAGGAATATCAGATTATATTAAAATAACTACGCTACAAACAAATGCATGCTGCTCTTCCCTTGCTTCCACCAAACTCAGCAAGTCACCTCTCACTCAAATCCAGAAGACCAGTCAAATGAACAGTACCACCCATACGTAGGCCCAGGGACAAATCGACCTAGGTACCTTCTACCTAATTTCCATGGATCTGTAAGTTACAAAAAGAAAGGCTTTGCAGGTAGATTACGCAATATGTCTATCTTCAGTCCAGGTTAGTCAAGACCAAAGGACATTCCTGTGTTTCCTTCCTTTCAAATACTCATACACACTGTTCAAACTCATACAAAATAGGTTCAAACTGGTAGGGAAAAACACCGATACCAGAGCATATTCTTGCTACCTAATACAGAAATAAAAGTAGATTTTCTGCTTCGTACTCAATTATACCAACAGGTAGCAGAATGAGTGCTTAGTGGACAGTTTTGCTATTGATGTATCACAGACTATACGATAGCTACTTTTCTTGCAACTATTCAGGCCCTGTAGTGCTGACAGTAAAGAGCCAGTGAAAGTGCTACCTGCA
The DNA here is from genome assembly GCF_035582795.1 of Mycteria americana. NCBI lineage: Eukaryota > Metazoa > Chordata > Aves > Ciconiiformes > Ciconiidae > Mycteria > Mycteria americana. The sequence continues at coordinate 7,982,064 of NC_134372.1, read as the reverse complement.
GTGAGTCAAGCAGATGTTATCCAAAAGAGCACTGAAATACCACAGGTAGCAGCTGAAAGAACTTTCTCCCCATTATTGACCTCCAATCCCTTCCCCTACACAACACTTTCCCAAACACATGGTATGCAAATTCAATATGCACATACTTCAGGTGTGTCACGCAAATCAAAACCAATACACTACTAACATGAGCCCTCTAAAAAGCAATTCAGGAGTCATCATTTACTTATCTGTTTTTATTTAAGAATGCACAACTATAAGTAGCTCCCAAGAAGCAGCAGCATCAACTAAAAAAAGGAAGTCAAACTAAGTAGTCCTTTAGCACAGACTAATCCAGATGGAGTCTGCAAAGTTCATGCTTAGGCAGTTATGTTAGGACAAGCTTTCTCTTGTCACTAGACATAACAACATCCTGTATCCTGGGTAAACAGTTGCCCACAACTATCATATGAACAAAGCAGGGGGGAAGAAAAACAGACTGCCATATACTGTACTAAGCCTTGTTCCAGTTCATCCAAGGATCTTGTTTGACACTTTTGTTACATTTGTATAATTTCAGAGTAGTGATCCTTTAAATGCTAAAAACTGACAACAGACTATAGCTTCAAAAGACAGAGGTGACCTACCAGGTTAGTGTTATTACAGTGACAGTTTCAAACGCCCACCATATACAGGCCTGCAAAGGAAGTTACAGCCACACTGCTGGATGTACCAGGAATGCAATACAGAAGCTTCAAGCCCCAAAGAGAAGAACATACAAAAAAGACAACATGGAAGCTGGTATTTGCGATAAAGCTAAGTCCAAATCAACCTGGAAAATTCCTTATATATCAAACTGTGGTCTAACACCCAACATACTGTAGTCAAAAGACACAAGGCAATGTTTATCCATAGTGGCAGAACATACAGATAATATATTTGAGGATGTGATCACACCCAAACTCCCAGCAATGGTCAGCATGCACTGCATCCAGCTTAATCAGAGATACAGTACACAAATTCCTACCCTGGGAGGTATGCAGTTTAAAGTTTAAAACAGAAGATATAGCTAGAACACTATTAAT